>NC_090449.1:723240576-723549576 GCF_031143425.1 Pleurodeles waltl
CCGTCCCACTGGTGACTTCAGACTCCGTTGTCTCGCCCTCCAGGGCCATGTGAGATGCAGCTCCCTCCTGCTCCGACAGCAATGCTCCTCCGCCTGATGATGCTAATGCACACAAGAACAGGGAGGCCACAAAAAGGGGGGGAAGAAAGAAGAAAGACATGTTCAGTGCATGCAATACAGCTACCGTTGGCGGACACTACAGACACAGCAGCCCTCTGCACTACGCCATGCACTTAGAGTTCCCTAATTAATAACAGGCACATGGGGTACATGGCCTATGCCCGATTGCTGCACACATGGAAGTCACAGGAGACTGACTAGGTGTAGATGGCTCTTACCACTAGTGGAGTTGGGGTGCTACTTAGCCTGCCTCACAAAGGGTCCTTGCCTACAAAGCTCACCCTAGCCTAGGATAACCCACTGCCCACCTCCCCCACCCAGACTCCTCATAATGCGCACAGAGTAAGATGGATGTGACGGTACTCACCCCCTTGTGGCTGCTGTGATGCCCTCAAGCGCCCATCAAACTCCGGATACGCCACCGCCGGGATCCTGAACATCAGGGGGGTCATGGTGCAACGGGCACCCCTCCCACGTTGGAAGGCCATCCCCAGCTGGGCCTCCGCCGTCTTCTTGCTCCAGCGGCGAATGTCCTCCCATCTTTCACGGCAGTGGGTGCTCCGTCTGTGGTGGACCCCCGGAGTCCGGACGTCCTTGGCGATGGCACGCCAAATATCCTTCTTCTGGTGGGCGCTGACCTAGAGGAATAGTACAGGGGAAAAGGAAAAGCTTTAACCGTCCATACCGTCACGGTCATTGTCCCACGTTCCCACCCTTGCCCTGATGCACATACACTCACCGTCCACTCATGCAGGCCTCATCCCCCCGTATCTTCCATCCACACCACTCCAAACAGGCATTGCCCATACAGCATGCTCACAGTGTACTCACCTGTTTGTCTGGAGGACCGTAGAGTAGCGTGTACTGGATGAGGACCCCATCCACTAGTTTCTCCAACCCCTCCGATGTGAAGGCAGGGGCCCTTTTCCCAGACACATGAGCCATCGTCGCTTCCAGACTGAGGTCACAGCAGCACTTGCAGTGTGGGTCCTCTCCTGTCGAAGGTCAGGTATCAAGTGAGTGAACAGACAGAAAATGGCGGTCACGTTCGCGGCGGTGCGTACCGTCACCACCAGCGTACATCGTCATTGGCTCCTCGGACCCATAGGGCCCAATGTTAACCAATGCAGGATTGCGTTGCGGTCTTCAAAGCCAGCGCAGTTACCTCATATACCCTTGTCCCACATTACAGGTCAGGCAGCTGCCATTTCAGGGGGCCACATGGCATTATTTTTAAATGCGTCACACATATCTAGGCCTTGCATACCACAGAGACAGACACATAGCGGATTGACAAATGTGTGCAATGAATTCTTTTTTCACTACCTCAGTGTTGGCTGACTCTGTGCTCGCTGTTCTCGTCCATAGGGCACGTCTGCTGGGGTAGGTGAGGAGATGGCGGCATCCTCCGGTGTACAGACCGCTGTTGGACCTGCCGACAATGGAAGAGGCATGTGACCCCAGGTAGGTGCACTGATGGACCAGAGGAAGACTAAAATATAGTCCCTTTGGTTTGAGGTTTGCACATTCCTAGAATGCCTTTTCTCTACTATGGGATAGGCGACCTACTGACCAATTGACGGTGACAGGTAGTCCTCATTAAGTAAGTGACTTTCCAGCACTTATCTTTTTTTGTATAAAAAGGAGAAGTAGTCATTCCGGTCCTGATGAAGCGCCAAGGGATCATTTTTTTACTGCAGAGGCGTGAAACATGTTGACCACACTGTGTTAGGACTAGGTACACCACCTTTTTCCTTTCCATCGAGTACAGTGGGACATTATTCCCCGTATTAACTCCTCTTGTTTCCTTTTTTAATCTTAGCCTGATCCTTTTTCTGAGTTATTAAATCATGATGCCCAAGGCTCAGAGTCAATTTTAATCCGTTGGTCTCTCCCATATTTGTTTCTTATTGTCAGTACTTTCTGCACACCTCATTATTTCTGCTATATTATTTTCAGTTGAGTGCCACCACCTTGTGTGGGGTGGTCCGCCAGACATTGCAGTGCTGGTCTGACGAGGAGATTGCCCAATGATGATGCTTAGCATCCTAGTGGATGCTTGAGGGCTCTCCTGATAATACTGACACTCCCTCTCCCTGCATGTACATGTATTGGAACAGTGTACTATTTCTATTTACATGACAATGGAAGAGAGACATGTAATAGTCACCTACGAACTTGTTCATACCACAATCCAGGAACTGTGTGGCCAGTTGGAGCCAAACCTGATGTCAGCTATCCGCCATCCCACAGGAATCCCCCCTCTAGTGCAGGTCCTGTCAGTACTCCATTTCCTGGCAAGTGGGTCTTTTCAGACGACAGTGGCCATAGCTTCAGGGATGTCCCAGCCTATGTTCTCCAATGTGTTGTCCAGAGTGTTATCTGCCCTGCTGAAACACATGCGCAGCTAGATTGTTTTCCCTCAGGTGGAGGATTTGCCTACAGTGAAAGGTGACTTCTATGCCCTTAGACATATCTCCAACATCATTGGTGCCATTGATGGGACACATGTGGCCTTGGTGCCCACCCGCAGGAATGAACAGGTGTACAGAAACCGGAAGAGTTACCATTCAATGAATGTGCAGATGGTGTGTTTGGCCGACCAGTACATCTCTCATGTGAATGCCAAGTTTCCTGGCTCAGTGCATGACGCTTACATTTTGAGGAATAGCAGCATCTCTTATGTGATGGGGCCACTCCAGAGGCACCGTGTGTGGCTAATAGGTGAGGACAAGGACCCTATACCCTGTGAATAGTTGTCTGGGGTTGTCCCTAAGGGTTAGTGTGTGTCTAACAGTTGTCCCTCGAGATTTGCAGGTGACTCTGGGTACCCCAACCTGTCATGGCTACTGACCCCAGTGAGAAATCCCAGGACAAGGGCAGAGGAACGCTACAATGAGGCACATGGGTGAACTAGGAGGATTATAGAAAGAACCTTCAGCCTCGTGAAGGCCAGGTTCTGGTGCCTCCATATGACAGGTGGTTCTCTCTACTACTCACCAAAGAAGATGTGCCAGATCATCGTGGCCTGCTGTATGCTGCACAATTTGGCTGTGCGACGACAGGTGCCTTTTCTGCAGGAGGATGGTCCAGAAGGAGGTCTTATGGCAGCTGTGGAGGATATCAACAACAGAAACAACGTGATCCAGCAATACTTCCAGTGAGACACAGGTAAGAAGACATCACTGCCTCCTACATCTCATACAATTGTCCTATCATATGTCTGTCACTTTCACCTAGTGTATGGACCCTGACCTGTCACTTTGCCTTTCCATTTCACAGATGTGGGTCACACTGTGTGACCTCTGCTATATTACCTCATGGACTAGAGCTGTGTGACATAGGTATGTTGACAATACAATCGACATTTCTATTTTCCTCAGTTATAGCAAATACATATTTGTGAAAGCACAGACTGACTCAAGATTGTTTTGTGATTCAAGGGTGTTTATCTAAGTGCAAAATAGTGGAGGGGGTTGTAAAATGGTCAGGGGTGATGGTGGAGGAATGTCCATGGCAGAGTCCAGTTATTTGTCTCACAGGTGCATTGTCAAAGGGGGCATAGGAAGTGGAGGTAGGGCAGTTTAAGGATTGACAGGGTGACAAAGTGGGACAGAAGGATGACATTCAGGGTGGTCTCATTTCTTGGCGGGGGTCTTGGCATTGTTCTCTGTCTTTGTCCTGGATCTCAGGGACTGTTTGCAGGGTGGTTCTCCATCTGCAGGGGGTGGGGTGCTGGTGTTGTGGTCTTGTGGCGGTGCCTCCTGTCCACTAGCGCCGGCGGAGGTGGTGGGCAGTTCATCGTCCAGGCTAGTGTCAGGGGCCCCTTGTTGTGCCACAGTGTCCCTCCTGGTGTTCACAAGGTCCTTCAGCACCCCTACAATGGTGACCAGGGTGGTGTTGATGGACATGAGTTCCTCCCTGATCCCCAAATACTGTTCCTCCTGCAGCCGCTGGGTCTCCTGAAACTTGGCCAGTACCGTTGTGCCCACTAGTAATCACATATTTCTTTCTATATTTAATACTGTGTTTATTACTCAAGTATGACTGGTGTTCATTGCTCCATGTTAGGCCTACGTACACACATTCACTAAAGTTATCTTATGCTGTCACCTCTGGTGTGGTGGCTGCTGTGATTCTCTTCTTGCAAGCGAAGTGTACCAAAGTCAAGTGCACCACAACAACTTTGGCACAAGTGAGAAGACAGCGAAGGTAGCACAGCCACAGCGTTTGTGTTTTGCTTTGCTTTTGCCGCCCTAAGTGCGCCGGGTATGCCCAGACGTGGGTCCCGGGCTCACTGTGCCACTGGATTCAAGCTAGCCTGGCTGATGAGGGGTGAAACCCCGAAACCGGTCCCAGGATGCTTGTTTCCGGTCCAGGGAGAACCTGGCCTGGCAGTTCGGGCTGGACTGTTCCCATGAGGAACAGGGTCAAGACTGATTTGCATATGGCTGGGTTCAAACTCGGGTGGCATGGTGAGCAAAATAATGGATGGATTAAACCCAGATCTGTGACTGGGGGTGAATGTTTGATTGGTTCCGCATTCCGTCCATCCAGTTACGCTATCCCACAGCGTTTGTGTTTTTCTTTGCTTCAGATAATTCTTGCCAGAAGAGTGAAACAACAATGGGGTAATACTTTGAGGAACTAGCATCCTCTTTGTATCCAAAAGTGTACAACAAGGAGCAAGATAACAGAACTCAGGGAAGAAAAAAAACAAAAATAATTTAACAACCCAAAGGAACATGGTAATTCCATCACAGAGACAGATGCAGCTAGCAGATTAGTGTGGTTTGTAGTAACAAAAAGAAAAAACAGAATAACTAAAAAGTAGACATCAAAAAAGTTGAAAAATATTACAATTATTCTACATAAAGGTTGACAGTGGAAAAACCAGTAAAACATTGCAGGGCTTAGAGAGGTATACTGGATTAGTGTCAATAGTGCTGTTTTGTTTAGTGGTTAAAGAGGTGGTGAGGGTTTGATATTGTGTGAGGGAAGATGTAATGGAAATTGTATGTATTAGAGTTAGGGCAGGGGTAAAAGTTATATGTGGAGTAAGATGTAGGGGTTGGGAGAGGGTTTGGGTTCTGGTTACTATACCTTTAGTGGTAGGTTAGATTTAAGGTTAGAGGAAGGTATATGTAACTGAAAGGCTAAATTAAGATGATTTTGGGTTAGAGTAAGTGCTTTTATGTGTGTGGTAGTGTTTACAAATTGGGCAAAGAAGGGGAGTAGGATTAGGGTTGAGTAAAGAGTTGGGTTAGAGTAAGATTAGGGGTAGACTAATGAAATGTGTATGAGATAATATTTGGGACAGGAGTTGCATGGCTAAGACGGTAGCATGTATTTACATGGATATTCTCATACAATGATAAAACGAGACAGTATAATGAAAAAGAAGATGAAGGTTATGGTTAAGGAAAGAATGACAGTTAGGGATTAGAGTAAAGGCAGGGCCACTAGAATCAAGCGATTGTGCGACTACATCGTTTTTTCACATAGATTTTGGCATTTGCCACATAATCAATCATTTGCTGCATTATCTGCACATTTTACCAAAAAAATGTTTCCAGCTCATACGGTTGAAAAGTTACTAAAAGCACAGCTGCACGTGTTGCTGCACAGTGGAAGGCCCTTTGAAAAGGCTGACTGTTCATCTTTCTGTTGCATATTGCTATCTTTGGGTGTTACACTAGTAGTAATGAGGTTCAATCAATGCCCAGACAGTGCTAACAAGTGTAAAAAAGACAAAATAATGAAGTAATACTATCATAAAATGTGCTACAGTAGGCTGCATAATTTGCCTTTTCTTGCCACATAATTTACTCAAGACTGCAGCATCAATTGGCTCATCCCTCCTTCCTGATTCCAGGGGCCCTGAGTAAAGATTATTGAACATCTGTGTACAATTCACAAATGGAGTGGGAAAAATTCAACTTTTTTAACACCTACAATTTTGTATGTGCATAGATGTACATGGTAACCACTACTTTTTTTAACTCTACATGTTTGCACTCAACACAATGATCAGTTTTAGCTCATCTAACAATCTCAGCTTTTCCACTTTTTATATATGGCTATACAAAATATATGCATAGATATTACAGAGGTGCAACTGTGCCTTTTTGATTACGTTTGAAACTTCACTCAATTAAATTAAATTTTATTTCATGATTTGAAACTCCTAAGAGATCCACATGTAACTCAGAGAAGGACAATGCACAGACAAGTAGATAAAATAAGTTAAAGAAAACAAATGCGCCCTAAAAATAACATTAACTCTATTCAGTATAAAGGCAAAAAACACTTAAAAAAGTTAAAAACATGGATATAAAACATTTCATTTGGTGTGTTGAGCAATAAATACAAAGTCTCAACCTTCATACATGCTGAAAGTCTTAGAAAGCAGGGTCTCAACCACATACAACGATATAACAAGAAGGCAGGACATATAAAAAAGACATGTTTCAATGCCTGACGTCCATGTCTACAAGAGTGATGTGCTAGATATACCGTGCCATTTGGATGTTACGACATTTATAAGAACAATATTTAGATGACTTGGGCCCTCATTGCAACATTGGTGGTAAATCCCACTTACCGCCGTGCAGAAGACCGCCAACACACAACTGCGGCGGCGGAACTCTGCTACAGCTATTACGACCCACAGCTCAGAATCTGCCAAACTGGTGATAACAAAACCTCCACTGTCACGCCAACAGGAATACGCCCACACTATAACGACCCACGAATCCACGCGGCGGTCTTTCAACCGTGGTATTCCATTGGCGGTACACACCCACCTACGCTCAAAATACACACACATTTACAAAACACAACCACATTGGACAATTCCAAATACACACACTTGACACACATACACACACCACTCCCACACACCCAATACAATATAAAACACACATCCACATCACTCACAAACCCTTACCACCAGAATTGCTGAAGAAGGCCAGAGAGAGACACCACCATCAACAAACTAGCATCCACAGGCACACAACACCATCACTCACACAACATCCACGCACCTCACACAACACACACAAACACATCCCCTCACACATCACAACACACACCACCTCACACATCACCCACACCACCCCATGGCACTGCAAAGACACCCCAGGTTCTCTGAGGAGGAGCTCAGGGTCATGGTGGAGGAAATCATCCGGGTAGAGCCACAGCTGTCCGGATCACAGGTGCAGCACACCTCCATAGCTAGGAAGATAAAGCTATGGGGCAGAATCGTGGACACGGTCAACGCAGTGGGACAGCATCCAAGAACACGGGATGACATTAGGAAGAGGTGGAACGACCTACGGGGGAAGGTGCGTTCCGTGGTCTCAAGACACCAGATTGCAGTTCAGAGGACTGGCGGCGGACCCCACCTCCTCCCCCACAACTAACAACATGGGAGGAGAAGGTCTTGGCTCTACTGCATCCTGAGGGCCTCGCTGGAGTAGCAGGAGGAATGGACTCTGGTAAGTCAACTCTTTACTACCATATCCCCCACCCTACCTGCATGCTATCACATACCCCCACCCTCACCCCCATCACTCCAACACTTCACATATGTCCCACTATCACAAACCACTCATCCTAACACCATGCCCTGCATGCAACAACAAAGCATGGACACCAATCACCAAAGCATGTCCACTACAGATACCCACACAGACCCCAAAACAATTATCACACAAGGTCCTACACAAGAATGTAAGCACTGGGGTACAGGGTCACCCACCCATTGCACACGATGGCACCCACAGATGCAATAATCATGCCTTTACCCCCCTGAGAAACCCTACCCAACGTCACCGGACAGGAGGTTCCAGACAAGTCCACCCCCCCCCCACAGAAGAGGCCCACAGTGATGACAGCAGCTCTGTCCAACTGGATCAAGATGACCAGCCCGGCCCATCTGGGACCTCAGGACAGTCGGCTCCCCACACACTGGCAAATGCCACCACAGGGGCTCCCCCCTCAGCAAACACCAGCACAGCACCCACCCAGCGGGCCCATACCTCTGTCCCCAGGACACGTCAAGCAGCGTGTGTCCACCACTACAGGGAACCCAGGCAAACCCACAAACCCAAGACCAGCAGGGACCTGGCACGCGGTTCAGGGGACAGAGGAACAGGAAAACCGGGGAACTGGGAGGACTGCTGTGCGATAGGGGGAGGACAGGCCCAGGGAACCCACTCTTCATGAGGCCCTCTCTAACATCATGGGAGTGTACCAACATTGGTATAAATGAAATGGAAGTGATATAATCCTGGCGCCTTGGAGACAGAAGTGGCCCAACGGCATTCTTTTTAGCATTTATGACATTTCTCAGAATATTGTGGTCAGTTTACAGCACTTAATTATTGGGTGGGCATGAGAACAAGCAGCAAACTTCCAGCGAGAAGGGGTTGTGGCTTCTGAAGTGAATGAAGGTCCGAGAGAATGGTATATTGTCTCTCAGGCTCTTCTATTATGGCGGGCAGTTTACACATTATTTCATTCGAACTTCTGTTCATTGTATAAGATCGAATAATCTCTGAACATCAATGCTTGTAAACAAGCAATACGTTACATGGTGTATCATATTAGATTATAACGTGTGCCCTGACAAATGTAGGTCTATGTAAAAGGAAACTGTTTACAATGTCTGGTTCACAAAATAATTGGCCAACGTCTAATCTAAGAATGCCATTTTTTTGAGTTCACTGCAGAGTGGGACTCGGAGTTGAGAATCTTTAAAAAGATGTTAAGAAAAGTCAGGCACAAACTTTAGGTTTTGCATTACCATCCATTACACTTCGGAAGGTCATACACAATTATGTGCCATAACCTCAAAGGAAGATACTAGAAAATTACAGATCAGGACGGGATGTTGTACATTTTCCCAACAACTGCTGCTCCCGCAAGCACTGGAACAAGTACATCTGGTTCAAGAGCTCTTTGGGTAAATACTTAAGTACCTCTAACTCGCAAGTCACCCTTGGAACTCATAACAGATTTACTCTTTCATCCTTCTTCTGCAGATAAAATGAGGCCTGCCAAGTGTGAATGGCATTAATACGCTTTTAAACAACGAGCAACATTCTGGTTCGTTTTTTGTGAAATCCAGTATTGTTGTATAACCTTTTGACTGTTCCTCCATTACGTTATTTATTTAGATTTTACTCTCAAAGATAACATTTCAATTTCTGCTTGTGTAAGTCAGAATTTACTCAAAATAGACCAATGGCAAATTCTGAAAGACAATTAGAAATTGCATTTTCATTTGATATTAATTTTACAAATGGGAAAGAAAGCATATGCACCTGCTATATTTTTAAAAAAGTGTTTTGGAGATCAAGTGCAAAAAGAATCAGTGCATAGATCAGCCGAGGAAGTGCAATTTGAGTGAAATCCCTAAAAATGTTAGTAAAATAGCTTGTGCAAGCATAACCGCAGAGTGCATCATCCTTCTTAAAGAAAACCCAAAAACAACAATGTACACTATGACTGAAAAAAAAAAAAGAAACTAGGCTTGAGACAGCCCCTGAAGGTGTGAAATGGTGAGTAGAGATGGATCTATATTGCATCAGGGACAACCAATATAAGGTGCCCGGGGCTGCCCTCGAAACCATGAACGGATATGGGAAGAATGACAGCGATATACGGATGGAATTAAGTAGGTGATGTCAATCATGTCCTTCTGAACAGGGTGTTCTGGGAGTGGGGGCTGGCGATGACACAGGTGAATGAGTGTTAAATTTTTGTGCTTTTTGGTTGTATTTTGCTTTAATATTTGTTAACGACCCCAAACATTAATATTCAGATTACCTGAAAAAATAAACTAGGCTTTGGACAAAGTAAATTTATGTACTAATAGTTGAGCCGTATGGGCTGCAACCCCTGCTCCCTTCATAACCTCCAAACAAAGCTATGCATGTCTCTTCTAAGCACACTCGATAAGTCTCCCTTCACCCTGTTATACAATGGGGTGGAGCTGCCTCATCCCTAGACTATATTTGTGATCACCTTTATCCCAAGAACATATATTTTGATTGCTTTTATTTTATGAAATACGATTTGATTTCGTTTAGTTTGATTTGGTTTGGTATGGCTTGTTTACATTTGATTTGATATTGGTTGTTTGCACAGCTGTTCTGTTTCGTTTAATTATTAGTTTCAATGGTACTTAGGTGAATTTAACTGAAATAACAAAATTGTTTTGGAAATCAGAAAATACGGGTGGTAGGCAGATGTGTCTTCAACAAGCTAGTAGCAAACAATCGTTTGTAAATTTCTAGTTGGCTAGAGAGAAGTGCATTTTTTAGTTATTTGTAATGTTTAACACATTTGAGGCCGGTTTAGACATTGAAACACTGTTCAGTAACGTTGCGTTCCAAATTCTCATGCACAGGATCTATTCAGTCTGGTTGGGGACATGTCTGGCCAGCGCATACACTCTCGTCATAGAAGTGAGACATGAAACACATATGTACAGTGATATAATTCCATTATGAGGCCCACTCTGCAGGGGCGTGGCTTTGTGAATCAAGTTCGCGGACGCAACTCAGAGCCCCAAACGTCAGCCCGACCAATCGCAAACACTAGGTCATGGACATAGCATTGGGGTGAAGTTTGCACCTTGGCACCCCTAGAACCTGACACTTGCTGTTCCTGCTGCTGAGACTGAGTCTACGTGCCAAAGAATGGGCCTAACCTGACATACCTCGTGTGTCTGGGACTGAGGGCCACAAGGTGACAGGCTGTGACTTCTGCACAGCCAGGGGCTGCCACCTCATCCACAGCTCCTCACCTTTGGTGCGCCTCTCCCCATGACCCACCTGATGCCTCCTTGGATAAACACCAGCAGCGAATGGGACATCCAGGCAGCCAACAGTGGTGAGCCTCCCCGGGAGCAGTGGGAGGTCTGCAACCTGAAGCCGACTGGTGCATATGGTGGGCGGCTACTTGCGGCTGGTGATAGCAGCCGGCTGGCCCTCCTGTGTGTCCCGGGGGTATCATCTGCTGCTCTCCGCCTTGGCGTTTGGATTGGGGCACGTGGGGAGCATAGGTTACGGTGCAGAGACTCATGGGTCCAGCATCAAATCAACATCGACATGGCCACTGCTGGGGGGCCTGCTGAGGAGAGCTTGCACTGCCCAGGGAGCCTGGAAGACTGCGCTAAGAGCTGTAGGCTGGGGACGTGTGCAGCAGCCACCCTTCTTGCGATCAGACATGGGAGCCGACCCGGCCCCATTGTAAATCCTGGAGACTTAACCCACTGCCCTCATATCTGGGCGCACAGAGGGCATGGGATGTGATGGCAGGCCCATCAGACCCACAGGCGTGGTGCCACATTAATGCCAAAGTGCCTACTTCTAGAGGGACCACTGAAGAGAGCTTGCAATGTCCAAGGGGCGCAGAGAACTGCACCAGGAGCTGCACATTGGGCTTCCGCCACCCACCTTCTACCACTTTCATTATTGTCGAGCACTTGGGGCGCACTGAAGCTGGTGAGGCCTCGCTGCAGCTGGATTCTGCTCTCAGCACCAAGCGGTGCTTGAGGCATTGCTGAAGATGAACCCTACTGCAAACTCCCCAAATCCCTATAGGGAGCATGGGCTCTGTCCTGTTGCTGACAGGGGTCCTGTTAAAGGGCCTCCCATCTGTTGCATTAGCACTCAGGCTGCACCACGTGGGAGGTGGCAGCGGAGCAGCTGAGACCTTCCCTGGTACTCCAACTGAACTGTGGACCGTGAGGACCCTCATGCTCACTACACTGCCTCTTATATTGATGCCTAGGTGAGGCCTAGGACCCCCTTTTCTGGGTCACAGATATGGAGTTAAAGGGTGACCCCCTGTCATACCTTGAGGCTTAGTTAAAAATGTTTGGCAGCTTGTTGGATCTCACTCCCTTCTTTTTGTTGGAGCGGGCCAGCTGAGTGCCATCCCACCACCCTCCCCGGGGCACCCCCTCACCCCATGTTTGCTAAACTGTTACATTTTAAAAACTGTGATGCAATTCTGAGAGTTGCCAGGCAGGCCAGCCCCTCCGGGTCAAAGACAAGGTCATAATGCTGTTTCCAGATTACACCAGAGCCGTTCAGCATCAGCACTCCTACATCCTGGAGGTCAAGTAGCATCTCTGTCAGCTGATGGTCCAATACTCTTTGTTATTCACAGCCCTGCTCAAAGACATGTCGAACAGAGACTCCATATTCTTCACAGACCCCCAAAGATACATGAGACTGGGCAGACCACTATCACAACAGCTCAGCTGCCGGGCATGTGAGGTCTTCTTCAAGCCTCCTTTGACCACACCAGAAATGAAGTTGAAGCGCCTCTCACCCACAATTTCCTGCCCTGGAATAGATTATTGAGGATCATAGATGTTCCTTGATTGCAGCAACCAGTCAGGGGCAGGCAATGGAGCAACATATGATGAGAGAGGCCCAGAGACCTTCACTTCAGACGATGACACTGTTGCATCAGACAATTCCTGCTAAAATTTCCAGACCCCACTATTGGTGACCCCTCAAACAGGGGACAATATCATTTAAACCCCTGTACCTCATTCATACTTGGTAAGATTGCACAATCTCTTATCCCATTCACTTCCTCTAGACCATAGGGATCGAAAACTGACTCACTCACTGCAGACCCCACTGAGGGTCGAGAATCCTTAGCTCACTCCTACTGGCCCCCTCCAGTCCCTACTACCAAGTACACTCCAGCCCATTGCTCCTACACCTGCTGACCCAACTCCACTTACCTTTGGGCACCACATTAGCAGCGAGTCACTGGGGCAAACTTTGCCCCTGCCTGGTCCAACGTATCTCATAGTTAAACAGGGCACACTATTCTATGATCCACTTCCTAAGCCAAGTGACCACCCCCACGATAGTCTAGAGTTGTCAACAGTACACAGTTTGGGCATACTACAGCTTGTGGTGGGCTCTAAATGTTTTTTTTTCTACAATTGTTTATACTTCCCCCCACCCTTTCCTTGTGAAACTGGCCCTGGCAGGTGGGCTTTATACACCCCACATGGCACTAGTTGGGTGGTCTCACAGTGCAGGTGTTACCTCACGCAGCTTCCCATAGGACATCTTTCACACTACTGTCAAATGCACATATTTGCAGATACTTACAAATGCATTTACAAAGGAGTTTTTGACACGGAGAGCCGGAGTGAAAAATCAATGACCAAAGGTCTGTTTATTTTTGCTGCAGCAAAGAGGACAGGTTTACCACTGGCATCCCAGGCCCGAAGTAAAGTGTGCTAGCATAAAGCGTTTAACAGTGATATTTATACTCATACATCAAAGGATACATAAAATGTGTAAATAATGATATACGTCATACAGATATTTTAAGGAGTTAATCAGTTTCCACACACTGGTTCCATTCCCAGCTTTGTCCTTGCCTCCCTTCTGCAGCTGCCTGACTCCCCACATTCTTGAGACCCTTCAAAGGATTACGTGGTTCAAAGGTATAGATATCAGCCTTTCCCTCCCCAAAATACCACAGCCGAGGTCAGTTAGTTATTTGAACACACAATTATAATGAGTACAGTGCCCCAGTTAGGGAAAGGAACCAGCTGCAAGCCTATGGCGTGGAACCAGGCTTATTTTACCTAAACAAATATACATAAGATAACATATGTGATAGACAGTGCGTTCAGAGACAACAAAAGCTCAAACTTACACGTGTAAAAGAAACGAAGCAATTCAAAATGAATTCTAACAATCGACCCTTTTTGAGTTTTTTTTCTTCTGAACATAATAAACGTTTTGAATAGTTCTAAATTTCCTCATATATGTTGAATTTTACTCCTACTTCATTGAAATTTGCATTCATGGGGACATAAACAACCGATGGGTATGAGCAACCAGTATCTGTAGTGAGGATAGTGGGGTCAATAGCCATTAGGGAATTTATCTCTTCTCTCTGCATCATAGCTCGATTGGTTTCTAGTATTTTCACTGGCGGAAATTTACACAATTTTAAACAGGAACAGAGAGCAGGTAAGCACTGTACTAATAAACAACTTAATACAATAGCTATTATTATAAAAAGTATGTCTTTAAACAACCAGCCCCACCCCCCAAACCAAGACCATAACCATGATAAACTCCAATCGCCTCCTTCATATTGGCCCCCCTTTTCAAATACCTGTACTGCTTCTTTTATTTTCCCAATATCCAATTCTATCTCTGATGACTTGTTGACAAAATAACAGCACTTTTGCTGGTACTGATGTTGGATTAAAACACATACTCCTCCTTGTTGTACTGTAATCAAGTCTAGGGCAAGCCGATTTTGTATCGCCAATTGGGCTGCAGAGTTTATCTCTATCTGTATACTTCCTATGGCCTCCCTGGTGGCATTAAATGCAATGGCTAATTCAGCTGACATATTCATCATTGCCAGTTGTAAATCGAAAATTCCAAATCCTGGAATAAGAACATGTAATACTTGAAATACCCAGTTCTTTCGCTCCTCCAGTATGGGTGTCCCTCGTTTGTACCTATGTGCAAAACTCCCCATGTTAAGGGGCTGGGAAGATGATATATTTGATATCACAGTAATGTTGGGTGCCAAATATGCCAGTGAACATATCCCTTCCCAGTTTAAAGGTAGTACTTTATATGCTGTTCTTCCACATACGAAGTACATGCCTCCCTGGATTTGTGAATTTATAATGCTGTATTTTATTCGGGGCAATCCTACACCCTCTGGGGTGTCATGCTCAGAATTATTGCAATACTTGTAATCTTCCCAGATTGTATTTAGCAATGATACATTTGCCCAGGGTGCAACATATGAACATCTAGCCGTCCAGAGGGGGCCAAGGAAAACCCGGGACAATATTACAGGTGAATTTTTCCCATTTCTATCTTGTTCTCTGGAGGGATCATATAACAATCCTTCTGGATCTACTAGAATCTCATTTTCTCCCACAGTCAGGTTCCAATAATTTACAGTGTAATTTTGATGAGTCCCATTAATTAACGCTGTCCAATTTCTGTCTATTTTCTCCTCTCCTTCAAGATCCCAATTCCCTGTTTTTATATCAAATAACAAAGTGTAAACACACTGTTCAGGAGGGATCTTTCCCATGTATTTTGCCTCTGGGTTTTGCCCATAAAAATAGGTACCAAAACATATGGGAAACATTTTAAGTGTGGCATTCTCTCCAGGCATCGGGGAGAGCTTGTATTCTGCCTGGGTATTAGGAAGCACCGCACACCTAGGGTACCATTGATATTCTTGTTGGTCACATCTCCAAGTGGTATTTGGTACAAGACACACTTCCCCTCTTTCATATTCGCTTGGTGATACTGGTACTTCATAAAGGCCTATAGGATCCTCGGGGTGTCTAGACAAGTGCCGGCAAATCCAGCAGTCAGTGAGACTTAATGTCTCCGCTAATTTTCCATGAACCTTTATCAATGGATGTAAGGTAGGATTTTGCAACAATGATGCAACACCACTGGACATTATACATATTAACATAAGGGTCACTAGGTACTTCATTATTGTTTTGTAGAAATAGTTATAAGGCCACTCTTCCCTATTCTCTAGAGGGATATTTGTCCTGCCAAATGGATATATTTTCATAATTTTATTGTGCTCTCCTCCTTGGTCCTACAACCTTTCTATGATACCGTTTTATTCGTCTCAACCGCCTACGAGTGTTCAAAAATATATCCACACAATTACCAAATATGTAAATGCAAAATATTGATATCACTATACTAATAATCATATACGTATAGATACAGATAAGTAAATTTTTCTTCAATGTTCACACCCACTAGGGTTCAGCACCGCCGTGCTTTCCACTCTAGCAGTTAGGCTGCACCGGTTGGTCCATGAACAAGTTTTTTCAAATACAGGACAATAGATGTTGGCTTGATCCTAGGTCCCTTATCTTCTCCTTTTCAAGTTTTAACTCCTGGTGAGTCTCAACTCCCAGTGAGTAAGTCGCGATACTTCAAAGTTCGTCTTCAGTATAGTTTGTCAGTTTCGTTCAGTGTCTCAGCAAAAATGAGGGCGGAGGCCAGCAAGTTTCAACCAGATCAGTGATGTGCTTGGGTATTAAACAGAAAAAGGGCACCTTTTTTTTTACCGCTGGGACTACAAACCGCACCAACCCTAATGGCTGGCCGCTTCCGTAGAACTGGTACTTGGTTTTTTCTCGCCAGTCACAGAACTGTTAACTCCATTTACCCACTGCTTGAATAGCGTTGCACAAGCTGCATCCCACTATGCTTGTGTTCTCGTTGAGACAATTGTTCTGACCAATGTTCTGGTGTCGTTGCACAGGCTAGTCACCCGTGTTCCTGTTCATGCTGGAAATTTAGTCATCACAGTCATTTACAACCTCGTCGCCCAAAGTGTGCGTAACAACAGTGAGGATAGCTCGTTTTAATGCTGGTACATCAATGGCATCGGAAATGCCGGTGGCGGTGAAAGCGGGGAACTGTATTTCACGAAGGCAGGCGTGCCGTATTCTGCTGAGCAAAGGATTCCTTGGCCATTCAGAAGAGACCTCAGTTTGCAATTCCAAGCTAGGAGCTATCAGGGTGATGTAAATGTAGCTTTTCGTAGGGGTCACCACCTTACGCACCTTCAAAATTCTGTTCATTTGGATGGGCGAGGACGCAGGTTGTATCGATGAGTTTGTTGATCTTCAAACAGCAACTCTTCGTCACTAGGCTGCTGTGTCACCTCAGGAGCAGAAGTAGCACTTGAAACCTGTGGAGGTGTTTCCTGCCTCCCTACTTTTCTGTAATCAGGAGACAATGGTAATTCTGCTGTTAGAGTACTTTGTAGTGGAATTGGTGCACGCTTACAGTGGCTAGCATGTATCCAGTTTTTCCTTCCTTCCACTTTCACCGCTGTCTGTGTTGCAAGCAGTACCTGGGCTGGCCCCCGCCACCTGGGCTGAAGACTGTTGGTTCTTTGAAAATTCTTTGTCATAAGCCAATCCCCTGGCTTAAAAGGGTGAACAGGGCCTTCAAGAGGAGTCGGTAGGCTGGCCTTGACCTGTTGGTGGATCAAACGCAAATCTTTAGTCAATTGTTTACAGTAATCTACAAACAAAGGATATTGCACTTCAGAAAGCTTCTTTGGTCGTGGTACCCCCCAGATATTGGCTGGCCTCCCCATGACAACTTCATAGGGGGATAATCGTGACTTGCTACTGGCAGTCATCCTGATGGACATTAATGCTAGGGGCAAAGCATCTGGCCATTTTAAGTTGGTCTCAGCACAAATCTTAGCTATTTTGCTCTTCAAGGTGTAATTATACCTTTCTACAAGGCCCGCTGATTGTGGGTGATTTGCAGCATGAAATCGATGTTTGATGTTAAGGGCGGTACAGACCTTCTCCATTACCTCATTAGAAAAATGACTGCCATTGTCACTCCAGACTAATCGTGGCAAGGCGTATCTAGGAAAATATTCTTTTAGTAATATTTTGGCGGTAGAGAGGGCACCATTGTCTTTTAATGGGTAGGCCTCTATCCATTTTGAAAACATGCATACTACCACTAACACGTATTTCAGTTTGTTACACGGTTCCATGTGGATAAAATCCATCTGTATAGCTTCAAAGGGGAGATCAGGAGGGGCAAAGTGGCCAGGGGGCGTAGGGGTCCCTTTTCCTGCATTGTGCACTGCACACACCATACAACTTTTAACCAGGTTATTAGCAGCTTTGGATATCAGAGGATTACTCCAAACATGGTCCAAAGTTGTCTTGATGCCTTGGGCACTGATGTGTGCAGGACTGTGGGCCATAGTAACCATAGCGTGTACATAACAATTAGGTAACATCCATCTTCTTCTGTCTGTGTCATCTGTGTAACAACCCTCACTGTCTAGTCTACCGTTCTTCTCCCACTGTTCCCTTTCCTCTGCTGTTGCTTCTGCTTGAATATCTCTCACACACTGCATGGTATTTTCTAATACTTCGTACTGGGGCTCTCCCTTGATGCTACTCTCAACATATGCATTGTCAAATGGTGCTCGTGCTGTTGCTTTCGCTGTAGCATCTGCAAAAGCATTTCCTCGTCCTATATCATCAGTAATTTTTTTGTGGGCACTACACTTAATGATTGCGACCTGACGGGGCAGGCTGAGAGCAGTCAAAAGTGTCACAATCAAGTTGCCATGCTGAATGGTAGTGCCATGTGACGTGATAAAGCCTCTATTCGCCCAGAGTCGCCCAAAATTATGAGCTACTCCAAACGCATATTGGCTATCAGTGTAGATGTTAACACTAAGATGTTCACTTATTTCACAAGCTCTGGTGAGGGCAATTAATTCTGCAGCCTGTGCCGAATTTTGCGGGATTCTATGAGATTCAACCACTGTTTTGACTGTGGTGACGGCATAGGCTGCAGTGGCCGTACCATCTGGTAACTTGAAGCAAGACCCATCTACAAACAGCTCTCCCTGTGGGTCAGATAGGGGAGTGTCTGTTAAGTCTACCCGTCCCTTGGTTTCTTCCTCAGTGGCAAAAATGCAATTATGATCAAATTCCACATTGTCCTGAGGGAGGGGTAGTAACGTAGCTGGGTTCAAGACATTGCACCGCTTCAAAGTAATATTTGGACTGAACAATGTTAATTCGTAACCCGTTAGACGAGCACTGGTGAGGTGCTGCGTCTGTGTCTTGTTTAACAAAATATCAACGGCATGAGGAACCATCACAGTGAGCGGATTGCCACCAACAAACCCTTCACTTTGTTTCACCGCAGCTGCTGCAGAAGCCACTCCTCTAAGACAAGTAGGCAAAGCTTGCGCCACAGTGTCCAAGGTGGAAGAGAAGTATGCACAAGGGCGTTGTCTCCCACCTTGATCCTGTGTCAAAACAGACAATGTACAGCCATGCTTTTCATGCACAAATAAAACAAATGGTTTGCTGTAATCCGGATTACCCAATACAGGAGCAGAGCACATCGCCTTTTTTAATTCTTGAAAAGCCTCCTCACATTTGTCAGTCCAAGGTACAGGAGAGGGCACATCTGAAAGTGTCAGAGCAGTCAATGGTTTTGCTATAAGTGAAAAATTTGGAATCCACTGTCTGCAAAAGGATGTAAATCCCAAAAATGCTCGGACTTCAGAAGGGGTACGTGGTGCAGTCATTGTATGAACCAGTTTAATTCTGTCTGGATGTAATCTCCTTCCCTCCTTAGAGAGGAGGTGTCCTAGATAGGTGACCTCCTCTCTACAATACTGCAATTTTGGAAGGGACACCTTATGGCCCAGAGGTGCTAAATGATGTAATAATGCAACAGTATCAGTCTTACATTGTGTCATGGAATCTGAGGCAATTAAAATATCATCAATGTACTGCAACAATGCAGAGCCTGAAGGTGGATTGAATTGGTCTAATTGACGTTTAAGACATTGACTATATATGCTCGGGGACTCAACAAATCCCTGAGGAATTCTTGTCATCGCGAATGATCTACCAAAAATCGCGAAGCTAAACAAATATTGAGATTCTTCGGCAATTGGAATGCTAAAGAACGCATTCTTCAAATCGATTACGGTGAAAAAACACGCAGAGGGTGGAATCATGGTGAAAAGACTATTCATGTCTGGGACCACGGGAAACTGGGGAATTACTATTTTATTAATTTCTCGGAGATCAATAACTAATCGATATACTGTGTTATCAGTAAATGATTGCTCACCATCTAATCTATTAGCATCATTTCGTTTCTTTACAACAGGAAGGATTGGACTGTTACATGGGCTGCTCACTATTTCCTTTATGACACCTGCATGCACAAGATCAGATATGACTGCCTTGAGCCCTTTTTCGCTTGATTTAGGTAATTTGTATTGAGGAACACGAGGTAACCGGGCACCTGGTTTGATTTTTATTACAATAGGGTCGATATCCATAATGCCTACATCATTCTTGCCTCTGGCCCATAAGCGAGGGTCTATTTCCTTTAGCTCTGGGGGTAAGTCGTATTCCTGTGAGAACATGCACCGAGTTGGGGAAACACTATCCATAGTTACATAGACACCATCCATTGAACAGTGAATAACTGCATTTAATTTCTTTAACAAATCTAATGCAAACAAGTTTTCATTGCAACCTGATGTTAAAGAGAGTGGCGTGTGTACTGTAAATGGGCCTACAGTTACTCTCATAGGTGTTGAGATGGGGCTCACCACGGGATTCCAGAAATCCCAATTGATGTGGTATGAAGCCCAGACAGGGGAGCCCCGGGGACTGCAGAATGTGCAATAGATGTTCTGGTGGCACCAGTATCTAGAAGAAACTTATGGCCCTCTCCTTCGATTTTTACATCAATGTAGGGACCATTTTGATCTACAGGAATACTTACTCGCCCCTGGCCCTGTCTGTGGCTGTCCTAATAATTGTAGGATTCAGAAAAGAAATCATCAGCATAATATTGTCGTTCAAATGCATTGTCAAAAATATTAGTGTTACGCGGGACCTGATTCTCATTCTGCGAATTCTGATCAGTTCTACCTCTTCCTCGTCCTCGTGCATTACCTGCCGCGTTCCCTCTATGAAGTGACATACTTTGTCTTCCTTCCAGTAATGGGCAAGTATCACGCCAATGTCCATCCTGCTTACAGTAGGCACATTGGTTGATATTTAATCGGCGGTCTTGGGGTGGTGCAGATGCACCTCGGCCTCGACCCCTTCCCCGTCCCCTTGGTGGGCCACCCCTTTGCTGAGGGGTTGTATCCCGCTGAGGGTATGCCTGCTGTAATAATACCTTTTTCTTCAATTCTTTTACTGACTTCTCATTCTTTTCTAATTCTTCCTTGTACCTGCTCTCATAGTATTGCGCCATCTGCAAAATCTCTGCCTGTCCCTTCGTCATCCACGAACTCTCTGTTGCTTTTAATTTTTGTGATATTTCAGGTAGAAGGCCATTAACAAAGCGTTCTACAAATAGTGTGACACCTGTTACGGTGGCGAGGTCTTGACCGCTAAAATCTATGAAAGCTTGTTCAATTCTAGTAAAATAATCTGGGACATCTTCACCTATTTTCTGTTTATAAGTGGCAAGTTTTCCCCAATCCACAGTCTGAAGAGGTATAACAGTTTCTAACTTAGTCAATATCCGGTTAGGTAAATCTAAAATATCCTGATGCGGCAGGGTTCCTGGTGCCCTTTGTGCTTCTCGTGCTTCTAAACCCCCCCATGTATTTCCCAAAGTAGGTGCATCATCTACTCTTCTAATTTTATGCCAAACTTCAGGACCCAATAAAACACCAAAAAAATAGTCAATGTCTTTGAGTGTCATGGTTGTGGTGGAAATGGCAATTCTAAGGTCCCGATAGAATCCAGCTGGATTCTTTCGAGGGTCTGGCAAGTCTTTCTTTATAGCCATTACCTCCTCCCTTTTCCATGGTATATGGACAAATTGGGCCACCGGCCCGGGAGCTGGTTGTCCGGCGGCAGCTGCTGCTGCAACTGCAGCTGCAGTGGGCATATCAGGGTGCACTTCCCTCATTGGGTACCCCTTGTCATATCTATTTAGAACATCTTCCCTGGCTATGACACAAATGCGTACTCCCTCATTTATGCTGTTACTATCAAGAATACAAGCCACACTGTCCCGCCATAATTGGTTTAATTCTTGTTCATAAGGGAGAGGGGTAGAATCTGTAATACAAGACTTCCAATCCCTCTCCAATTTTTCAATCATATACAGCAGTGCTAATTGCTGTCCAAAATGTGACATCTGTTGTATTGTGTCCATAATATCGGTGTGGGTGTAAATAGGATGTGACATCCAGTTCTCTGACTGATTCTTGATAACCCGTTTTTCCCCATCCCCAATAGTGGAGCGAGTACTAGGGGGCGAAATCGACTTAATAGGTGTGCTCCATATGGGTGAAAGTGAGTGTATGGCTGTGCACTGTCGGCGTTGTCCATTTGGGGTATTAGGGGCAGGGAACATTATTTGTAACCTTGCAGTGCTGGCTGGTAGTGGTGGGGCAGGTGGTGGAGGGATTAGGACTTGGGCTATTGGGGTAGCTTGGGCTAGAGGCTGTGGTGGTTGTGGCACATGCTGCTGTAGTGGTGCACCTGGATTTCCCAAATTGTGTCCTTGCCCTTGCTGCTGTTGCTGTGCCCCCATGATAGGTTGGGCTACTGCAGGGGGTGTGTAAGGTGGAGGTGCAGTAGGGCTATTATCTAATAGCTGTAGCATTACCTCATCTTCCTCTAATGCATGTTTGGTTTCTGTTGGCTTTGATACATAACTTCCCTCCACCTGAGCCCTATGGACTCTATCTTCAGATTCAATCCCTTTCTGGGTTTGGGACTGGTGATAAAGGGCGGCCTTTTGCATGATGGTTCTCCTATTTTCCCTCTCTATCAGTTTATCTGATTTAATTTTTCTTTTATTGGCCTCCATTTCCCATTTTCTGTACACCTCAAACATATGTTGTCTAGCCTTTTTATGAAACAAACATTCCTGTAGGTAGGTTAGTTTCTTTAAATCAAAAGACCCATCCTCTGGTCACTGGAGGTCAGGACAATGTCTAGTATATCTGCGCCATATACTATTATACAAATTGTTCTCTAAACCATAATCCTTTAACATGTCCCACCCTGGTGTTCCCTCTTTTGGGATCGGTTGCTTTTTATCTAAACGTGGCACATGATTTCGGCGAAAACAAAGACATAACCCTTGCCAACATTTCTTATTTCCCATATCTAACCTTTTAAATTTTCAAAAGACAACACACACCAAATTTTAAAATGTAACATGCACCAAAGAAACCCTTTTTCAAATGTGCACCAAAGAAGAAAAAAAAACCTTTTTCAAATGTGCACCAAAGAAGAAAAAAAACCCTTTTTCAAATATTTACCAACTTACAAATTGCTCCAGGCCTGGGCAAATTACTCAAACAAGAAAAACACGTGTAATACAAATTGTCAAATGGTACCTTGTACAAATGCAAATTTACCAAGAACTAATCATTCCCAAAAATGATAAGTTATCCAAAAACAATTATTCTCTCAAATGCAAGTTAAAGCAGACAAGTAGCCAGCGAGGAACAGTCTTACCTGACTATCTGCTTTTCCTGGATTTCTCTCCGGCCGCCCGTGTCAGACTAATCAGTCAAGATAAACACCGATGTTTTCAGGGACTTCGCTGGGACATCATGAGAAAGCGGGGAGAGGCCTGCCCGGTGGATAAGATGCAGCTGCTTTTGAAACTAAGTCTTTGTGCAGGGGCCCCTGGAATCTACACCTCCGGAACGGCGTCCCCCCACTGGCAGCACGTCTCGTGACAGAGCTACTGAAGATATCCACTGGAAGGTCCCTGTTCGGGCGCCAAATTGTCAAATGCACATATTTGCAGATACTTACAAATGCATTTACAAAGGAGTTTTTGACACGGAGAGCCGGAGTGAAAAATCAATGACCAAAGGTCTGTTTATTTTTGCTGCAGCAAAGAGGACAGGTTTACCACTGGCATCCCAGGCCCGAAGTAAAGTGTGCTAGCATAAAGCGTTTAACAGTGATATTTATACTCATACATCAAAGGATACATAAAATGTGTAAATAATGATATACGTCATACAGATATTTTAAGGAGTTAATCAGTTTCCACACACTGGTTCCATTCCCAGCTTTGTCCTTGCCTCCCTTCTGCAGCTGCCTGACTCCCCACATTCTTGAGACCCTTCAAAGGATTACGTGGTTCAAAGGTATAGATATCAGCCTTTCCCTCCCCAAAATACCACAGCCGAGGTCAGTTAGTTATTTGAACACACAATTATAATGAGTACAGTGCCCCAGTTAGGGAAAGGAACCAGCTGCAAGCCTATGGCGTGGAACCAGGCTTATTTTACCTAAACAAATATACATAAGATAACATATGTGATAGACAGTGCGTTCAGAGACAACAAAAGCTCAAACTTACACGTGTAAAAGAAACGAAGCAATTCAAAATGAATTCTAACACTACCCCCTACACATAAAGTAGCTCCTCCTCCTAATGTTAGGTTTCTCACTTTAAATGCACCTGGCATGCACCTGGCAAGGAAGAGATGTGCTGTTTATTTGTACACTAAGCACCATCAAGCACACATGCTATTCCTACAGGAAACCCACACAACTGGCGGGGAGCTGGGGCACCCGCGTAAGCGCTGGAGAGGTACCATTCACACCACCACCTATTTGAGGTACTTGCAAGGAACTATGATTTGGATCAGACCTAGAGTCCCATTTCAAGTAGTAAACACTGTAATGGACAAGGAAGGAAGACGTGTTTCTTGAGGGCTTCCTCAACGGGCACCTTATACTTGTAGGGAGCATATATGCCCCGAACACATATCAGGGAAACTTTTGGGTTACCCTCTCCAAAGTGCTTGCACACTGACCATAACAGTGTACTTGATGCCAATATGGATAGATCATGTCCTCCACTACAAACGCTTTCAAAACTGTTTGCAAAATTGGGCACTAACAGACACGTGGAGAGCTACACATCCTAGCCCTAGACTGTACTCCTTCCACTCCTCATCGCACAACATCTATGTGCGCTTAGATCGCTTCCTCTATCCGGGTCCCTTGGTCCCCCTCATTCACCACTCCAACTACCTTGGCTGTGTCATCCCCAATTAAGACGCACATGTCATGGACTTGCAAGGGGAGACCCCTCATCCTCCTACACTGATGTGGCGGCTCCCATTAGATTGCCTCAAAGATCCCGTCTTCTGCGAGGCAAAGGAGATCACCATCCAATTATATTTAGCCAAAAATCACAATGCAGCCTCCGCTAGGACAGTTGAGTCCAAGGTGGTGACAAGAGGTGGTTGTATGCAGGAAATCGTGGGTGTCTGCAGGATATTGGACAGGGAGATAACAGAGGCAGAGCAGCTCCTATCCTGGCTGGAAAAGGCAATTGACCCTGCGAAAGCAATTCAACTTCACAGCCCATACTGCCTAAGTCAACAGAAAAGTTGACAAATACAGTGGTTTTCTTGCTTGGCTGATATAACAGGAGATTCCCATGAGTCCTATCATGGAGGTAGTTGCACCCTCAGGGATCACTGTCCGCACACAGGGAGAAATACTCCAGACATTTCACCAATACAGCTCGTCCATATATCAGACACCCCAAGAAACGTCTATTGCAGAGACAAGTGCCTTCTTGTAAGGCCATACCCTCCCAAATATCACAGAGGCCAACAAACGCTCACTAGATACCAAGATCACGACAGCAGATGTAAAACAGGCAATCCAGGCGCTCTCCAGAAATAAAACTCTGAGCCTAAATGGGCTGCCACTACAATACTTTAGCACCTTTTCAGCCAGTTTGGCACCCCTCCAAGCGGAGTTATTTAATGAAGCACTCCATACAGGTGAGCTCCCACAGTTCCTTTGGTAGTCTCTCTTGGTCTTTATCCTCAAGCAGAGTAGGGATACCACTCAACTGGTATCATACCATTCCACTGTCATCCTTGGAACAGACTACAAGAACCTGGGGACATTTTTTCCAGTACATATCCCCAAGTCTTTCCGATAATCATTAATTCCAATCAGAACAGCTGTGTCACCTCACAAAATATCAGACGCTTATTTCACAAGCAGGATCAGGTACGGTTGAGTTTCCCACATGCGGCATGGTTCGTACTGGATCTTGAGAATGCCTTTGAAATGTAGGTGTGGAATTACCTCTTCGTGGGCCTGGCCCGCATGGGAATCAGTGAACTCTTACTTGCCAACACCAAGCTGCTTTACACCAAGCCCTCCTCTGGGATATGTTTGGGTTGCCTTATCTCCTTGCCTTTTCCAGTGGGCTGGGGAACCAGACAGGAGTGTTTGCTTTCCCACCTGACCTTCACGATGGCAATGGAACTCTCTGCTATCCAGCTGCAAAAGGAGGGTCAGACATGGGGCATACCACTAGTGGACAGGAAACGTGGTGTCCTTGTACGCTGATGACAACCTCTTATATATACAGGCCATAACGTTCAACCTTTCCACACTGCATGACTCCTTGAATTAATTTGTGAGGGCAGAAGGGCTCCAAGTAAATTGGATGAAATCCTCCATCTACCCACTTTGTCATGGCCCTGCTGGAAATATGCCTTGGTGATGCGTGACTTCGCTGGTGTGGAGGGGCAGTTTGCTACCTTGGAAGCCGTCTTTATTATGCCCCATTAGACCTCTAGGAGGGAAACCTTCAGGCCACCATAGCTGGTATCAAATTGCAAGTGCACTTATGAAGAACCTACCTCTCGCTCCCATTGGAAAGATAGGGCTGACGAAGATGGTCATCCTCCGCACCTTCTTTATTATTGTACGAACCTTCCCATACTTCCACCTAAAACAATTTTTGGTGAGTTAGATTCATTGCTCTGTGTTCATATCTGAAGTAATAAACACCACCAAATATCCCTGAAAAAATTGCAACTGCCCCTTCCTTCGAGGCGTACTTTCTGGCAGCACAATTACAGGGACTTTCACACTGGACAGCTGGACACTACCTGAGTGAGCCATGCCGTGGGCTGTACCTTTTGCCCCATCTACGATAAGGGGCTTCCTCCTCCCCAAGATTTTACCTCATGTCCCCTGCACGCGGTGATGGCCCGAGCCCGTGTGGTCCAAGTGGATCGCCTCACACATGATACTCCTGCTTATGCTCCAGTGTTCCTTCTGGTAGGTTTCCCCACTTCCGGGTTTCTACTCATCCAGAGAAATAAATGGCTGGACAGAGCACTCACTGGTCACCATAAGGAACTTGTTCTGTGAAAGACATCTTCTCACCCTTGTTCAACTACAGCCTCCCTCCAGGGCAATTTCTCATTCACAGACAGCTATGTACCACCTGCCAGCTCATATGGCGCATACTGGACATAGAGCCCCACCACTCACCCAGTGATACAGGCTATACTCACAATGGGTGACGGGTACCACCTGATCACATGGCTATATGAGGCCATCCATGAACTCACTGGAACTTCCCTAGTTCCACTGTGGAACAAGTGGGATGATGACTTTGGAAGGGCACTCAATGACAAAAAATGGTAACTCATGTTGGAGTTCCCCTAGCTTGCTTCTCAAAATTCTCGCTTCAAAAATATACAATTCTTTATGCAGCATTGGGCTAATCTGACCCCTGCACAACTGAATCAATACTTCCCGGAGGTGCAACTTAGCTGACAGTGATTCTGCAGATCTTAGCCATATGCTGTAGTCTTGCCCAGCCGTCCAGAGCTACTGGCAGTCGATATGCCCTGCTCTCCGGAAGGTCACACAATTACCTGATATCTACACATGGGAATCTTGTGCTTTCGGTTTCTTTAAATGTAAGAAACTGCATAGAGTGTACAAGTGATTTGCGGCTCTCACACTTCTTCTGGCTAAACGTACGCTCACACTCCCAAGGATATCCTTTATGCCACCCCCAGCAGCAGCCTGGCGTGGAGCAATGTGCAAATGGAGCAGGGCTGAGGAGGATGCGGTCCTCCATTATGAGGATGTTAACCCCCTGTGCCACTGACCTATTTTCTCCCAGTGAGCTTCCCTTCTCACTCACTTTTTGCAACACGTGGGTGACGATGATTTCCTTCCGTGAACTGCACATACCATTGCTTCACATCATGCCCAGATCTTTCCAGAAGCAAGGCATCCCGCCATGTTTCCTGGCCTTGCCTACCCAACTCTATGCCCCTCATAATGCACCTGGGGGGCTCCCCCAATCCTCTCACCCCGAAAGTACATTTGACTCAGGAATCATATTCCCACCTGCCATAGTAGCCTACACATGGATTGCCTATCCACCTACATTCAGGAGCCCCTTCACCAAATGCCACACTTTCTGCTGCCTTCCCCAGTGCTGCCCTCTTTCTCAATTTCTCCCTCACACCCCGGTTGAAACCCTTGAAACTACATGCCAGGAATACCCACCTACCTCCAGCAGTTCACTCTTCAGGAGGCTTCGGATTCCCTGACTGATTGCTTAACCAATATGTATGCTTATCAGGAATGTCATGTTATGCAACACGATCGGTTGCTTGTGTTACATTTGTTGTAAAACCCAATAAAAACATTTACCAAAAAAAGAGGTCCTCTCTGCTTTACCAATGTGTTCTCTATTACACCAAGAAAGTTCTCCTCTCAGTCAATTTTTTCATACTCAACTCTCTTTGCTCGCTGCCCAGGCCCTCCAATTTATCTTCCTCAGCTCTCTTTACAGGCTCTTCTTTGAGAGTTTCTTTTATTCAGGTATTGTTAAATATTCATCTTAACTTCCATCTATAGTTGCACCAACTTCTGCATACCCTCCTTACCTCAGCTCCTCTCTATGCTTCTTCCAACACTTTCCATAACCTCCATATATACTCAAATGTTCTTTTATCTCCAAGGTTTCATTTGATCTTGTCTTTCCACCAGGCATATTCAATGTTGGCTACATCATAAATTGATTCATTCCCTCCTATATGTATGCTCGGATCTCAAGAAACCCTAATTAGTTTCCCTACTAGCTATCACTCAGCAATCCATTATTTCTCCTTTAATCTTGCACAAACTCCATAGTACTCAATGTTTTTCCACCACTCGCATTTCTGTCAGTGGTGCTATTCCTGTAGGCTTACTTCAGCACTAACTGTTCTCCTACCTTCACCATCCAAAAATGTCCTTCAATCCTTATTCATTCCAATATAATAGTGCTCACACAGTTTTTCCCACTTTCACTACCTAACATTATTCCCAAGCATTAGCCTCATTACTTCTCATTTCTAATTGTCCTTTTGAAGTTCTCATCACTTCTAATGCCACATACAAACTTCCATCACATAGGCATTCAATCTTCTCCACTGCCAAATATGTTCTTCTAACTCCCCTATTCCTTCACATACCTTCCAGTCATACTTTGGCTCCTCCATTTTTCCCTACAAGCTTTTCCTAACACTGTCTTTGTCATTTCGTTTCATTCAACGCTTGGTATGTCCTCTGGTTCATCCCATCAACTCCAGTTCCCCTTTGAATATCTTGTTCCGCAAATGTAATTTGAGTTTGACCCAAAATTAATTCAACTTCTGGTCCCCCACTCCTGAGTGTCCCCGTGCATCTTCAATCAATCTACCAATGTTTTACAGAACCCTGCACAATTCTATTTGTTTAGAAATATGTAAGCTGGTGTTCCTGCTGCTTATACTAATCAAAAAGTACAAAACATGAATGTCTAAGATCTTTGAGACAAGAAAAAATTAAACATACTAATTGCTTGATGCTTTATACTACCATTTGGTGAAATGTTTGAACTCAAATCTGAGAGTATACTTTTAATTAAAGTTTGAATTAATAAGTTGCACTGGAATATGTGGTGTATTGATATTGCACATAATGTTTTGAATGAGATAGTCCTTCAGGTGATTTTACTGTTCAACCAGTAGCTATATAAATAGTATCTGCTTAGGTACTGAAGGCATCAAGAAATTGTATAGTGTGTACTGTGAAATAATAACTCTCACTAACTTACTGAGAATGATAAACAAGTTTTCCTCTATTGTACAACTGTTGCTTAAATGCAATTGGTGGATTTGACATTTATGACTGTACCGCTACACACTTAAAATTCTAATGCAAATGTAGAACCTTATTTATATATTTATAGCTTTATTTATTGTCAGTAGATTTAGGCCAGGCATGAGTGCATAGTGCAAAGAACATGTCAATAACAACTTTACTTTTGTGTGTTATCCTGCCTTAAAGTAAAGAAGGGAACTTTGCAGAGGGAAACAATTAAGGCAGGCTCCTAATTGAGCCTGTGGTTAAAGTACACCTTTATAAAAAAAAATCGAAAACATTGTTAAAGGAAAGTTGTGTTTCATTACTATTATCAAACAATAAACACAGACATTACCCTGATAAACTTCAGTTGAAGCAGCATTTTGGTTGAGATATACAATCTATTAGTGCAACACTATTGTGGCATACTAATACCGAAGACAGAACATCAAGGACAAAATGTTGAAGGGTAAGTGCAATTAGGGAAGTATAGATTTACTATTCCTAACTCCACATATACATACCTTGAAAATATCTACATACATTGAAGGAAATTTAGAGCCTGATTTAGATATTGGAGGACAAGTTACTCCATCCCAACGGAGACGTATATCCTGTCCACAGAAATCTAAACCCCATAGGATATAATAGGATTTAGATTTTGGCCCACAGCATAGCCTCACCATTGTGACAGAGTAACTCATCCGCCAATATTTGAATCAGGCCCCTAGACTTACTTACCTTTTGGTATTTTATTTTCGATAGTCTGTCCTAAATATTCTGTTTCTTCGATATTGTTGATTCAATATTCAGGGAACATATCAAAGATACTAAATTCACTATTTATAATTAGTTAATAATTTTAGTGACATGACTCCACACAAAAATTAAACTATATATATATATATATATATATATGATTTTGAGAGATTTGTCTGGTGTGGTAAATTGTATTAATGTTTCTTGAAGCTTTTAAAGGATTAACCTTAAATAAATCTGGCCATCCACAAACAAAGATACTAAATTCACTATTTATATTTAGTTAATGATTTTAGTGCCATTTATGACTCCACACATAAATTAAACTCTATATATATATATATATTTGGTTTTGAGAGATTTGTCTGGTGTGGTGAATTGTTTTAATGTTTATTGAAGCTTTTAAAGGATTAGCCTTAAATAAATCTGGCCGTCCACAAACAAGTGCGTAAACATGTTTGCAAATGGGTTTGCCACTCTAAAGCAAATCTTTCCTGTGAGCCTCATCATGGTTTGTAAACACCCAAATGGGTTCCCAAACCCCAAAAATTGGACTGGCCCCTGGTGATTGAAAAGTTTGGGGTGCTCACGATTGCGCAAATTGTTTTCAAACCCCACTTGCCATAATAAATTGGAGGGGTTCTTTTGAGGTGGGGCAGCACTTCATTACAACTTCGGCGGTCTTATAGAAAGACCGCCGAAGCTGCGGGTGCCACTATACCGCCAGTGCTGGCAGTATTTGTGGCTCCCTATTATGACTTTTCCGCTGGGCCAGAGGACGGAAACAGTGTTTCCATCCGCTGGCCCAGCGAAAAAGTCACTTCAACATTGCCACCGGCTCATAATAGAGCTGGTGGCAATGTTGATGTGCCGGCGGTGCAGCAGCACTCGTTGCGCATTTCCCTGCCGAAATTCGGGCAGTGAAATGCGCGATGGGGCTTTGCCTGGGGGCCCCAAGTCCCCCTTACTGCCAGCCTTTCCATGGTGGTGTTTACCGCCATGGACAGGCTGGCAGTTGGGGACTCATAATCCCCAGGGAGGCTGTGCTTGCACCGCTGCCTTGGGGATTATGACCGCCTGGCAGAAGCCTGTCGGTCAGTTGCAGGGGCCAGCGGTATGGCTGTGGTTAACGCTCCACGGTCATAATACACTGGCAGTTCACTGCCAGCCTGTTGGCGATATTACCATCGGTCGACCGCCGACCGCCAGGGTCGTAATGAGGCCCTAGATTTAGGCAAATTCAACAGTTAATGTATTCAGTTCTGTTTGCGGAATATTTATAAACCCCATTACGTCCCTAAAGGACTAAACTAGTGATCACAGACAGTTCCACTATGGAATATTTTTGATTACACATAATCATATGAAACCCATTTTTGATTGTGAAATGGTCCACAGTTTGGAAAAAGAAACTCTAAGGGCCTCATTATGATTTTGGCGGAGGGGATTACTCCATCACAAACGTGACAGATATCCTGTCCGCCGTATTACAAGTTCCATAGGCAATAATGAAACTTGTAATACGGCGGACGGGATATCCATCACGTTTGCGACGGAGTAATCCCCTCCACCAAACTCGTAAAGAGGCCCTTAGTTTATGCTAAAGTGGAAACCAATATCTGAAGGACGGGTTGCAGTGTGTGGCCTGTGCACCTGACACGAGCGGGTGAAGCTGATGAGCATTCAGTGAGGGCTCTGGGGCAGGAGGGCCGGTCATACAGCAAAGTGAAAGACTAGACCCTGTGCCCATAGCCCACTGAGTATGGGCAAAGATGGCGTCCAGGGGACTCGGAGAGCAAGTGAGCTGGGCACAGGACATGGGCAACAGCAGTGCTTTGTACCTAAAACTCACCGAGCAAAGACTTTTAGACCGCTGCCCACTCTCCTCAATGTTTTCCCAAATGGGAAGCATTTATTTTAAAGCAGCATTGGTTCTTTTAAGAAACACAGGCTACTTTGAAAAAAGTTCCTGTTTAGTAATGCAAACTCACGCTACCTTCCACACTACCGTTCCTATTTGTTTATTCAACAACGGAGTGTCGTAATTAGTTTCCTGCCTAATTAATATTCATCTGCAGTCTCTTGTGAGTAGGGGTTTTACAATGCGACCAATTAATACCCAGGTGGCACTGCAAAATTAGGCAGATTGCAAAAAGTTAGTGTGCAATTTGCAACCATTATTTGCGTCTTGTCTGTACATATGTTAGTCAATATGTCTTGTGCTCATTTTTTTTTTACTAAGTGCATTTGACCTCTGGTAGTGACACCTATAAAGACTATTGCATGTCTGTCAACATATAGGAAATCACCTTTGAGTAAACTTCAGCAACTGTTATCAAGCACGTGTATTTCTTTCTCAGTATCTATATCAAACGCAGGTTTGGTATTGTCGTTCATGTGTTGGGATTCATTGTAGTGTGTTGACAAGGATCTGCAGTCTTTGTTGGAGAATACTTTGTCCGGTGCTGGACTTATAAGAGTCGATTTACGTATTGTGTGATCTTGGGCATATTCTCATGGCTGTGTATACCTAGATTGGCTAAAAATAATTGTGCAATAATTGTAGACCGTAAATCCTCCGGGAAGGAATCTTTGCTCCAGTAACATTTTTGTATGTAGATTGTAAGCAGAAATTAAAGCAATGTCTATTTTATTAAATCTTTAATTCATGTTAATGCTTTTTATTTCAGTGACACCTTTATATCCCAACTATTCCATTGTTCATAATCACTTAATTATATTACATTACCTTCCACCCTTGGATTCCAAGTTGCAGAAGAATCAATAAACCTTTCTTTTTAATGCCTAGGATTCATGCAGGTCTTAATAACTGACATTGAAAACGATACTACTGTCGGAAATTCTTTAGGAGAAAGACAGTATCTCGAAAACTTTTTTTAAAGATGGGATCATGGTCCTTTCCAGCTAATGACGGGAAATAGCTACTGGTTTCTGCCGACCTGGACAATCAGAGTCATCGATTTCAGGTGAATGAGAAGTCTTTTCAAATATTTTGTAAGCTTGGATTGCACTTTGGCTTTATTGTTACAAAATGTATTCTGGCTCAGAAGGCAAACTCTGAAATATGCCTTAGATGCTCCCTCTTTGTATGCATCTTAGGGAATGTGATGTAATGCCTCTTAAAGAGTGCTGAATAGAGAAGTGCAAGTGGTTTTGGGGCCTATTTATGAAACGTTTGATGGAAACCTGGCTTTTTTCTGGAGCTCAGGTTTAAGGTCACTAGATGTAGTGCAGGTACTCTGAGCTGGCGTTTAATCGTCCACTCCCAGATTTAGTTTAGCAACAACAGCCTACTCACCATTTTTTGTACCTGCCACTGCAGTGTGAACTGGTTAAGGCATGGACAAAGGAAAATGTTTGTAGAAAGTCATTCAGCGTAATTTTTATTTTTTTTCACTTGCCAGTCAGAGTATTTATTGTTTCAGAGTTGGGTCACAATCTGTGTAGCCTAGGCCAGAAAATGTAAGTACAAAAAACTTTCAGATGAAACACTTCATAACCTAAAAGGACGGAGAATTGCTTTAATAAAAACACTACATTCTTCCTACAACGAGTTGGATCATTGACAAAAGCATAACATATTGTTTAACATAAATTGATTTCACAAACCATTGTCCGGCAGAGCTTTTTAAAAAAAATTGGACGTGGGGTGGTGTGAAAGGGGTGCCCTGAAGCCATGGAAGCAGACGCCTCAAGATGGCGGCTACCTCCCTGAACTCCATGACACTCCTTTCGTCTATCTGTCTTCCCTCTAGTCTGCGAGCTTCTGGAATGCACTCAAACCTGAATGGGAGTTCAGAAGCCCTATTGCCCCTGATGCAAGATCGTCGGGAGAGGAATTGGACTTCACCTGAGACATTGGCAGTGGTGCAGCCCTTCCACCTTGAGGTGAATGCAAGATAACTGTGACCATCTTGGGAACTATCAGACTAGCACTCTAGGCACGAGGATATGTGAGCGCAAGGAAGGTATTCAGTAGACTGTTGAGAAATTGACTAAACAGCAGCTACAAAGAACATTGCCAACTGTATCAGGACTTGCGGGAGGAAGGGGGTGCACTCCAGAAAGTGCAGATTTACTATTTTACTATTTACTATTCTTCACTTGGCATCTACATACCTTAACGATATAACGAGATATATATATATATATATTATATATATATATGTGTATATATATATATATATATATACATATACAAGCACACACACACAAACTACATGTATGTGCAGTTAATCATAGTAAACTTATAAACTTATACCTAAGTATTTAATCTTGCCTGGACAACACTTGTGCTACAATATTTTTGTAAGGCAAATTTTTCCACAATGTTTTCAGACTGTACCTTGGGGGCAGAGGCCCAAGAGAATGTGGTGAGGGCATTTCAGCTCTGTACCTCCCACAAACCACAAGGGTGCGATTCCCAGCTCCCTGAGCGAGCTTCTGCCAGCCCCAAGAACATCCTTTAGTCTCAGGTCACTGATGACGTGTGTACCAAATGAAATTAAGCAATGCTTTCTAAAAAGTACTTTTAATTTGAAGCAGTGTTAATGGATAATCAAACCACAAATCTCAAGCCCATAGAGAGCAATGGCAATTGTCATAGCGTAAGAAACCTAGGACCATATGTACGAACACTTTTTCCCATAGACACAGAATGGGTTTTTACCTTTGCTACATCTGGCCCCTAATCCCAAGTGAGAGCTAGCCTGGAACTACACTAACAAATAAGCACATATCCATTTCTAGTTTTGCCCTTCCCTATAGGCACGCACATAACATTCTGTTTGCAAAGAGTCCAGTTGAGCGGTTTCTTGGTGACTAATCATATGGAATATCTATATGAGCTAGGCTAGAGAGATAACCGAATGTATCAGTTCCATTGAAATGGTGATAATCTTCCTTAACCCCTTCGCCGGCTATTTGGGGCAGGGCGCGCTTAGGCCCTCATACCTTTTTGTCCACATAAGCTACCCATGCCAAATTAGCGTCCTTTTTTTCAAACATCCTAGGGATTCTAGAGGTACCCAGACTTTGTAGGTTCCCCTGAAGGACACCAAGAAATTAAACAAAATACAGTGAAAATTTCGTTTTTTCAAGACAAATGGGGGAAAAGGGTTTGCGGAAGAAGGCTTGTGTTTTTTTCCCTGAAAGTGGCATCAACAAAGGGTTTGCAGTGCTAAAATCACCAGCTTCCCAGCTTTCCTGAACAGGCAGACTTGAATCAGAAAACCCAATTTTTCAAAACAATTTTGGCATTTTACTGGGACATACCCCATTTTTACGATTTTATGTGCTTTCAGCCTCGTTCCAGTCAGTGACAGAAATGTGTATACAACCAATGATGGATCCAGAAACCTAAATATTTCTGAAATGTAGAAAAAAATCTGAATTCAGCAATGGGTAATTTGTGTAGATCCTACAAGGGTTTCCTTCAGAAAATAACAACTGAAATAAAAAAATATTGAAATTGAGGTGAAAAAACTGCCATTTTTCTCTACGTTTTACTCTGTAACTTTTTCCTGCAATGTCAGATCTTTTAAAGCAATATACCGTTATGTCTCCTGGACTCTTCTGGTTGCGGGGATATATAGGGCTTGTAGGTTCATCAAGAACCCTAGGTACCCAGAGCCAATAAATGAGCTGCACCTTGCAGTGGGTTTTCATTCTATACCGGGTATACAGCAATTCATTTGCAGAAATATAAAGAGTGAAAAATAGGTATCAAGAAAAACTTTGTATTTCCAAAATGGGCAGAAGATAAGGTGTTGAGGAGCAGTGGTTATTTGCACATCTATGAATTCTGGGGTGCCCATAATAGCATGTGAATTACAGGGCATTTCTCAAATAGACGTCTGTTTTACACACTGTCTTATATTTGGAAGGAAAAAATGCAGAGAAGGACAAGGGGCAATAACACTTGATTTGCTATTCTATGTTCCCCCAAGTCTCCCAATACAAATGGTACCTTACTTGTGTGGGTAGGCCTAGCGCCCGCGACAGGAAATGCACCAAAACACAACGTGGACACATCACATTTTCCCAAAGAAAACAGAGGTGTTTTTTGCAAAGTGCCTACCTGTGGATTTTGGCCTCTAGCTCAGCCGGCACCTAGGGAAACCTACCAAACCTGTGCATTTTTGAAACCTAAAGGACTAGGGGAATCCAAGCTGGGGTGACTTGTGGGGCTCTCACCAGGTACTGTTACCCCGAATCATTTGCAAACCTTAAAATTTGGCTAAAAAACACTTTTTCCTCACATTTCGGTGACAAAAAGTTCTGGAATCTGAGAGGAGCCACAAATTTCCTTCCACCCAGCGTTCCCCCAAGTCTCCCAATAAAACTTATACCTCACTTGTGTGGGTAGGCCAAATGCCCTCCACAGGAAATGTCCCAAAACACAACGTGGACACATCACATTTTTCCCGCAGAAAACAGAGGTGTTTTTTGCAAAGTGCCTACCTGTGGATTTTGGCCTCTAGCTCTGCCGGCACCTAGGGAAACCTACCAAACCTGTGTGTTTTTGAAAACTAGAGACCTAGGGGAATCCAAGATAGGGTGACTTGTGGGGATCTCACCAGGTTCTGTTACCCAGAATCCTTTGTAAACCTCAAAATGTGGCTAAAAAAACACTTTTCCCTCACATTTCTGTGACTTAAAGTTCTGGAATCTGAGAGGAGACACAAATTTCCTTCCACCCAGCGTTCCCCCAAGTCTCCTGATAAAATGGTACCTCACTTCTGTGGGTAGGCCTTGTGCTCGCAACAGGAAATGCCCCAAAACACTATCTGGAGACATCAAAATTATCAAATAGAAAACGACCTGTTTTTGAGGGGGGACACCTGCGTTTTCCGTCCTGGGCTCAGCAGCCATCTAGGGAAATCTACCAAACTCAGACATTTCTGAAAACTAGACACCTGAGGGAGTCCAGGGATGTGTGACTTGCGAGGATCCCCCAATGTTTTCTTACCCAGAATCCTCAGCAAACCTCAAATTTAGCTAAAAAAATCAAATTTTTCCCACATTCCTGTGTGGGATTACCACACTAGGACAAATTTCCTACCACCCAACGTTCCCCTCAGTCTCCGGGTAAAAATGATACATCACTTGTGTAGGTGGGCCAAGTGTTTGTGACAGGGAAGAGCCAAAAACACGTCGAAATTGAGGGGGAACCAAAGTGGGTCCAAAAGGGTAGTTTAAAAAAAAAAAAATTTAGGCTGACAAGTGCAGCAGAAATTTTATCGGTATAGATGAGACAATGCTGGGTGGTAGGAATTTTGTGGATTCCTGCAGATTCCGAAAGGTTCCATCACAAAAATATTGGAAAAATGTGTGCTTTCCAGCAAAGTTGCAGGTTTGCAGGGCATTGTGTGTAAGGAAATGGTGCGGGGTGCATGTGAAGCACACCACCCTGTTGTGTCTAGGTCTTGTGGATTTTTCTACATGGCAGCGTCCCAAAGTAAAAAAAAACTGCAGCCCTCACCATTCCAAGTAGGAAGATTTTGAGAGTTACAAAGCTCTCATGGCCCAAATGTAAAACATAAACCAAAAATAATCAAATATCCTCTTGCTTGCCATGGGATAAGATGTTTTAGTGTGCGGGGGAGAGCTGAAAGACTGTTAGCCCCTTCAGTTCAGGTGGGGGCATAACCAGGCCCATACTGGTTGGTAACCACCACCCCACTATTTTCTTTTATTTTTCTTATTCCCTGGCATCTAGTAGATTTTCTGTCCCCCCGGGGTGTAGATCGGGGGTAATTGCCCAATCTGCCCACTGGTGGGCAGAACAACTTTGGCCCCATTTATTTGGGTGGGGGTACGGCCATACCCCCAACCTCTTATTTTGAAAAAGAAATCTTCCCTGGTCTCTGGTGGGCTTTCTGCCTCCCTTGGGAGCAGATGGGCCTTCCACAAATAGGCCAATCTGCCCCCAAGGGGGGCAGTTATGGCCAACAGTAATGTGCCCCAATCGGGAGTGACCCTTGCCCAAGGGGCTGCCCCCCAAACAAGACACACACACCAATCCATGGAGTCTAGAGGTTTCTGCCCCCCTTGGGGGCAGATTGGCCTAACAAAAATGGCCTAAATACAATTTTCTCCCCAGGGGAACGACCCTTGTCTAAGGGGTCGCTCCCCATACATTAAAACATAAAGTAAATAAAAATATATATATATCCCTGGTGTCTGGTAGTTTCTGCCCATCCGGGGGCAGATCCGCCTAATTATATTAGGCGGATCTGCCTCCAGGGGGGGGAGAAAGGCCTAAAAATATTTTGCCCCCCTCCCCCGGGAGTGGCTTTTGCCAAAGGGACCGCTCCCCTTATGCGTTAGTATAAAAAATAAAAAAAATCCCTGGGGGCAGAAATGGACTAAAAATAATTTGGCCACCCGGGGGCAACCCTTGCCTAAAGGGTCCTCCCTAAACATAAAAAATAAGAACAAACAAAAATAAAATTATCCCTGGTGTCTAGTGGTAGGCCGATCTGCCCCCAGGGGGCCAGAGGGTTCTCCCTAAACATAAAAAATAAGAATAAACAAAAAGAAAATTATCCCTGGTGTCTAGTGGTTTTCTGCCCCCCCTGGGGACAGATCGGCCTAATAATATTAGACCGATCTGCCCCCAGTGGGGCAGAAATGGCCTAAAAATAATTTCCCCCCCTGGGGAGCAGCCCTTGCCCAAGGGGCCGCTCCCCTTCTGCGGAAGTATGAATAAAATAAATAATCCCTGGTGTCTAGTTGTTTCAGCCCCCAGGGGAGGCAGAAATGGCCTAAAAATATTTTGGGCCCCCGGGAGCGACCCTTGCCTAAGGGGTCACTCCCCAAGCATAAAAAAATGAAAATAAACAAAAACAAAATTATCCCTGGTGTTTAGTGGTTTTCTGCCCCCCCTGAGGGCAGATCAGCCTAACAATATTAGGCCGATCTGCCCCTGGGGGGGCAGAAATGGCCTAAAAATAATTTCCCCCCCCCCCGGGGACCGTCCCTTACCCAATGGGCCACTCCCCTTATGCCAAGTATGAAAAAAATAAAATAATCCCTGGTGTCTAGTGGTTTCTGCCCCCCCGGGGGCAGAGCACAAGGACGATCTGCCCCCAGGGGGGGCAGAAATGGCCTAATAATAATTCACCCCCCCCCCCCGGGAGCGACACTTGCCTAAGGGGTCACTCCCCAAACATAAAAATAAAAAAAAAAAAAAAAAAAAAAAATTATCCCTGGTGTCTAGTGGATTTCTGCCCCCCCCCCGGAGGAAGCTCGGCCTAATAATATTAGGCCGATCTGCCCCCAGGGGTGCAGAAATGGCCTAGAAGTAATTTGCCCCCATGGGGAGCAGCCCTTGCCCAAGGGGCTGCTCCCCTTATTGAAATACAAAACAAACAAAAAAAAATCCCTGGTGTCTAGTGGGCATTTCTGCTGCCCGATCGCATCGCGGTCGAGCAGCAAAAATGCTCAGAGAGACGTGAAAGGAGAGGAAAGGCCTTTCCTCTCCTTTCATGCCTCTCTGCCCCCTCCACGTGATCTGAGGAGCAATGCGCATTTCTCCTTCGATCGGCACTAGAAGCTGTGCTTCCAGCGCCAAGGGGAAGGCCTCTGATGAGGTCAGCGTGCAAAATTGTGCTGACATCATCAGGCGTCATGGGGGGTAGGTGGGTGGGGGTGGAAGGGGAAGCGATTCCCCTTCCATCTCGGCCCAGGGGGTGGGTGCTTGGCCATCTGGGGCCCATAGCAGGACAAGCTGGTCTCGTCGTGCCGAGGGCGAGACCAGCTCGTCCTGGGCACCCGAGGGGTTAAGAAAAATAACTTATTTTCTCATTTGAAAAACTTATTTTGCTCCTGTAGATATTTACACAGAGAAGAGAGGGAGAAAGTGATCAAAGGGGAAGGAGAGAGAGCATGCGAGAGAGAGAGAGTATGGTTGGATGGATGTGTGGATGAAAAGAGAGATATACTGGCAGAGATCAAAGGAGTGGGTGCCAGGTCCTAGCATTCTCAAGTCCATGTCACATTATCACTGTGTTGCCTCTTAATGAAGACAGAGGGTACTGTGGCAGTATGGCAATGTGTGGCTGTGGAAATTTTGCCTAATGAGCACAGTGGGAGTGGTAACCAAAGGTGATGTCAGGTCCTAATTATGGTTAAACGTCACCCACCCAGTCACTTTATGATGTTGCGTTAGTTGAAAATGGACACGGCTTTAATAGCTCACTTTGTGGCAGATTCTTGTTGAGTTTTGTCTTGTCTGTGAATGGCATCCCTATAGGGATGTTTACTTAGTAATGACTGCATGTGACCTATAATAAAAATACTAACGTGGAAGGCTGTACAAAGCAAGGAGAAGCACATACTGCTTGTAACCATAAAAATAAATGGTAATAGAACTTATAAAAGTAATGAAAAGACAAGGGCTACTGCAGTAATGCGCACAGGAGGACTAAATTATTTTGCAAGAAACAGTAAATTATGTGGCGTAATGCTGCACATTTTGAAGCTGTATTACTTTTTCTATAATGCCATTTTTATACATTTTCCCAGAGTATGGGCAGGGGTTTCACATCGTTAAGATCAGCTTAACACTGAAAGATAGTGGGGGCGTCACCAGGGAGGAGACCCAGCAAGACGCATCTCCCCTGAGCTCCTCACATTAGACCCCTAAACACCCCCTAATGGCCCATTATTGGCTGTGGTGTTGCCCCCTCTGAGAACCTCCCCACCCCATGATCACAGCTCAGTTAGAGGAGACCAGGTATTTTTTCCAGGGCCGAAGGGAAGGCTGGCAAGATGTCGACCTGACCAATGAGAGGAGCAGTGCCAGCCATCTTAAGACCCCGCTGAATGCAGAGTGTAGGCTGAGTCATCCTCATTGCACGTGAGTGCTGGTGGCAGTCAACAGCGGCCACTTAGCCTAGGGAACTAGGGGCCTCGGCGGCTACAGATTCCCTCAGCGCCCAACTGCCCTTGTGTATTCTAGCCAGGCGTTCACACAGAGCCTGGATATCGTCGGGACACGGTAGCTCAGATGTGGCCTAGGTCAGGTGCCCCACACGCATCCAGGAGTCTCTGGAGGGCTGGCTGGAGGGTGCGCCGACCCTCCTTGTTTGATTTCCCACTCACCCCTGCAGCCACCCAGAACACACTGAGCCTAGCCTAATGGTCTTAAATAAGGACCCTAAATATTTAACAACTCCCCTGGGATTGCACAGGAGAGCGGATTCGAGTCTGGGGAGGGCTAAGCAATGTGGTGACCTGCAGCAAGTTTGGGGGGGAGCTGATTGGAGGAGTGGTGATATCCTGCATGATTGGAATCAGGTCTGCTTATGGCAATATATGGGCTTAGCAACCCCTGCTATCAGGGTGACTGTGAGATGAGGAGTACGCTCTACACTGAGGCCTATGAGTTACATAGTACTGTATTTCTAAATTACCATGAGGGCCTTTGGTGAGCTGATCAGGCTCCTTCCTGACAGTGGTGCTGCTCTGCCCAATATAGACTTTTCCTCACCCACCACCAACTGGGGCCAAACGCTTTCCTAGAAATCTTATAGACAAATTAATTTTAGTTCTGAGCTGGCTGAGATGACTAACTGCACAACGCAAGGCATATTGTGACTTTGTTTCCTGGACACATTCCATGCCTTATCCCCAGGTGCTGCTGATGTGCCACTGTAAGGTTGGTGGGGGTCCTAAACTAATTTTGTTGAAAAATAAAGGTGGAGGGGGACTTTGTTGTGTTGGCCCTACCATGGTGGTGCATAAATGTAAACCCCAGAGCCTCCTTGATTCGGAATGTGCTCCACAAGCCTGATCCCCCTTGCTCGGCAGAGAGTGCCCCTCAGCCTTTGCCCCCGACACAAAGCGAAGGTTCAGATCCTTGTGCTTGCATACCCAAAGAGGACATCAAACTCTTTCTTGCTGAATTCCAGAAGGATCTCACAATCTCACATATCTTCATCAAGACTTTACTAGACCCATCTTTGATCCTGACCAATCATTGAGATGGACAGACGCTAGCTTGACTACAGTGGAGACGACCGTGGCATACCATATTCCTGGCAATGTCGACAGGCCGTATCAAAAAATTGGAGAGGGGGCAACTGGCATTGCAGGAGAACCATTCCAGACACAATAATATCCACATTCAAGGCCTGACTGCCTCCATTTCATCAACTGATCTTGAGACTCATGTCCAAGCCCTTTTTTGCCCATCTTTTGCAGCTTCCTGTGACTCACTCGTTCCCCTTGATCGCACCATAGGGATTATTCTGCCTTACAACAACAACAAAATTTAGTTCCGGACACTCTGACTTGTGTACACTATTTTTACCAAAAAGAACAGATTCTGAGGGTTGCACGGCAACAGAAGCGGATTGTCTTCCATGGTGAATCTATATCTTTATATCAGGACATATCAGCCCATACATTATTAAAGATATTATTCACCATCTGCAAAGCAACAAGATCCTGTATCGCCTCCTAGTCTGCCTTCTTTTCACACATCAGGATAAGAGAATCGCCGTCCACACGCCCAAGGAAGCCCATGAGGCGCTCAGCCTATCACCCCACCTGATGCAGACCAGCCTTCTAAGTCACAAGATCTTGCCCCAAAAAATGGGGAAGCAGCATGGCGCTTCCAGCCCTCACGTCAGGCCAAGAGGAAAACACGAAAACAAAAGTGACAGGCCGCTAAGGGATATCATCCGCCTTCATCGGACAAGACACTACCTTGAGCGCCTCGCCTCTCTCAATGGGGATATGATTGGATTTTTCTGCTGTCCTGGGATTTGATTGAGGGAAGGGGGGAGTAACTTTCATCTTCGTCAGCCAATAACTGATTCTTCTTTCTCATTCATGCTTATGTACGTTGTGAGCGGGGGTCCGCATGGGACTAATCATGAGCTCTCCCCTTCTCTATTGCTATTTACATTAGTTTTCTGTGCATATTTTCATACTTCTAATAGTCGTTGCCTTTTGATTCTCTACCTGTTTGTTTTCTGAGTGGTAGCCCAGCTGCCCTTCTGCCGCTTGTCCGTTTACATTTGTTATTGACAGTTATGTGCTTTGTTAACTTTTTACTGTTGTTGGCACTTATGTACATAATATGCTTCACCGGGAGACGGGAGGGGGGAGCCACACCCATACTGTTCTATCTACTCTGGAGGTGCTGATAATGTATACACATGCTTACATATGACTACCCTCCACATTGTATCCCTTATTGTACAGGGCCTCAACAGCCCGCTCAAACGTAGGGCAAAACAGAAACGGGTTATGCCGATAGGAGGTGGACGTGGCACTTCTGCAAGAGACCCATCTCATCTGAGCTGACATTAAACACCTTGATTCATACTGGTATCTCACACAATTCTACTGTTGTTACACAAGTAAGTCCCGGGAAGTGGCTATGTTACTCCGTAGAGACCTCTCTTTTACCTTAGACAGCACCTACAAGGATTATGAGGGGCGACAGATAGGCATATGGAGTGGCATTTTGCTCTACCCGTCTGCCATAGCTTCGGTTAATGGTCCCAATGGAGATAGAGACAAGTTCTGCACTGACTTCTTCCGAGGATCTCCCATTTCACAGAGTGCTCTGTGGTGACTTTAATGTCCCCCTAAACCCTTGTTTAGACTGTTCCCATCCCCGACGAGACAGACCTCACCCGTCCACAGCCCTGAATCATGGTATACTGGGCCAGGCCTTGACACCATCACCCTCTGGAGGGGGACTATACATTTCATTCTATTGTCCATAAGACATATTCTATAATTGATTACTTTTTGATTTGCCAGGCTTTACTACACAGTCATATTGACACCAAAATTGACATTATCGCTATTTCTGGCCATACCCCAGTGTGGATGATGCTCAGCTTAGTGGCCTCATAACGTCCATTCCCTCACTCTTGGATCTTTAATGATTTAGCAGTTAATCCAGCCCTCCACAATTGTATCAAGAATCTTTTAAATACTGCTTTCCTGAAAATGACACTTGAGATGTGTTGCCTGCGACCCAATGGGATGCTGCAAAAGCAGTTTTCCAAGGACAGCTTTTCTCCCGTAGGGGGGCCTTTGAACAGGTGAATAAATTTCACTACCAGAAGTTACAGACCCAGATACAACAAGCAGAAGCACGACACAGGGAAGGGGGCATCCACAGGACTTTGAGGGACCTATGCCAGCTTAGAGGTGAGCCAGAACATCTCCTAATGAAAGCAGCAGATAAAAAGCTGCTCTACATACACCAAATATATTATGAAAAGGGGACAAGGAGAATAGACTCCTATCGCATAAATTACACAAATGCTACACTCTTAACCACATTAGGGAGCTAGTGGATGATGAGGGTCACCTCTGTCGAGAGACAGACGAAATCCTTGAGGTTTTTGGCAATTATTACTCCACTTTCTATTAGGCCCAACAGGTCAATGCTTAGGGTCAAGATCATTACTCGAGCACCTACATCCCCTCCGAATAGATCTGAGGAATTGCACCTTCTAGAAGATGACACCCCAGCTGAGTTCAGGGATGCAATCAGTAATCTCCCTTCACATAAGGCACCCAGTCCCTATGGCTATACTGCCACATTTTATAAAGCCTCTGCCACTCTCCTGATAGAGCCTTTTTTACAGATCTTTAATGCATTTTTGACATCTGGAGTGGTCACGGACATCATGCAGGAGTCACACATTTCTTTCCTCCTAAAACTAGGTAAACCCACCTCACAATGCCCTTCATATAGGCCCATTGCCCTTCTCAATTGCGATATTAAGCTATTTGCCTCCATGCCGTCTACACCACGTATGGCCACCTATAATCACTCCGACACAATTGAGCGGCATCATCCGAAATAGGCAGGCAAATGACAATACGTGGCTAGCAGTAGCCCTTTTGGAAGTAGCCGAATGGCAACACCCACCTACGGCCTTTCTCTCCCTCAATACTGAGAAGGCATCCAATAGGGTAGATTGGAGCTACCTCACTAAAGTTCTAGATAGAATTCACTTAGGGCCCAAAATGGAAGCATTTATCCTTGCTAACTTTCGAAAACCTACTGCTAAGCTCAAAATCAATAGTTCCTTCTCCAAGTCAATTCAGCTTACACGGAGTACCCGCTAGGGATGCCCCTAACTCCTCCTAATATTTCCTCTCATGATGGAACCATTTGTAGCTAAGATTCAGGCTGACCCTCAGATTAGTAGAGTGGTAGTCAATGGCGTAAAACAAAAGCTTGCCTTATTGCTGACATACTCTGCTTCAAAATGAACCCCAACACCACAGTCTCTTCACTGATGAAAGAGCGAGATGCCTTCTCTCAGGTATTGAGCTTCAAAATCAATTTTCCTAAGTCACAGGGCATGGGTGTTGCTGATCCTCAAAACAGCCTAAGGGCCATATTAGAAAGGGAGGCTTCCAATGGGAGACGTCAGCCATTATTTACCTAGGGATTAATTTTCCACACCTGACGAAAGACTAATACTCCTGTAACATACCCCTTCCTCACGTCCCTGTTCAAGGATTTGTATCACTGGGGGAAACTTGAAAATGAACTTTATGGCCCGACTGTTGTATGTCCTCTAAACCCTTCTGCTGACCCTTCCTCGCTTTGAAAACAAATCCACGTGTAAATATTAGATTTTGTGTGGTCAGGGGCAAGTCTCCACAAGTGACAAGAGCAATGTTGAGTAAACCAGTCTTGGAGGGTTGCCTGGGCTTCAACAATGTTTCTACTTATATCCTAGCAACACAACTCTCACCCTCCCCTGGACTGAAACCACAACTCTGATAGGAAACCCTAGGTTCAAGTGGAACAGGCTTTTCTCTCCTTTCCTGTGCTGGAGATGCTGTGGCTCCTGACGTAATTTGAGGTGAAATCACCCCCCTACTATTGCCTTTGACATCATTACTCCTAGCATACTAGAAAGAGGTACAACAGCATAGGGCATTCCTGACTTACCCTTTTCGACTCACTCCACTGATGTATAATCCTGACTTTCCTGCAAGCGTGACCAACCCTGGCAATTTTTGCTGGGTTCAGATGCATTCCCCCATCCTGGGTGACCTTTACGATGATGGTAACTCACGGCGATGAGGTGGCTTAGTTACTAAATTTGTCCTAACTTGACAAGACAGCTTAGATTGAGTCAGGCACTACATTGGGCCAGCAGGCCACCCGGGCATCTGGTTTTCCAGTACGATCTCACCCATAAAGCCCCTCTAACTCAATAACGTGGGCCGTAAAGGCATATTGTGGGTCTACGAACACCTCTTACAGTTTCTTCCAAAACAACATGCTTATGTTTTGCAGTGGGAAAGGGAAATGGCTACAGGGATATATGACAACACTTGGGGGAGGGGTCATTTGGCAAAGAGCAGCTGATTTGCATCCGCTATAAAGAGAATGCATATCCATTACTGACTTGTTGGTATCTTACACCCGTTAGACTAGCCAAGATGTTCAGCAGTTCAGATTTGTTCTGAAAGGGGTGTGAGGACAGGGGCAGCTTTATATATACATGACCAGTGATTCAGACATTTTGGGTGGAGATCCACAGCACAGTGTAGACCATTACCAACATCCATCTTCCACTTGAACCACTAACGATTCTCTTGGACAATCCAAGGGACCAAAGACTTTCTCCCATAGTGACCCCTCAGGGGTGTCTACTTTCCCATCTACTCCTCATGGCACGATTATGTGAGGCACAAATTTGGAAGCAACTACTTCCTCCTTCTTTAAATCTGTGGCAGGGGAAGGTCTGGTCCATCTATGCCATAGAAAAATTGACTACTACTATACGAGTGGCCAAATTCAAAGTTATCTGGCACCCAACTACTACTCACATCAAGCGCCTACAACTGACAGGAGGACTTCATATGACGATGTCTAAAACACTACTCACATCTGACATGCACATTATGTCCTCTTCAGAACTTGAGGAAGGATCTGTTGAAATGTCATTTATATGTGAATAACCGGGTGGGGGTTGTATTTTGAATGGATTTTCTCATTATATTTGGGTGTAAGTGATCTGCTTTTCCCGTCATTTTTGAGCAAGAACTATTATTCCTAGCGGAACTGTGCAATGTGTCATATTCAGTTGTTTTCTCTTGTAAATGCAAAATACAATCGTTAAAAAAGAAAAACACTAAAATAGAGCAATCTGCATCTAAAAGTTGGCTGTCTTCTGTGCAATAAAAGATTTGCTACTGCTCCTCAATGTATTATACAATTTTTTGTAACTTTTGATCCGTTTGAGCAAGAAACAATTTTTTGGTTACAGTCTGCAAATTATAATAGATTGTATGGCAAAACCATAATTAGATGGAAAATGATATTGCCACAGAACTGCATACATTCAGTGGCTCTGTTTGAGACCATCATACCTGTGGCCAATAAACTACTATCATTAGATGGAAATGTTTTCATTTAATGATATGCAACATAAAAAAGGGCTGTGTAGGTTCCTGTGCTTTCCCACAAACCTCCCTTGAAGGGCAGCTATTGCATCCCTTCTGAACTTGAGGTGTCTCCTGTCCAAGATTAGGAGACCAGTTGGATCTGTTATGTTCAGAGGGGTGAGATGGTGGGGAGAATAGTAAGTGTTTGAGTAAAACAGACAATATTTTTTGGTATATATTTTACATTTTGATACGTGGTTGCATTCTTGGGAATGAAATGAACCTTGAATTTCATAAAATAACAGCAAGCTGGGACAAAGTAATAATATCAAATGCAATTTTAGAAAGTTTAAGAACCAGATATATGATTCTGAATAATATTAACAATGCCTTTTGTAAACAATTTACTAGACAACATCTCTTACGAGAAAGTGTTCTCGGTGTCATAAAAGAAAAAAATGCATCTCCCGTAAATGTTCTCAGACCTTGTGCTAACAATTGCCCTTCATTTTGTCTCTAATAGCTGAAGCTTTCAGTATTCTGAGGAAATTGCAAAAGAATAACCGCCATCAGAGCCATTTTAAAGAATCCTCATGGCTGCAGAGGCCTGTCTGATGCCGTCTTCATTCAGGCAGCTTCAGACACTGGGATTTCAGACAGCTGCAGGAAATAAACAGTAAATCAGGTTTGTAAAGTCTCTACAGTGGCCGCCACACAGGCATCCAGTTCTGTCATGATACTCCAAGGGGTCATGGCTGCATCTGACACATTCTGAACCTGTTAAAAATGTTGCCTACGTTTTGCAAGCCAGTGACCAAAACACACAATTGAGTTGGTCAATTCTTGGCAAAGCTATAAGGAAACAAGAAACTGCTAACAAGAGTGGCACCTGGAAACCGTATGGGAGATGCGCGCTCCTTAAAAAAAAAAAAAAAACGTAACTGCAAGAACACAGCAACAAAACTCGGAGGAATTTCACAGCCCCGGGAACACATGTTTCAAGGGAGTGGGTTGTGCCGGCATGGTTTCCTCCAAGTAACCTTTTCCTGCCTTTTTAAATATGTACTTCCGATAAGTCAAACAAGGAAACAGCCTATTGTGACTGTGCTTCTGTTCCACCTTCCTGTTTAAGTCCCGATTCCCTCTATCTCCATCTGCCAAGCATTCCTAAAAGCACTTCACTTTCATAGCTGTTTGCTGTTGTTTGATATTTACTTCCTACTTTTGAAAACTAAAAGCAATGAAAACAACAAACTTTACTTTAACTTTAATGCCTAGGCTATACAAGATTTGGCAGAGGCAGCCCCCAAAGGGGGCATCAGGGTCCGGAGCATTAACAGCTGCCGGGGACCCGGAAATTACCGGTTCAAGCCACCTCAGCAGCTTACCAACAAAGGGCATCCTGCATCTCCCTCGGAGGCACAGGGGGGAGCATGCTGAGGCTGGCACAAGAACATCGGGCCAATGAGGGTCCAGAAAGGACAAAGGAATCTTCCAAACACCTCTATGGGGAAACACCGCCACACCCTCAGCTTGGAAGGTGGATTAAAAGGATTCTGCTGCCCATGCAGAAATCATTTTGGTGGGCAGGAGGGACAGAGCGCAGGATTTCGAGACCCACACCAGAACAGCAGCATTGTCGTAGGGCTGAGAGGGCAAGCAGACGGCTGCAAAAGGGGCACGTTGGTTGGTAAAGGAGGCACACTGGTGGGTGGTGTGCAGGAAAAAGGCTACTTTCCCTGGGATGCCGTACGGCAGGGTAAGTAGGCCAATGGGGGAGTAAGCAGAGCACAGCACTCGCGGCCCAGACCCGCCTGTTGGCAGGGCACAAAACGGACAGACAAGGTAGTGAGTTGAGTCTAACAGCACTAAGAGGCTACCCCCCTCACGATCAGAGAAAGAACCAACAAAAGTGGATGACCCCAAAAGTGGCAGGGAGGATGGCTTCAACAATAATAGATGTCAAGAATTATGACAAGCAAATGACAAGGACCTGATTGATTTATAGCAGAGATGATGTCATGCAGCAAAGTTATGATCCTGGCAAAATTATTTATGTATGGCCTATAAACTGTGATTTATGAACTGTCTCTGAATTACGATTTACGATCATGATGAAAGCAATGTGTGGCACTCAGAATGATTTATGACACTGTATTATTTTTATGACCTTGTCATTTTGATTTATGACTGAACACTGTGAGTTGTGAGGTCAAAGGTTGTGTTTCAAGAGTCTAGGGGGGTCATTCTGACCCCGGCGGGCGGCGGGAGCCGCCCGCCTGGAGGGAACCGCCAGAATACCGCTGCGCGGTCAAAAGACCGCCGCAGTTATTCTGGGTTTCCCACTGGGCTGGCGGGCGACCGCCAAAAGGCCGCCCGCCAGCCCAGTGGGAAACAGCCCTCCATGAGGATGCCGGCTCCGAATGGAGCCGGCGGAGTGGAGGATGTGCGACGGGTGCAGTAGCACCCGTCGCGAATTTCAGTGTCTGCTGAGCAGACACTGAAATTCAAAGTGGGGCCATCTTACGGGGGCCCCTGCAGTGCCCATGCCATTGGCATGGGCACTGCAGGGGCCCCCAGGGGCCCCACGACACCCCTCACCGCCATCCTGTTCCTGGCGGGCGGAACCGCCAGGAACAGGATGGCGGTGAGGGGGTCGGAATCCCCATGGCGGATTCCCATGGGCAGCGGAAAGTCAGCGGTACACCGCCGACTTTCCGTTTCTGGCCGCGGCTGTACCGCCGCGGTCAGAATGCCCGGCGGAGCACCGCCAGCCTGTTGGCGGTGCTACCGCCGACCCCGGCCCCGGCGGTCACCCCCTATGTATGTAATACAACTGCGGCCAAGTATTCCCACAGCAAAACACAAACACACACAGCTGTTGTGAGTTTTTCATAAACTTATGTGGGGAATTACATTAATTGGAGTGGGCCAAGTGTGAGGGTTATCTCTCAGACATGCTCTCCAGGGGATATGTTGGTATCTTCAAGATTTGACCCATTGTACAACAAATCACCATGTGTTATTCCTATCTCTGTTTTTTTACCATATTTTTGCGTACTTAAGCCCAGATTTATGGTGGCCTAGCCTAGTGCCATTCCAATGACACATTAGCATCATTTTTTTTAAGCTAATGTGGCGTTGGAAGGGCAAAAGCGCGGCACCATATTTACACTTTGTAACCCCTTGTGACACATGCATCAGGCATAATGTATGCAAGATGGGCCTTCCGACGCTGCGGGGGGGGGTAAAAATGGCGCAAAGGAATCTCTGAGATTCCTTTGCGCCATTTTTATCGGCATTTTTCAACACCTGCTAAGTGCGAGCATTAAAAAGAGGCTCCCATTGTATTCAATTGGCCTCTGGATGCTTTGCAGGATTAGCGTCAACATTTTTTAGGCTAGTCCTGCAAAGCGCCGGACTAGCATCAAAAATTAAGATGCTAGCCCCCCAGACTACCACTATGGTGTGCCGTATTTTAAATATGGTGCACACATGGTGGCACTAAGGGGGGCGCTAAGGGGTTCACTTTTCATAAATATGGGTCTTAATCTCTCTGTCCTGCAGGCAATGGCCTTCACAATCAGGACTAAACAACCCGCCAGTGTTCAAACCAAAGACATCAAGAGTAACACTTTTGAGGGTCTGTCATTCTTGGACAGACCCTGTCAAAGAATAGAATTAAAACTACTAGACCCTGACATCTCACACAAGGGAGCCACTTGTGGACATTTACTATAGCTGAACATTGAACAAATTAAAAACTGACCTAACAAACACACGAACTAAAAATCACCTACCATGACACTTTCGGTAATTCTACCCACATTGACAGACACCAGAAAATTCCTCATGGTAAAACAATACACACCATACTCTTGCTGGAGTACACTACAGAGCCAGCAACTCAAGAAGCTGACAACAGCGTGGCTTATGAGTTGGTGTCTAAATTTACTGCCACAGCTTCCCAGGCTCCAGGCATCAAATTAAAAGCATAGTGACTCCACCCAAAAGGGATAATATCCATCAATATGACCAGAGAACCATAGAGTGCCAAACGCATGCATCTAATGCAGTGGAGGATGGCTTAGTATCTATACACGTACACGTGGACCTCCCACAAATCACTGGTTATATACAGCCATTAAGCACAACTGGAGGGAATTACCAGGGCATAAACACAACACTAGCGATGTATGGCACCCTAATGTATGTAAGCGGGTCCTTCAAGATAATATCTCACTGAAGGGAATTCAGGGAATGCTAGCTGACATGTCTGCTGGACTAAAGAGCTCCATCAAGGAGCCTATTCAGCTGCTCTCAATGACATAAGGAAGTCTGTAGGTAGACTGGGTGATAGGATTAGTGCCTTTTTCTCGGGCTACTAGCATAAAAGTTCCTTGGAAAAAAACAATCAGGGCAGACAGCAAAATCTTGGGGGGCATTACATCAGCTCTGCACACATATCACAAGAGATATAGGCCCCCATTCCAACCCTGGTGGTCGGTGATAAAGTGGCGGTAATACCGCCAACAGGCCGGCGGTAATAACTGCGAAATAATGACCACGGCGGAAACCGCTCAGACAGACAGCCACTTAAAAACACCGACCGTCAGGGTGGAATCAACAGGCACCACGGCGGGAACTGCCTGCAGCCGGCGGAAGACAATGTTCGGCCCAGTGTATTATGAGACACCAATCCGCCACCTTTTCTGGGGCGGTACCAACGACATCAAAAGCCTGGCGGAAACACTGCACAGAAGGGAAACGACTCACCTCTGGAGACTCAGGGAACAACCACAACAGCATGGAGCCCGAGTTGCATGTTTTCCCAATGCTCTTCAACGTGCTGCTCCACTATGAACACCAACACCGGCGAAGACGACCACAGTGAGTACTGCCACCTAGCACACAGGGGAGGGGGGAGGAAAAAGAGAGTGACACACACATGCAACATGCATCACCTCCACCCCAAACACCATACACACAGGCAGATGCAGTAACATAACATATTCACCCCGTACCTCTCAGGAATAATGCAAGGACAACTACAATAGAGTAAAAAGAATCTAATAAGATAAATATAGTAGTAATACGTGAATCCAAATCAAAAAGTATATACATATTCACAAATCGAGGGAAACTGCCCAGTCCTCAATGTTCGTGGGCCACAGGGCCACATCACAAAGTCCAAGGCCCCACCTCACTCCTGCAACAACACGGAGAGAACACTGCAGGGGCATCAAGTTGAAAATAGGAGGCAACTCAGGGGGACAGGGAATGGGGGACACTTCAGCCAGAAGATGGTACAACGCCACTGTTCCTGGAGGGGGCAACATGCCCTGTGCTCTGTCCTGGGGAGTGCAAGTCCACAGTCTCTCAAGTGTGTGACTTGCCCACATGCTCTGGAGGGGGCAACATGCCCTGTGCTCTGTCCTGGGGCGTGCAAGTCCACAGTCTCTCAAGTGGGTGACTTGCCCATATGCTCTGAAGGGGGCAACATGCCCTGTGCTTGGTCCTGGGGAGTGCAAGTCCACAGTCTCCTAAGTGGGTGAATACCCTACTGGTTCTAGAGGGGGCAACATGCCCTGTGTTCTGTCCGGGGAAGTGCAAGGCCACAGTCTCTCAAGTGGGTGACTTGCCCACATGCTCTGGAGGGGGCAACATGACCTGTGCTCTGTCCTGGGGAGTGCAAGGCCACAGTCTCTCAAGTGGGTTACTTGCCCACATGCTCTGGAGGGGGCATCGTGCCCAGTGAGGTTCATCCTGGGGAGGATGGGGTGAGTGGATGGCTTCTCCACTGGTTCTGGAGGGGGCATCATGCCCAGTGAGCTTTAACCTGGGGAGGATGGGGTGAGTGGATGGCTTCCTCCACTGGTTCTGGAGGGGGCATTGTGCCCTGTGACGCAGATCTTGGGGAGTGCTAGGTCACAGTCTCTCAGCTGGGTGTCAGATCCACAGGATTTGCAGGGGCCAGACCGCACAACAGCCCATGGACGCAGGACTACACTCTGTCCGCCGGCAGTGATAGCTGCTCAGTGGTGGCAGTGGTGGTGCTGCTTGTGGAGCTCGCAGTGGTGGGGGGAGGCTCCAGCCCATCCCCTGCAGCCTCAGACTTCTGCCCACTGGGGCAGGTGGCGGTGCTGGTGGCGGTACTGGTAGTGGTGGGGGGAGGCTCCAGCCCATCCCCTACAGCCTCGGATGGCTGCCCACTGGGTCTGCTGGTGCTGGTAGCGGTGCTGGTAGTGGTGGGGGGAGGCTCCAGCCCATCCCCTGCAGCCTCGGATGCTGCCCACTGGGGCAGGTGGCGGTGCTGGTAGTGGTGGGGGGAGGCTCCAGCCCATCCTCTGCAGCCTCAGATGGCTGCACCACCATGGTTGTTGGTGGGGGCTCCGACTGAGTCCCAGCACAAGGCCCCTTGTCTCTACTGCCTGCTGTTGCAGGCCACTTGCCCTTCCTTCCTGCAGCTGGGGCTGGCTCCTTGCCCTTCCTTCCTGCAGCTTGGGCAGGCTCCTTGCCTTTCCTTCCTTCAGCACTTGGGACTGGCTCCTTGCCCTACCTTCCTGCTGCTGGGGCAGGCTCCTTGCCCCTTCCTTCCTGCAGCACTTGGGGTTGGCTCCTTGCCCTTCCTTCCTGCAGCTGGGGCTGGCTCCTTTCCCTTCCTTCCTGCAGCTGGGGCTGGCTCCTTGCCCTTCCTTGAACCACTTGAGGCAGGCACCCTTTCCATCTGGCTGGCTGGTGGCCGGGATCCTTTCCCATTTGGAGCTGTTGGGGACACCACTGTGCCCATGAACTGGGTGGCTGAGGTGCTTGCCTGGGTTTTGACCACCGTGGCCTGGCGTGAGGGACGGGGGGAGGGCCAGGGAAGGTCAAAGGTGGAGAGGAAAAGCTTCTTCGGAACATTGAGGCGGGAAGAGGGAGATGGTTTGGGAGTGGAGGAAAAGGGAGTGTGGTTGGAGGTGTCAGTCTGCTGTGTTTGGGTTGAGGTGCATGGGCTGGATGCTGTTGTGAGGTGGATGGTTGGTGGGTGTCTGAGTGCTTGCGTCTGTGTACTTTGTAAGGAGGGGGCACAGACACAGTGGGAGAGGACACAGGGGATGTGTGCATGGATGGGGGGTGGTGACTGCCCGTGAGGGGTGTGTACTGAGAGGTGTGCTGGTGATGGTGGTGGTGGATGAGGATGTAGTGCATGCAGGTGTGAGTGGAGACGCAACTGGGAGGGAGGTGGATGAGGAGGGGGACACAGTGGAGGCAGTGGATGTTGGTATGTCTGTTTCTGGATGGTGTTTGTGTGAGCGCCTGTGGGATGAAGTGTGGTGCCTGTGTTTGCCATGTCCACTCTTGTGTGTTGTCCTGGGTGCCTGTTCATCTGACTGTGTGCTTGGGATAGGTTGGGGTTGAGGGGAATGGGATTGGGAAGAGGAAGTTGGAGGGTGGAAACAGGGACATTGGCTGCCATCAGAGAGGAGGTCAGAGCCTGGATTAATCTCTGTTGGGCCGCCAAGCCAGTGTGAATGTCCTCCAGAAATGCATTGGACTGTTGCATTTGGGCTGCCAGCTCCTGGATGACATTCACAATGGTTGACTACCCAACAGAGATGGCTCGCAGGAGGTAATAGCCTCCTCACTCAGGGCAGCAGGGCTAACTGGGGCAGGGCCTGGTGTACCTGGGGTGAAGGAGATGCCCACTCTCCTGGGTGAGTGGGCACGGGAAACTGGCTGAGGGGCTGCTGGGAGGGCGGTGCTGGTACGGGGGTGGCGGCTGTACCTGTAGCTGGGGTGGGCACAGAGGTGTCTGCCACCACCAGGGAGCTTCCATCGGAGAAGGTATCTGTGTCCGAACTGTCCCCTCCAGTCCACGCCGTGGTGCTCCCCACACCCTCCGTCCCACTGGTGCCCTAGCCGTCGGTGGATTCAGCCTCCTGGTTCTGTGGGATGCAGCCCCCTCCGTCGCCGGGTCATCTGCTCCTCTGCCAGATTATGCTTCTGCACATAAGGACAGGGTGACAAAACAAAAAGGGGGGGAAGAGACAAAGGATTCACTTGGTCAATGGCGGCAACAACACCACTGTTGGCGTACACACCAAATCACACACAGGGAACAGCCCTACGCATTAGGCAATGCACTACCAGTCACAGTGCTATTCATGAGCCCATGGATAAGGACACCTAATGCAAATTGCAGCATACCTGAGACCCACAGACCCATGCCCAGTAGTGGACGCTTGGTAGGAGGACTTTCACATCAGAACCCTGCCCAACATGGGACCTACTCTGCAATGCCAGGCCTGGCCTAGGGGCACCCACGGGGCCAACACCCCCCACCCGGATACCACCCCACCAGGTGTAAGTTGTAATGTAGGGCACTGTACTCACCCCTTTGTTGCTGCTATGATGCCCCCAATCACCCATCTAGCTCCGGATAGGCACCGCCAGTGTGCAGGCCATCAGGTGGGTCAGGGTTCAACGGGCACCCCTTCCTGTTTGGGAGGCCATCCCCAGCTGTGCCTCCACCGTCTTCCATGCCCAGCGTCTCAGGTCCTCCCATTGTTTCTGACAGTGGGTGCTCCGCCTCCCGTAGACCACCAGGGTCCGCACGTCCTTGGCAATGGCACGCCATATACCCTTCTTTTGTTGAGTGCTGACTTGCAGGGAAATAGACATAGGGGAAGGTATTAGTCTGATCGTCCTGCCTGTTACACTTGTGGTCCACCATGCCCCTTCCCATCCCCATTAGCACAGACATGGCCCAGAATACATGCTGCATGCTGCCCAGGGCCCATCCACCAACCCCCCACCTACATGAGGCCGCCACACACAGCACTCCATGCATTCACGCCCTATGCATCATACTCACTATGTACTCACCTGTTGGTCTGGAGGCCCGTTCAGCAGTTGGTCCTGGGGTAGGACCCCATCCACCAGTCGCTCCAACTCCACTGAGGTGAAGGCATGGGCCCTTTCCCCAGTAACACGAGCCATGGTCGATTCAAGACACAGGTCACAGCAGCACTGCAGTGTAGGTCCTCTCCTGTTGAAGGTCAGGTAGTAAGTGAGTGAACAGATAGAAAATGGCAGTCACGTCCGCGGCGGTGTGTACCGTCACCATTGGCGTACATCACCATTGGCCACTGTACCCTTTAGGACCCAATGATAACCAATGAGGAGTTGCACAGCGGTTCTCGACCGCCTCCCACAATGGCGCACAAGGTCAGCAGAATTACCTCATTTCCACCTGTCCCTCCATACAGGACAGGTGGACGCCATTTCAGGGGGGGGTGCAGGCCATGGATCCTAACTGCGCCACATAGCACAAATTCATTAGTTGGACATATCACACCAAAATAATGTTACAATCACAATATGCATTGAACTGTAGTGGGTGTAATGTACAGATAATGACCAGCTGCTCACTCTTTTGCCCCATAGATTTCAACCGCTGAGGATGAATAGGAGATGGAGACATCCCCCCATGTACATACCTCTGGTGGACTTGGCAACACTGGAGGACAGGCAAATTATCCTCACCTATAGACTTGACAGGGCCACAATCACAGAGCTGTGTGCCCACTTTGAGCCTGACATAATATCTGCTATCCATCACCCCACCGGGATCCCCCCTCTTGTGCAAGTGCTATCAGTGCTTCATTTCCTGGCAACTGGTTCTTTCCAAGTGACAGTGAGCTTGGCAGCAGGAATGTCACAACCAATGTTCTCAATAGTGCTGACAAGAGTGTTGTCTGCCCTGATTAAATACATGTGCAGCTACATCGTTTTCCCCCAGGTGGAGGATATGGCCACAGTGAAAGCTGACTTCTATGCAATGGGACATTTCCCCAACATCATTGGGGCAATAGATGGAACACATATTGCATTTGTTCCCCCTCCTCCGGCGAAATGAACAGGTGTTCATAAATCAAAAGAGTTTTCACTCCATGAATGTCCAGATGGTGTGCCTGGCGGACCAGTATATCTCCCACATCAACGCAAAGTATCCTGGGTCTGTGTATGATGCCTTTATCCTGAGGAATAGCAGCATCCCAAATGTGATGGCCCAACTCCAGAGGCACAGGGTGTGGTTAATAGGTGAGCCCTGGTTCCCACCCAGTGGATGTTGGTGTACGGGTATGGTGTGGGCCATAAGGGTGAGTGTGTGGCGAACAGTTGTTCCTTGATATTTGCAGGTGACCCTCGTTACCCCAACCTCTCATGGCTACTGAACCATGTGAGGAATGCCAGGAGAAGGGCAGAGGAACGTTAGAATGAGGTACATGGGCGAACAAAAAGGATTATAAAAAGGACCTTTGGCCTCCTGAAGGCCAGGTTTTGTTGCCTCCATCTAACAGGTGGATCCCTGTGCTACTCACCCAAGAAGGTCTGCCAGATCATTGTGGCATGCTGTATGTTGCACAACCTTGCCTTGCGACGCCATGTGCCTTTTCTGCAGGCTGGAGATTGTTGTGTGGCAGCAGTGGATCCTGTGGGCAGTGAAGATGAGGAGGCAGAGGATGAGGATGAGGACAACAGGCATCTCTTTTTACAGATGTTGGTGCCCCACTATTGCTCCTGGTGTGTTACGTGCAGCCAACTACAGGTCTTTCCTATGTAAACATTACTGTACAGTTGAATTGTCATGTTTGAACCTGGTTCAACAAATAGATTTTGAAGACATTTGACATACACCATAATTGTATTTTCTCAAACTGTGTTTATTGCAGTGCTCTGAAGAAGAGGGGGTAGTGCAATGGGCTGGGTGAGGATGGAGGAAAGTCCAGGTTAGAGTCCAGTCTATTTGTAGCACAGGTGCATTGTCCAAGGGGACATAGAAAGGGGATCAATGGCATTTCAAGGTGGACAGGGTGACACAGTGGGACACAAGGGTGACAATCAGGAGAGTCTTCTTTCTTGGCGGGGGACTTGGCAATAGTCTCTGGTTTCTGCCTGGATCGCAGGGAATCTTTGTGGAGTGGTTCTCCTTTGCAGGGGGAGGGGTGCTGGTGACCTGTTGGTCCTGTGGCGGGGTCTCCTGTCCACTAGCAGCAGCAGAGGTGGAGGGCTGTTCAGTGGTTTGGCTAGTGTCAGGGGCCCAGTGGTGTGCCACTGCCTCACTCATACTGTTGGCCATGTCTGCCAGCACCCCTGCAATGGTGACCAGGGTGGTGTTGATGGCCCTCAGGTCCTCCCTGATCCCCAGGTACTGTCCCTTCTGAGGCCGCATGTTCTCCTGCAACTTGTCCAGGATCTGGTCCAGCGTATCCTGGGAATGATGGTATGCTTCACAGGATCGTGGTGAGTGCCTCCTGAAGGGTCAGTTCCCTGGGCCTGTCCTCCACATGGTGCACAACAGTCCTCCCAGCTTCCCTGTTGTCCTGTGCCTCTGTCTCCTGAACCGTGCACCCACTGCCACTGACCGAAGGTCCCTGATTGTCCTGTGTTTGTGGGGTGGCCTGGGGTCCCTGTAGTGGTGGACACACTGATGATTGATGTGTCATAGGGACAGAGGTATGGGCCCACTGGGTGGGTGCTGTGGTGGTGTTTTCTGAGGTGGGAGGCTCTGTGGTAGTATGAGAGTGTTCCTGGGTAACCGACTGTCCGGAGGTCCTTGATGTGCCAGGTTGGTCATCCAGATCCAGGCGACTAGAGCTGCTGTCATCACTGTGGGCCTCTTCTGTGGGGGGACTGGATGTTGCTGGCACCTCTTCGCCGGTGACATTGGTTATCTGTGGGGATGTAAATGCAGTGTTATTGTTTCTTCATGTGGCATATTGTGCATGGGTGTGTTGCCCTCTATGATTTTTATTGCCCTGGCAGCTTTGTGTTGTGTGAGATGTTATTTGATAGGCTAGGTGATTCTCTCTAGTGTGCATGCTGTGGTGATAGGTGTCCATGAAGGTCTGTGAGGGTTGTCTGTGCATTGGTGTTACATGCAGGGCTTGGCTTTGGGATGAGTGGGTTGTGATGGTGGGGTGTGTGGGAGGTTGTTGAGTGAGGTTGTGCAGTGATGGGTGTGGGGGTGAGGGTGGGGTATGTGATGGCATGCAGGTAGGGGGGTGATGGTAATAGGGAATTGACTTACCAGAGTCCAGTCCTCCTCCTACTCCAGCAAGGCCCTCAGGATGCATGATTGCCAAGACTTGTTCCTCCCATGTTGTTAGTTGTGGGGGAGGAGGTGGGGTCCACCGCTAGTCCTCTGTACAGCGAGTTGGTGCCTTGCTGCAATGGAACGCACCTTTCTCCGTAGGTCATTCCACCTCTTCCTGATGTCGTCCCATGTTCTGGGGTGCTGTCCCACGGCATTGACCCTGTCCACGATTCTCCACCATAGCTCCATCTTCCTAGAAATGGATATCTGCTGCACCTGTGATCCAAATAGCTGTGGCTCTGCCCGGATGATTTCCTCCACCATGACCCTTAGCTCCTCCTCAGAGAACCTGGGGTGTGGTTGTAGTGCAATGAGTGTGGTGTGAGTGGTGTGGTTGAGGGTGTGTCAGGTGATGTGTTGGGGTGTGTGTTCTGAGGTGCGTTTGTGGTGTATAGGTGATGGTGGTATGTGGCTCTGGTTGTGTGAGTGCTCTTCTGTCTCTCTCTGGTGGCAATTGGTTGTAGTCGTAAAGGGTTGTGGGTAATGTGGGTGTGTGTTTTATAGTGGTGTGGGTGTGGTGTGTGTATGTGTGTCGGGTGGGTGTGAATTGACCAATGTAGTGTTGTTTTGTATGTGTGTGTATTTTGAGCGCGGTGGTATGTACTGCCAATGGTTTACCGCCATTGAATGTCCGCTGTGGTGATTTGTGGGTCATAATGTTGGGGGCGTTGTTCTGTTGGTGTAACGGTGTGGATTTGGTTACCGCCAGTTTATCACTGACCTTTGGGCTGGCGGACTTGTGTGTGTGGCACTGTAGTGACAGATTGATGTGTGTGTGTCATAATATGGTTGGCAGATATCCGCCACTGCGGCGGTATGTTGGCGGCAGTCGGCATGGCGGAAAGTGGGCTTTACCGCCAATGTCATAATGAGGGCCATAATGTGGCTGATTGGTCATTTGATTTTGCTATTCTTTACTTTCATTCTCAATGGACATGGGGATATGTGCTGCGTGTGCCAAGAACATCACCTCACTGTGATGCATAGCACTAATGGTGACGGCCGAAAGCCAGAAACACGTGTCCGGAGATACGGCGTTCGCCACACCAACTTATGGTGAAAAACTTTCTACAACGTTACAGCACTTGCTGCACACATTTATGGTGAAAGACTTTTTGAAATATTATTCAAATTCATTCTAATGACTGCATTTATCATGATGCTTTGGGGCTATTCGAGCTGAAATGTAAGACAGGGTGCTCCCTTTTTGGATTGTGTATTTAACGGCTCCCGTGAGCCTTTGAGCTGACAAGCTCTGGTGAAGCACCTGTGTGCCTACTGAGTGGTACAAAAACCTGAGAAAACATTTAGGCGGCATTTCAAGCAACCCCGTCTGCCACACTTTGCTCTCCGCTGACGACAGCCGAAAGCCAGAAACACGTGTCCGGAGATACGGCATTCACCGCACCAACTTATGGTGAAAATCTATCTACAACGTTACAGCACTTGCTGCACCCATTTATGGTGAAAGACTTTTTGAAATGTTATTCAAATTCATTCTAATGACTGCATTTGTCATGATGCTTTGGGGCTATTCGAGCTGAAATGTAAGAAAGGGTGCTCCCTTTTTGGATTGTGTATTTAACGGCTCCCGTGAGCCTTTGAGCTGACGAGCTCTGGTGAAGCACCTGTGCGCCTACTGAGTGGTACAAAAACCTGAGAAAACGTTTAGGCGGCATTTCAAGCAACCCCGTCTGCCACACTTTGCTCTCCACTGATGACGGCCGAAAGCCAGAAACACGTGTCCAGAGATGCGGCATTCGCCGCACCAACTTATGGTGAAAAACTTTCTACAACGTTACAGCACTTGCTGCACCCATTTATGGTGAAAGACTTTTTGAAATATTATTAGAATTCATTCTAATGACTGCATTTATCATGATGCTTTGGGGCTATTCGAGCTGAAATGTAAGACAGGGTGCTCCCTTTTTGGATTGTGTATTTAACGGCTCCCGTGAGCCTTGGGGCTGACAAGCTCTGGTGAAGCACCTGTGCACCAACTGAGAGGTACAAAAACCTGAGAAAATGTTTAGGCGGCATTTCAAGCAACCCCGTCTGCCACACTTTGCTGTCCGCTGATGACGGCCGAAAGCCAGAAACAGGTGTCCGGAGATACGGCATTCACCGCACCAACTTATGGTGAAAAACTTTATACAATGTTACAGCACTTGCTGCACCCATTTATGGTGAAAGACTTTTTGAAATATTATTCGAATTCATTCTAATGACTGGATTTTGGATTTTGCTAATGTATTACTGCTCCTGCAGAAACTTACAAATAGGGGAGGAGGTGTGGGTAGGAGATATGACGAAGTGGCTAGAGTTGCTAACTTCACAAAGCTTGAATCCCAGGCTTGGCTCAACATCTTGTGATTCTGGGCAGCTCACTTAACCTCTCTGTGCCTAAAAAATGTGTAACTAGTCTGGATCTCTTGTAAAGCACACTAATGCCCTTTCAAATAGTTCACTTTATGTAAAACTGTAAAAAAACTAAAGAAACTTTGCGTGTTCCATGTATCCTTTCCCATCATTCCTGTGTGTGTGTTTATCAGTGCTGGGTCCAGGTATGTACTGCCATTTGATAAAGTTTGTTTTGACCAATGACTTTGTGTTTCACCACTGCGCATATTAGTTGCTCAATGTTCACCAGTAGCACATGATATGTTTTGTTCAGTTGAGCCGCCTATGGGCTTTGACATGGCATTAGCCATTACTTTCTGTATTCAGTTTAGCCGCCTATGGGCTTTGACATTGACAAGATGTATTCAGTTTAGCTGCCTATTGACTTTGACATGCTATTAGATATTCTGCCTATTGGCTTTGACATGATATCATATATTACATTTTGTATTCAGCTCCGCTGCCTATTGGCTTTGACATGATATTAGACATTGCATTTTGTATTCAGCTTAACTGCCTATTGGCTTTGACATGATATCATATATTACATTTTGTATTCAGCTTAACTGCCTATTGGCTTTGACATGATATTATACATTGCATTTTATATTCAGCTCAGCTGCCTATGGGCTTTGACATGATATTATACATTGCATTTCGTATTCAGCTCAGCTGCCTATTGGCTTTGACATGACACTAGACATTGCATTTGATATTTAGGTTAGCTGCCTATTGCCTTTAACATGACATTGCATTTGATATTTAGGTTAGCTGCCCATTGCCTTTAACGTGGAGTTAGACATTGCAGTTGAGAATCCAAGCTGTATTTTTCCAAGCTGTGTTTTTGCACCAGAGAACCAAGATGTTTTTCTCACAGTAGACTAGACATGATAAGAGAGAGTACATGGGTGTTGTTTTTCTCTTCGCTTGAGCTTGGGAACAGGAGTAGTCTTGGAGACCTGGCCAGTCTCCAAAAGGCTTGCTCAGTTTCCCAGGTCTGAGAGGAGGGGGCACACCTTTGTAACGAATGTAACAGGCTGCAGAGGGTCAGATTCGAATCTGCCGGACCTCGTGCTGGAGCTTGGCGCAGGCTGCCAGCAATCCTGTGTGGGTAGATGAATCTCTCTTTCTCGCGGCTGACAGGGGTCATCAGCTTGCAGACCTTAGAAAGATGAAGCTGTAGATAGTTCCCACACGGTGAAGTATTTGTTTTGCTTTGCATTCAATATCTTATAAATATAACCTGCTGTGTATATGGCAAACTGATATATTTTGTTTGATTAACGCGGACTTGAAAGCTACTAATTCGTCATTCATAAATATTGTGGTTGGGGAAGAATTAACAACAATAAAAGTCTTCTTTGACCTCAGAAGTGCATTTCTGTTGTGTTATGTTAGTGCTTAGAAACTAGATAAGAGGAAAGCACTACAAGGTACGATGGTGTTTTCATGAGACTGTAAATTACTATCAGGAATATCTTAAAGAGGCATGTCACCTCTGACATATAGGCTGTTTAATGACCAACACTTTACAATCATGCCATGCCACATGCAATATTGGAACACTAAAGGAGTCACCCTCTGGACAGGACTAAGCATCATAACCTGAATTTCATTATGCAAAACACCTTCCAATGATGCAGTGGCTGCTCCAGTGAGCTGCACTATAGGCTTGCTGGGCTTGAGTCTCGGAATGCACAAAGGGCGTCATCAGCTATGGTCTCAAGGCATAATCCTGTTCCCTTATATTGGAGGAAAGAGTACAGAGTACATTTATGACATTGCCCTGCTATCGCCTTGTGTTTGATGGTCATGTGTGTCATATGTAACTGCGACTACCACATGTCATAAAGACTACTTTCAAGGCATTGATTGATGGTACGGTGTTTAATATGTATGTCATGTATACTACCTGAATACTTACCAACATTGGTGACGTAATATTTGGCATCACACGTTGCCTGTATATTTAATCAGTGTGTGCTTATGGTTTCTGTATGGGTGTGTCTTGTTGGCAGATGGAACCATTGTGAGGCTCATGCAGTCCATGGCCCCAAATACAAGTCGGTCTTGACTTCTAGCTGATTGGTTCTTGGTGTCCGGAATCTCAAGTGCTGAAGTGTAACAGCTAGGCTTGTTTCCTACACATGTAGCAGGAATACCAATAAAGAACGTTGTGAAACCACAACCACTTCAGTACATATGCTCTGCAAATAGATTGATGTCATCTGGCTAAATGCCACAAATAATTTTAAGTGAGCTGATATTTCTCAAGACCTACCTGCAGTAGGCTCAAGAAAGAGTGCAATTTGTTGAAGGAAGCTAAATATGATTTCCTTGCTTCCCCTATGCATTTGTTCCATTTAATCCTCCGGATCCCAAACACTGTCCTTCTCAATTTGTAGATTTTTTCTCGATGGATACTTCAATGGTGCCTTGCAGAGGAAGTGGGTAACGCCCCTCATAGGTGTATATTTTTGTGTGACATGGTGACAAACTTGGTTTTGGAGAGAGCTGTTGATTCAACGCATTGTCCATGACATTTACCGAGGTGCCTGTGTTGATCAACACTGTTGCAGGGGTGCCATTTATCTATACTGTGCTCCTAGAGGGTGGTCACTGCTTTTGCTGTCGCATTCCAGTGAACGAGGTGACAAAGATGTCCTCCTCGTTGTCCTCTTCGTACATCCGTGTCTTTGTGTCCACTTGCCCTCCAGACATACTGTCACCAGGTCTTATATTCTTTACGGTAGAAGCCTTCCTTTTAAACTTTATCTGCCTGACTCTCCCCATTCGGCACATTTTAGCAAAATGATTCTCTTTCCACATTTGTTACAGTATTTTCCTCTCACTGGGCAGCCGCCAGGTGTCTTGTGTTCATATCTGCAGCTGCCGCACGTACTCTCCGCTTGTTTCGGGATGTTTGGCAGCCGCAGGGGAGTCTGGCGAGCTTGTATGGTGTCGACCTGTTCCTCTTTCACGACCGGTTGCCGAGGGGTATTAGCTGCCAATATTGATTGCCCTCTTACAGCGGCCATGGCATCAGCACAGACGGCCAATAGATTGTGGGAACAGGCCAGAATCAGGATTTCGTCCAGAGAGATGCCTGGCTGCTGCATGATGGGTTTTCTTAGCATATTCAAACGGCATGCCTGGGTAATTAGTGTCTGGATTTCCTTGTGTTGGTTGAGGCCCACGCACGTGCTTGCTAGCTTCCTCAGTGTGGCATAAAACATGTCCACAGATTCCACGTGTGTCTGCTGGGCTTGACACAGTTACGCTGGGGATCGAAATATCTATTTAGCACCACCATCCGTCTCACCTGTATTGGGAAGGGTGTTGAAAACTTGTGAAGTTCACCGCCTTACATGTGTAGCATAAGCACCCTGCGTACTGCGCCATCCGTTTCTCTGGTTGCGCAGAAATAGTTCTCCAGGTAGCCAAGCCAGTGACTCCAACATGGAACCACTGTGGCAGGATCCACTAGCTGGCTAAATGGGGGCAGTGCAGCCACTGACAAATGAGCCCCTGCATGGGCGTGTGTGGGCTGCTGCTCTCGATTTTGCTGCAGTGTGCTCATTTTTCCTTTTCAGTGTCTTCTGCACACCCGTTGGCAAAGTCTCTATGAATTATTTATTTTTAAAAAAAATCTTTTTTTTTTGATTGTCCTCTTATCTTTGTTTTTTTATTGTCGTTTTTTTTTCTTCCTTCTACTTTTGCCCTGTGTCTTGGGGTGGCGCTCTTTTTATTTATTTATTTCTCTCTCTTCCAGGGATGCAGACGGTGTCTTGCTATGTGACCATGTGCATCCGGTCCTCCAGATGTCATTTCAGGAGGTCAGGATTGGCCACTCACCTCTGTCCTCTTCTGGACGGGCACTCCGGTGGACACCCTCCTTGGTCCTCTTCACCACGTGAACGAACAACACAGTGCACTCCTGGGCTGACCCGGCCCCTTCTGCCGCGTTACTGTGCAGCTCGCCTCAGCCACCTCCCGATCGGCCTCGCCCAGTGGGACTCCGCACACGCCTTGCATAGCACAGCGAGCGCGACACTGCTTGAGCGGAGGGATAGGAAAAGGGGTTGGCCCCATTCGCCATCACACTGTCGTAACCCCGGCACGCAAACTTCTGGGAAGGCAGGGCACAGGTAGTTGAAGCCACTGTGTGGGTGTTGTAGGGCTGCAGCCAAACCCTCACACATGCACCACAGAAGGTCTGAGCACTGCGGTGTTCCCGGCCTCGTCGCCAATGTAAAGTTGGATGCGGTCCCCCCTTCTGGCAATGATGACTCACACTCGTGTTTAATCACCAAACAACTGCCGGGTCAGCAGCCCTGTCTTTATTATATTACCTCGGGCGACAGCCCACATGCCTGCCCTCACCAGGCAACAAAGTATAGGAGAGCCCGAGTGGCTCTCTACTCAGCCCAGTAGTTTACCTTGAAGTTCGAAACTGCCCAGCCCCCACTTTCCCTGTGAAGTGTCAAACATTTCAGGGCTCTCCTGGACTCTGTGTAGTCCCAAATAAATCTGGCTAATTCATCCAATAGCTGAAACCAGCAGGCCTCAAATTCAAGTAGAATGGCGGAGAAGAAATATAGGACTTTAGGAAGGAAAAGCATCTTAACAATACTACATCGGCCAACAATCAACAGGTGTTGATTATCCAGTCACCGTATTTCGTTTTTTGCCTTCCCGATAACTGGAGCAAAGTTTTCCACCATGATCAAATCGATATTAGCCATGATTGTGACTCCAAGATATTCTGTCCTCTCAACGACCCGTGTTTCCTTGAACTGTGTATTACGGTTGATCACAATCTGAGTTTTCAAACAGTTCAACAGATAGCCTGAAGATTCCCTTAACACAAGCGCTTCCCGCTCTATCTCCTTTAGGGCCGCTCCCGGATTTGGCGTGACTATATCCACGGCATATGCGTAAGCTAATACCTTTATACCACAGCCTTGACAACGCATAGGTACAATTAAATTATTGCTCTCAAGCTTTCTAAGGAAGGGGTCAATACAGAGGGCAAAGAGAAGGGGGAAATATGGACATCCATGCCTCCTGCCACCCTGAATCTGGATCTGGCCTGACTGGCTGCCCATCATCTGCAACCTAGCCGTGGGCTCAGAGTAGATGGCCCATACCGCCTGAATGAATTCGGCTTGATTCTGAACCATTCCATCATCTGCCACAGGTATCTCCAGGAGACCCTAGCAAACACTTTTTGTGCATTCAGGAGAATCAAAGCCGTAGGGTCCCCAGAGACTGCAGTGAAATCTAAAAGCTTATTACTCTACGGGCGTGATCAGTGGTCCATCTTCCTGGGATAGAACCATGTTGCATGGCAAGACAATTTTTCCTATTATTTGGCTGAGCCTTGAGGCCAGCACCTTATAGTAGATTTTGGAATCACCATCTATCAATGTTATGGGTCTGTAAGACCTGGGTTCTTGAGGGGGTTCCCCTTTTTGAGGAAGACGTTAGCTGATGTCCACAACACCAGGATAATTTTTTTTGTATCTCCAAAAATGTCTACCAGATCAGGACCGATTATATCAGAAAAGACTTTATAGAATTCAAGCAAAATTTGGTCGGGTGTGAGATTAGTAACAGCTGATAAAAATTCTTCCTCAGTCATAGGGGCATCCAAAAATACCCGACAAGCTTCTCCTAGCTTATTTGCTGGTGAGGATTCTAAATACTGACTGTCGTTATCAACCACCTTTTGATTATTCTCGCGATACATCCCCTCGTAGAAAGAAACACCTACCAAATTGCATCACGGAATTTCCCTGATTATCAGTAATTTCGGTAATCTCACCTTGGCTCTGCTTCTGTCTAGTTGTGGACAAACATGAAGCCATCAGAGCTATCTTGGCTATTATAAAATATATGCAAAAGGTGATGAATTTGCTTAAGAAAGCTATCAATTACCAACTTAGAACGTGGCCGAGAATGAATCATTCTCACACAAGAGAGCATTTTTTTTATGCCTGTATAAATTGCGTTGCTGCTTCCAAATCTAGCATATAGGCCCTTCTTTCTGTTCTACCTCACCACTGGAAATTAATTTATGCCCTGAAAGCCTTGTAAAAAGAGGCACAGGATTATTAGCCAAATGTTAAGACTGTCTTCATATTAGATTTGTAGGACATTAGTTGTAACATTTTATTCTGTGGTGTGTCCAAGGCTGTCACTGCACACAATAGCTCACTTGGTATTGCCAGTCCAAGAGTTATGGAGTCAACCTTCTCGAAATAGACATATTATCTCATCAGGCCTGTTCTCAGAGCACAACATGTTTTGTTATATAAACACCACACAGGCTGAAGAAGGGTACCCGGGATATTTCAGGCGAGCCATCTTATGCTGTGTGCTACTTCATAGCAGCTTTGCTGATCTTGACCTTGTCTTTCAAGCCAACCGGGAGAACTGCCAGCAGACCCACAAGAGGGCCCCTGCTTCTCTCCAAGTATGCGGGTGGGGGGGTCCTTCCATAGACTAGTACGGGCAGATGGTCTAACACTGCTATGCTCTCATGTTAGATGCTAGAAGTGAATTGAAGAGTTCAATTGGACAGATTAATCACTCCATGTATTAGCCACACTGATGATGGTATTTCCGCCACAGTACAAGGCAACTTTGCTAGCTTTTCAATGTTAAGCATGATGTAACTAGCTTCTTTCTTAGCCATTATCTGTTGTTTCCATGTCAAATTAAATGTGGCAAATAACTCCTTAGAGTTAACGTGCTTCCAAGGCACGCAGATGTTTTTAAGAACTTGTAACGTCCAACTCAGCTGCATAAAAGACCCAAGGTGACTGTGTCCATGATGTAAACGTGACATATAATTTTGATTAATGTCAATTACAGAAGACACAATGTTGTTTAATGTGTAACAGCAGTTGGACAATGAGTTCATACCATTATCAACAATGGCTAGAACTTTGTCTAAATTTTATCCATTGTTTACAAAGTTTGCCCTTTGTTGTCACAATACCAGAGTTTTGTGTGATAGCATAACAAGTATCTGGTCTGCTCGCTCTAAAACTCTGTGTGAAGTTAACAAAATGGGCATGGCAACCATTTGTGTCTACTGGCCCCAAAAACCTAAACATGTTGAATTAAAGGTGCTGTTCTGAACCCAACATTGAGCTGTTCTTCAGTGATATTTAAAATCTTTTGCAAAGCATCAAATTTAGCAAGTGAGGGAATACTGGGAGCATTAATTTCTTTTATTTTTGCCAAGCCTAAATAGGATGCTTGTTGTATAGTATCATTGAAAAATATAGGCCCTCATTACAACATTGGCGGTAAATGCCGCCTACCGCCGTGCAGAAGACCGCCAACACACCGCCGCGGCTGCGGAATTCCGCCACAGCTATTACGACCCACAGCTCGGAATCCGCCAAAATCCAGACACCCACACAAGTCCGCCACACCAAAGGTCAGTGATAAACTGGCGATAACAAAACCTCCACCGTCACGCCAACAGGAATACGCCCACACTATCACGACCCACGAATCCACGCGGCGGTCTTTCAACCGAGGTATTCCATTGGCAGTACAAACCGCTGCGCTCAAAATACACACACATTTACAAAACACAACCACATTGGACAATTCCAAATACACACACCTGATACACATACACACACCACTCCCACACACTCAATACAATATAAAACACACACCCACATCACCCACAAACCCTTGCGACCAGAAATTTAGACGAAGGCCAGAGAGACAGCACAGCAAAGACAACCCCACCATACAGAGGCACACAACACCATCACACATACTCATTTACGCACAAAACACCACACACCCCTAAACATCACCCCACACATCACAACACACACCACCTCACACATCACTCACACCACCCCATGGCACCGCAAAGACACCCCAGGTTTTCTGAGGAGGAGCTCAGGGTCATGGTGGAGGAAATCATCCCGGTAGAGCCACAGCTATTCGGATCACAGGTGCAGCACACCAGAATAGCTAGAAAGATTGAGCTATGGCGCAGAATCGTGGACAGGTTCAACGCAGTGGGACAGCACCCAAGAACTAGGGATTACATCAGGAAGAGGTGGAACGACCTACGGGGGAAGGTACGTTCCGTGGTCTCAAGACACCACATCGCGGTTCAGAGGACCGGCGGCGAACCCCCACCTCCTCCCCCACAACTAACAACATGGGAGGAGCAGGACTTGGCTATACTGCATCCTGAGGGCCTCGCAGGAGTAGCTGGAGGAAAGGACTCTGGTAAGTCAAATCTTTAACTACTTCCTCCCCCACCCTACCTGCATGCTATCACATACCCCCACCCTCGCCCTCACCTCCATCACTCCAACTCCTCACATATGTCCCACTATCACAACCCACCCATCCCAACACCAAGCCCTGCATGCAACACCAAAGCATGGACACCCATCACCAATGCATGGCCACTGCACATACCCACACACACCCCTAAACACTTATCACACAAGGTCCTACACAAGAATGCAAGCACTGGGGTGCACGGTCACCCACCCATTGCACACCATGGCACACACAGATGCAATATTCATGCCTTTAACCCCCTGCAGGACCCCTACCCAACATCACCAGACAGAAGGGTCCAGACATGTGCATTCCACCCACAGAAGAGGCCCACAGTGATGACAGCAGCAATGTCCAACTGGATCTAGATGACCAGCCCGGCCCATCTGGGACCTCAGGACAGTCGGTTCCCCTCACACTGGCACAAGCCACAACAGAGCCTCCCCCTCTGGAAAAACCAGCACAGCACCCACCCAGCGGGCCCATACCTCTGTCCCCAGTACACATCAAGCAGCAGTGTGTCCAACACTACAGGGAACCCAGGCTAACACACCACCCCAACAACAGCTGGGACCTGGGGCAGTGGCAGTGGGCACACGGTTCAGGGGACAGATGCCCAGGAACACAGGGGAACTGGGAGGGCTGCTGTGCGACAGGGGGAGGACAGGCCCAGGGAACCCACTCTCCACGAGGCCCTCTCCAACATCATGGGAGCCTACCACCATTCCCAGGAGACAATGGCAACAGTACTGGCCAAGTTTCAGGAGACCCAGCGGCTGCAGAAGGAACAGTATTTGGGGTTCAGGGAGGAACTCAAAACCATCAATACCACCCTGGGCACCATTGTAGGGGTGCTGAAGGAACTTGTGAACACCAGGAGGGACACTGTGGCACAACAAGGGGCCCCTGACACTAGCCTGGACGATGAACTGCCCACCACCTCCACCGGCGCTAGTGGATAGGAGGCACCGCCACAGGACCATGACACCAGCACCCCACCCCCTGCAGATGGAGAACCACCTCGCAAGTGGTCCCTGAGATCCAGGACAAAGACAGAGAACAATGCCAAGACCCCCACCAAGAAATGAGACCACCCTGATTATCATCCTTTTGTCCCACTTTGTCACCCTGTCCATCCATCAACTGCCCCAGCTCCACTTCCTATGCCCCTTTGGACAATGCACCTGTGAGACTAATAGACTGGATTCTGCCATGGACATTCCTCCACCATCACCCCTGACAATTTTACAACCCCTCCACTATTTAGCACTTAAATAAACACCCTTAAATCACAAAACTATCTGGAGTCAGTCTGTGCTTTCGAAAATGTGTATTTGCAATAACTGAGGAAAAATGCAATATCCATTGTATTGTCAACATACCTATGTCACACAGCTCTAGTCCATGAGGAAACAAAGCAGATGTCATACAGTGGGACCCACATCTGTGAAATCGAAAGGGAAAGTGACAACTCAGGGTCCATACACTGGGTGAAAGTGACAGACATATGAGAGGTAGAACAAGTGTATCAGATGTAGAAGGCAGTGATGTCTTCTTACCTGTGTCTCACTGGAAGTATTGATGAATCCCCATGTTTCTGTTGTCGATATCCTCTTCTTCTGCTTCCACGTCTTCACTGTCCACAGGCTCCACAGCTGCCACAAGACCTCCATCTGGACCATCCTCCTGCAAAAAAGGCACCTGTCGTCGCAAAGCCAAGTTGTGAAGCATGCAGCAGGCCACAATGATCTGGCACACCTTCTTTGGTGAGTAGAATAGGGAACCACCTGTCATATGGAGGCACCTGAACCTGGCCTTCAGGAGTCCGAAGGTCCTCTCTATAGCCCTCCTAGTTCGCCCATTGGCCTCATTGTAGCGTTCCTCTGCCCTTGTCCTGGGATTTCTCACTGGGGTCAGTAGCCATGACAGGTTGGGGTACCCAGAGTCACCTGCAAATGTTGAGGGACAACTGTTAGACACACACTAACCCTTAGGGACAACCCCAGACCCAGACACCTAGTCACACTGTATAGGGTCCATGTCCTCACCTAAAAGCTACACACAGTGCCTCTGGAGTTGCCCCATCACATAAGGGATGCTGCTATTCCTCAAAATGTAAGCGTCATGCACTGAGCCAGGAAACTTGGCATTCACATGGGAGATGTACTGGTCGGCCAATCACACCATCTGCACATTCATAGAATGGTAACTCTTCCGGTTTCTGTACACCTGTTCGCTCCTGCAGGGGGGACCAAGGCCACATGTGTCCCATCAATGGCACCAATGATGTTGGGGATATGTCCCAGGGCATAGAAGTCACCTTTCACTGTAGGCAAATCCTCCACCTGAGGGAAAACGATGTAGCTGCGCATGTGTTTCAGCAGGGCAGACAACACTCTGGACAACACGTTGGAGAACATAGGCTGGGACATCCCTGATGCTCTGGCCACTGTTGTCTGAAAAGACCCACTTGCCAGGAAATGGAGTACTGACAGCACCTGCACTAGAGGGAGGATACCTGTGGGATGGCGGATAGCTGACGTCAGGCCCGGCTCCAACTGGGCACACAATTCCTGGATTGTGGCACGGTCCAGTCTGTAGGTAACAATTACATGTTGCTCTTCCATTGTCGACAGGTCCACCAGCGGTGTGTACACCAGAGGATGCCGCCATCTCATCACCTGCCCCAGCGGACGTGCTCTATGAAGGAGAACAGCGAGCAGAGGGTCAGCCAACACTGAGGTACGAAAACACAACTTTATTGCACACATTTTTCAATCCGCTATGTCCCTGTCTTAATGTGTATGCAAGGCCTAGATATGTGTGACGCATTTAAAAATAATGCCATGTGGCCCCCTGAAATGGTGGCTGACTGACCTGTAATGTGGGACAAGGGGATATGAGGTAACTGCGCTGGCGTTGTACACCGTCACGGTAGGTGGTCGAAGACCTCGGCGCAATCCTGCATTGGTTAACATTGGACCCTATGGGTCCCAGGAGCCAGTGATGACTTACGCCCGCGGTGACAGTACGCACCGCTGCGGACGTGACCACCATTTTCTATCTGTTCACTCACTCGATACCTGATCTTCGACAGGAGAGGACCTACACTGCAAGTGCTGCTGTGACCTCAGTCTGGAAGAGACAATGGTTCATGTGGCTGAGGAAAGGGCCCCTGCTTTCACCACGGAGGAGTTGGAGAAAATATTGGATGGGGTCCTCCCCCAGTACACGCTACTCTACGGTCCTCCAGACAAACAGGTAAGTACACTGTGAGCATGCTGTATGGGCAATGCCTGTGTGGAGTGGTGTGGATGGAAGATAGGGGGGGGAGAATGAGGCGTGCATGAAACGACGGTGAGTGCATGTGTGTCATGGCAAGGGTAGGAATGCGGGCCAATGACTGTGACGGTCCGGACGGTTATATCTTCTCCTTTTCCCCTGTACTATTCCTGTAGGTCAGCGCCCACCAGAAGAAGGATATTTGGCGTGCCATCGCCAAGGAAGTCTGGACCCAGAGGGTCCACCATAGATGGAGCACCAACTGCCGGAAAAGATGGGAGGATATTCGCCGCTGGAGCAAGAAGATGGCGGAGGCCCAACTGGGGAGGCCTCCCAACGTGGGAGGGGTGCCCATCACACCATGACGCCCCTGATGTTCCGGATCCTAGCGGTGGCGTATCCTGAGATGGATGGGCGCTTGAGAGCATCACAGCAGCCACAAGGGGGTGAGTACACTCTCATTTAGATGAATCAGCGCACATTATGAGGTGTCTGGGTGGGGAGGTGGGCTGTGGGTTCCCCTAGGCCAGGGCGAGTTTAGTAGGCAAGGTCCCTTCGTAAAGCAGGCCATGTGGCACCCCACCCCACCAGTGTTCATAGCCAACTACACCTAGTCAGGCTTGTGTGACTTCCATGTGTGCAGCAATCGGGCATAGGCCTTGTACCCCATGTCCCTGTGATTAATTAGGGAACTCTAAGTGCACGGCGAAGTGCAGAGGTCTTCTGTAGTGTCCGGCAACTGTATCGGTATTGCATGCACTCAACATGTCTTTCTTCTGTCTTTCCCCCCCTTTTTTTGGTCTCCCTGTTCTTGTGTGCAATAGCATCATCAGGCGGAGGAGCAGTGGCACCGGAGCAGGAGGGAGCTGCATCCCACATGGCCCTGGCGAGTCTGAAGCCACCAGTGGGACGGAGGGCGAGGGGAGCTCCACGGCGGGGACAAGAGCTGAAACCAGCGACACGGACTCCTCCTTTGAAGGGAGCTCCCTTGCGGTGGCGGGCCCCTCTGTGCCTCACGCATCTACAAGTACAGCTGCCCCCCCCCCTACCAGCACCTCCCTCCCAGCAGCCCCTCAGCAAGTGCCCCGTGGCTGCTCACCCAGGAGGGTGGGCATCTCCTTGGCCCCTGGCACCTCAGCCCCTGCCCCTGTCAGCCCTGCTACCCTCAGTGAGGAGGCCATTGACCTCCTCAGATCCCTCACTGTTGGGCAGTCTACCATTCTGAATGCCATCCAGGGTGTAGAGAGGCAGTTGCAAAAGACTAATGCATACCTGGAGGGCATTCATTCTGGTCAGGCAGCCCAACAGAGAGCTTTTCAGACTCTGGCCTCAGCACTGATGGCAGCCATTGTCCCTGTGTCCAGCCTCCCCCCTCCAACTTCCTCCACCCAGACCCAAACCCCTGTACCTCAGCCTATCCCAAGCACACCATCAGACCAGCATGCACACACCTCAACACACAAGGGAAGCTCTGGCAAACATAAGCACCACACATCCCACAGGCACTCACACAAGCATCATACCCATGCAGACATACCAACAGCCACTGCCTCCACTGTGTCCCCCTCCTCCTCATCTCCCTCCTCCCTCCATGTCACGTCTCCACTCACACGTGCATGGACTACATCTTCATCCACTACGTCCATCACCAGCACACCCATCACCACACACCGCTCACGTGCACTCACCACCCCCACTACCATTCACACATCCCCTGTGTCCTCTCCCAGTGTGTCTGTGAGCCCACCTCTCAAGGTACACAAATGCAGTCACACACCCACCCAACAGCCATCCACCTCACGACAGCCTCCAGCCCATGCACCTTCACCCAAAGTCAGCAAACGTACACCTCCTACAACTACTACCTCTTCCTCCACTCCCAAACCCCCTCCATCTACCCGTCCCAGTGTGTCTAAAAAACCTTTCCTGTCCAACCTTGACCTCTTCCCCTCATCTCCCCCACCCCTTCAGTCCCCTAGGGCACGCCTTTCCAGGTCCCAACCCAGCACCTCAGCCACCACATCAGCGGGAACAGTGGTGCCAGCAGTAACCGGCTTCTGGAGGTGCCAAGCAGCAGGGCAGCCAGTGTGCCAAGGAGCCAGACCACGGACAGTCCCCACCTCAAAAGCATAAGAAGTTGGCCACTGCCCAGAGGGAGAAGGGCAAAACACCTGCCACCAAGGGCTCTCCCAGGACTACAGTTGGGAGTGGGAAGACAGTTGCGCCACCATCCAAGGTGGGGAAGGGGCACAGAAAGAAAGGGAAGTTGCCTGCCAAGGACACCGCCGCCAGCAGCACGCCCACTGAGCCACCCACCAGCACCGCAGGCCAATGAGCGCCGCAAGCACCGCCGCTACTGAGGCCGCCATGAGCAAGATGAAGCACTCTGGGCACAAAGCCCCCTCCAGAACCAGTGGAGAAAGGCATCCACTTGTGAGACTGTGGCTTTGCACTCCCCAAGATAAAGCAGTGGGCAACCCACCCACTGGAGAGACTTGAGAGACTGTGGCTTTGCACTCCCCAGGATAAAGCAGTGGGCACCCCACCCACTGGAGAGACTTGAGAGAATGTGGCTTTGCACTCCCCTGGATAAAGCAGTGGGCAACCCACCCACTGGAGAGACTTGAGAGGCTGTGGCTTTGCACTCCCCAGGATAAAGCAGTGGGCCAACCACCCACTGGAGAGACTGTGGCTTTACACTCCCCAGGATACAGCAGTGGGCATGGAGCCCCCTCGTGGATCTGGCACTGTGCGCTCATCCGGCTGAGGTGCCCACCTTCCCTTCCCCCTGAGGTGCCTGTTGTATTTCTATTTGATGCCCCTGCAGTGTTCTCTCCATTTTGATTGGGTATCTTGTGTGGGCTTCGCCCATGCATTTTGGGCCCAGTGGTCCACGGACTATAAATGGTGTAGTACCTGGACTTGTATTCTTGGTGTATATATTTGTTAATAGTGTATATATATTTTTGAGTACTGGATTTTAATTGATTACAATCGTTACAATCATTTCCTTTTGTCTTTGCATTCTTCCGTGGGGGTTGGGGGATGTAACTGTAATGTATCAACATGTATTAGTGTGTGTGTTGTAGGGGGTGAGGGTGGGGGTGGGGGTGTTGTGTGTGTGTGTGTCACTCTCTTTTCCCTCCCCTATCCCCTGTGTCGTAGGTGCAGTGCTCACTGTGGTCTTCGCCACCGGCGTTCGTGCTCCTGGTAGAGGAGCAGGAAGACTAAGGCAGGTAGAATATGGAGTTCTTGCTCCATGGCGTCCTGGTTCCTCGTGGGGTGTGTATAGGTGAGCGTTTTCCCTTCCAAGTCCTGTTTTTGTTCGCAGTGAATCTGCCCCGGAAAAGGTGGCGGATTGGCCTGTTGTAATAGTGTGTGCGGTACATTGTCTTCAGCCTGTCTGTTGGCGGTTACCGCCGTGGTGTTTGTTTGTACCGCCGTGGCAGTCGGAGTGTTAAGGTGGCTGTCTATGTTGGCAGTTTCCGCCATGGTCGTGATTCCATTTTTTTTTTTGCCAGCCTGTTGGCGGTTTTACCGCCGCTTCAACACCGACCGCCAGGGTTGTAATGAGGGCCATCATTTTTTATGGCCTAAGGCATGCTCTAAATAAAGCAACCCTACCCTATATTTGCAAATCTTTTGTTCCCCATACACTCTTTAAGTCAATTGACTTCATCCAATACGCATAGCCTTCTATAGCCAACAGGGAAACAAAGGAATCTGAATAGATCAATTTGTATCTGCTAGTAAAAACTTTCTTGATTTTGAAGGTGGTAATTTAAAGTAATTAAACGCACCATTCTTGATATCATGCCAAGTAAAGTAAGAAAACTTTGCTACAGTGTCCAATGTTTTCTTGCGAAATCCGGACAGATTAAATCATAAAGTGGTTTTATGCGTTGTATATATTCTGGGATGCAAGGTCTGCTGACGTTGAGCAATGACTGTAGTTTTGTGATGGTATCTGTTGGTTGTAATTGCACACATTTTTGTTAGGTTCGTTCCCTCACTTCATAGATTGTATCTTAAGAATAGGATCCTTAGAAAAGCAATTTTTATTTTCTTGAGATTCAATTTGTAGCCCTGTGTGGTGAATCATAAAACAATGTGATCCACCCTGGCTAAATGTGTGTTGAGATTATCATCTGTCACATATAATCCAAATAAGACAATGCCCTAGGATCTATATCATGCAATATTGATGTCACACAGGCTGAGACTAACCCTGGACTGTTCTGATACCCTTCAGAAAGCCTACAATGTTTTTTGCTTTGAGAGCTTAGCACTGTGAAGGTTCTTAAATCCCTGTTTTCTTTAGCTAGATTATTCAGAAAAAAATATTGGAACTATCCAAGGTTGTGCTGTATTGTATTTTTTACGCACTATGTTGTTGATAAGTGCTGTATTATGTGAATTTTGTATTGCAAATGTGCGTGTATGACTGTTTACGTGTCTGTAATCTAAGACTATTCTATATGCATGGACCGTATTAGCTACTGGAAACGAAGGGTTATTCATTAGAGATATGCAGAGTTCAGTTACTCCCTGGTACTCAAGTTGTGAAAGAATTTCCTTCACTGGTGCTTTAGCCTCATGTTTAATGTGGTATTGTTGTTGTATTTGTGGATTGGATCTTATTGGTATGACCTGGTAAAGGGAATCTATGCCACCACACATGGTTGTGGTACAACATTGGTGCTTGCACCAATGTCCAATCTGTGGCATGAGCTTTTACTGCGTCTAGAACAAGGTCTAGAACAAGGTCTGAAAAATAAGTCAAAATCACAACTGCCCCTTGTGGGAGCGTAGGAGCAAATTCAGGTGGCCAATCTTTTACTGCCAAGAGGATATCATATTTTCCCTAGAAGATCACTTTAATGGTGCGCTCTATGTCTCCCTCCCGAAACTTCAGATGATCATTATGACTCTTTCTCATTTTCAAATACTTGCTTCGATGATCTGACTGCCCTCCTCTCTCACTGCGTTTATTGGGTGAGTCCTGAAAGGAACGAGTTGGGGAAGTATAAATATATATATACATTGGAGTGTAGTGTATATGTGACTAGTTCTGCCCATGTTGGTTCTTCATTACTTCATCTAATCTGACATTTTGTATAATGTGTGGTAGGCTGCCTTTAAACCAATTTTGGAGTTCTTGATAAAATAATGGTATTTTTACATATACATAAGCTCTGTATTGTGCAGGTGTGTTTGGTATTGTGTAATTGTGGAAAAAGTGTGTGCTTCCATCTGTTGCTGCTGGAAAAGTGACCCAGGAATAGACCATTTCTGTTGTGCATGCTTTGAGTGTCTCTACCACAAACCTAACATCTCTCCCTTCTTCAGTGAGCTGATGACCTAATAAATGTTGTATGAGAGGTTGTCTCATATTTACTGGAATTCATATTTTAGGATGGTACGTTCAGAGACAGAAGCACCAATTTGGGGAAATCCATTTAAGGTTCAAGCTTGAACAAGCTACAGCCTATCTACTTACTACCTAATACTACCTATTTAGCTGAGGAGGATATTTTCCTAATACCACAGACGTCTCTGTACAAGGTAATTAGAGTGCTTTTAGCATGTGAGAAACATAAATAACCAGAAGATTCATTAAGTTAGTGCCCGACTAACGTTGGTGGTGACATGTCATAAGACTGCTTGGTTTTAGGTGGCAGCACACCATGTGTGGGTGACTGAGTCAGTCCCACACCAGTTTGAAGCTGTTGGCCTGACCTTCTCGGCTTGCTAGCACCATCTCACCCAGAGCTAGAAAAGTAAAGGTGGCAGCCTAAGAACATGACACTCGGACTCCTCAGGGAAGTCGTGGTCGAACAGATCTTACTTCTTTCTCTCATTTGCACAAGTCTCATACGTGCAAAGGCAGTTAAGAGATGCAGGGTAAGTTTCAATACATTTTTTGAAAAAACTGCATTCTATGATAAAAGTTATGAGCTGTGATTATTAGGAAGATGAAACATAATACAGTGATGATTGAGACCATTAGAGTAAAACAAATAAAAAGTCCTGGTATCCTAACAAAATCATAAGTCTAAGAATTCCTGATGGCACATTTAGCATCTAACATGATAACTTAGCATCTTTTTCATCTATAAATGAACCCATAATTAAAGAAATTAGTGCAAAGAAAGTAATATAGTTCAATCCACAAATAGAGGAGCACGTAGGTAATATTTTATTTGTGTAGCATGTTTCTAATTGCTTGTGCATTTTGACAAGCGATTCACTTGTCAAATGATGTGAATTGATGTCATTTTACAGAACTGAAAGAAAATGTAAGATAAAAACAAAAATAGACTAATTGTCTACATCCTGATGAAGGCTGCGTTAATGGGGGTCAAAACTATGTGTACATAGTTGATGATTTATTTTTATTAAACCGACTAACTTTGAGTAGAGCTTGACGAATGAAGTACATTTGAATGAGCTAGACAAATCTAGTAAGATATTGCACCATTCAATGGAAGCGTCTCTTACTATGCCAGAGTGTTTACATCTTAAGGTATTTTACAGAGATCTCACTTTTGAAGCAATATCAGTATACAGATTCACTAGCACACTTGTTAGTTTCTTGGAGGATATGCATAACTTAATTGGTCACAAAATTTTGACCTGCTGAAAACTACTCCTAGTATGCAATTTTTACTTTTGGATTAATGTAGCTGAGGCTGATGCTTCCACTAAAACATATATAGACTCCTTGTCATCTTTTAAGTTAGTACACCATGTATCTCTACCTACACATGCTAAGGGCCATTGCCTAGACCAACTCTAATCTTTCGACTAACAGCTAGCGGACCTGTCCATTAGCCTTTGAGTTTGGTTAGACCCTTTTTTTAATAGTTGGACTTGCCCTTTTTGTATGTTTTTCCATATTGCCCCTTTGGCATTGTCACTGAGTAGATTTTGGCATGGTCTTCTTAAAAAAGATGCCTCAGAAGTGATTTCAAGAATTGACCTTCCATTTCAAGATACCACAGATGAACAGTTTAGCCTTCCAAAACTGAGTTGCGAGGGCAGTGGTTAAGCATGCACCTCCCTCACCTCACCAGAATTGAAGCCTATTAAAACAAAAGTAAGATGATAAGAATATTTCTGGTGCAAGCATGTAAATGAGGCACCTAACCAACTCTATGAGGGAATGGTACTGTGCTACAAAATAAACATTTTTAAAAGTCAAACATCTATTCTATTCAACTACCACTAAGTCATTCCTGAATATACACAAAATACTTTTGAGATCTATGCAGGCCTAAATGACCTCTCATCATTAATTTTGAAGTCCTTGGAAGGACATAATAGTCCGTTTGTCTTTTGACTCTATGGTCATCAAGACAACAGTGGAGTTCTGTATTTTAAACTTCTACATACTTGCATTTGAGGACATGGTGGGACTGATGCAGATGTTGAAATTAGAATCAATGGATGGTCCCTATGCTCCACACGTGTAATCACCTGGCCCCCATTGCTGCCCAGCCTCTATATCGTAAATTGAAATCATCCTCAGAGATGGGTATTCTTTCACAGTTCTTTAATCAGTTAACAATGGTTCCATAGCTGAAGAAAGCTGGGCTAGACTTCACTTTGCTAAAGAACTACTGCCTGATATCCCTGCTTCTGTTTGTAGCAAAAGTCATGGAAACATTTGTAGACCACACTATTAGTGAGTTTTTACAGACTCACGTATTACTGTATGGGAAACAGGCGGGCTTTTACCCAGGCCATAGTACACAATACAGAGTCTCTTATGATCTCTTGATGATTTGAGTTTGGAACTGCACCTAGAGGACCGTGGAGTAGTTAAGAGGTGTTATTCAAGTAAGTAAGTTCAGAGCACAAGAGCCCACGACCCATTCTCTCACATCCTTGGTGCTCCACACAAAGGGCAACCCAATCTATGGAACACTAAGAATGGAGCAAGCAGACAGGTATTAACATGTTCCATACAACATCATCTTTCCCTTTACAACTACATTAAGAAATGATAACACTGTACAAAAATAAACAAACTATGTCTAAAGAACATGTCAACATGTGAATAAGATGTCAAAAAGAAACAACTGTGATAAAATCATTGCAGATAATAATCTTTGAAACATTTTTTTGTACTGGAGCAATCCATACGGTTAAATGTAGTGGACTCCCTGTGGATAAAGAATGAATCAACCTGTGAACATTGGTGTTTGAAGAACCATCATCATCATGACTAACTGCATTTGAATTAGCTCTGTCAGCACAATGAGATATGTCATTTGCAGAATGATGAGTAACTTCCAGCTGAGAGAACTCCCACCGACAAATCTCCAGATCTTTGCCAGATTCAAAACCTTTGTTTTTAACATTAGTAATTTTTAGCTTGTTCCTAAGAAGTCTTCATCAGACTTCTCCTGTTCCACCATCTTTACCATTCCAGAAGAACAGCACCTTTTGAAATGTTGACCACTTTATAGTTAAAGTAAATGTAGACTCATCTTTCTTGACTTTATTGTTTTTTTTTTATGAGGACCCAGGTTCCCACTTTGTACTCACACACCTTAGAATTGTGTTTGTCATTAAAATATTGTGTAATTGCCTTTTGTTTGTTTAACATGTAATTTCTCATATTCTCAATATCAATTTGCTTATCAGGATTCTTAGATATGCCCTTTATCCAATCTGGACACAAGATACATCTAGGCAACCTGTTGCGCAGTAACTTAAAAGGAGACTCACATGTGGTGCTGTGGGGTGTGGTATGATAACTCCATACTTTTCTCTACTTGTAAATGTGAAGACAATGCTGTCTGTACCCCCCTTTCATAAATTTGCTGCATGTTCTACTAGGCCATTGGAGTTGGGTGAATATAAAACTACTTGTAGATGTTTGATGTTTCAGTTCTCTAAAAATGTTGTCAACTGATGTGATCCGAAGAGAGTACCATTATCGGTCACAATCTCATTAGGTGGCCTTCAATCAGAAAAACATTCTGTAAAAATGTTATGACAGATGCAGTGTCAGGAGTAGCAACAAAGTTAAAACATATCAATTTTGAATAGCAGTCCACCAGGACTACCAAGTACTTCTTATAGCTTGACACTCTCTCAAAAGGACTGGCAAACGCAAGTGAGATTTTATTCAAAGGTGCATCTGGTAATGGAACCATATGCAAATTTTGCTCACATGTTTTCCGGTACTTATCCGAAACCAAGCATTTGTTGCAATTTGACACCCATCTGTTGACTTGCACATCCTTTCCTGGCCACTAGTAGTATTGTTTTAAACTGTGAATGTTAGCTGTGATCCCTAAATGTCCCTCATGAGCTTTTAAATACAACATTTCTCTCAAGTTTGTGGGTGGGTGGTGCCAACAACTCATGATGAAGCAAAAACCCTTCAACTAAAGCTTGCTCACCAGCAACTTGGGCAGAAACAATTCTGACCAAGTTCCAAATTTCTTTCCTTAGGCCACCCATTTTTGACATAGTTAATTAACATTTTTAAAATGGGGTCTTGATTGAGGGCATCCATCCAATCTTTTTTACATGTGGTACTGTGAACCTCAGACAGATCCCCAACCGGAGCCACAACACATTCAACATCATCCTCAGGAAAATCTGAGCTCCCATCAAACACAGGCATTCTAGAGAGGCAATAGGCCCTAGCATTCTTGCCTCCAGGTAATATTTTATTGAGAAATATAGGCCCAGATCTATGTTGAAGTGGCGCAGCATGGTGCTGCGCCAAAAATAACAGCGCCGCGCCACTTTAAAAACGTTGAGGTGCGTCATATTTAGAGGAATACGGAGCACCCCTGCATTTCCCCCTGCGCTGGTGATGAAATAAGCTGCCTAGCGCCAATGCATCCATCCTTGCACCATAGTGCAAGGGTGTCTGCGTTGAGGGGATAGATTGTTTATCTGCAGGAAGTTGTCCCTTTCCTTACATCTATATCGGTGATTTGGCACTTCTAAGTGTGCTGCAAAATGCGGCACACATAGAAGAACCAAAGCATCATTTTGAATGATTGTTTATGTGCAGGAAGGAACACCTTCCTGCACATAAACAATCACCCATGGCATTTTACTCTTTCTATGTGTGCGGCAAATTTCAAAATGAGTGCCCTACAAAAACATCTTGAATTTTTCAACAGCCCATGAACATGCAAGAGCCTCTCTTTTAATGGTGCTGTAGTTTAGTTCCGAAGGACTTAGGGAACGTGAATCAACTGCAATTGTGTGTTCTTTTTTACCCACCCATTGTGACAGTACAGCACCCAAACATAATAGGCTGGCATCCACCATCAGGAAACATGGATGCCCAACTGTGAAAGCAGATGAAATGGGAGCTGATGTAATGAGAGACTTGATTTCAAGAAATGCTTCTCTGGTTTTACTAGACCATTTGAAAACTTGTCCTTTTTTAACGGTTCTCTCAATGGATGTACTACCAGAGCATACCAATGTATAAAACACAAATAAAATTCACATAACCCCAAAAAGGAGCGCAAGGTATCTTTGTTTTGAGGTGGTGTGGTGTTCTGAATGGCAGAAACCAATGACATCTTTGGTTTGATGCCTTGATCGGAGGTGTTGTGACCCAGATAGTCCAAATGACTGACCATGAATTTGTACTTGTCCTTCCTAAGAGTGATGCCTATGTCCTCAAATATGTATGACACCTTTTCTAAAATTAAACTGTGTTCCCTGATACTCTTTGCAAAAACAAGTATGTCCTGTTGAAATGCTTGCACAGCTGGAATATCCCTCAAAACGGTATCCATAAAATTTTTGAAATACACTTGCTGCAGAGGCCAGTCCAAATGACATGCGCAATAATTTTTACGCTCCAAATAGAGTGAGGAAGGTTGTAAGGTCTCGCCTCTCTGTAGCAAGTGGTATTTGATGATAGGCCGATCTGAGGTCTAGTAAAGAAAAAACTTTGGAGCCCCCCTCCAAAGTTAGCCAATAAGTCCAGTATGTTGGGTAATGGGTGGCAATCAGCTATCATGTTCTTGTTGAGGGTGTGCAAGTCAACACAGAGGAGTATTTCACCTGTCTTTTTTTTTAACTAATACTACTGGACTGACCCATTCACACGAGTTAGTTTCTTAAATCACATCCTCTGCCCACAGTTTGTCTAGTAAATTCTTGAGATCAGACTCAATGGCACAGATCTGACCTTGTACACAACAAGATTAGCACCCTCCTTGAGTTTGATCAAATGCTCAAATCTCGTAATGTTTCCTGTTTTTTCACTGAAATGTTATGAAACGTAATAATTATATTTTCTAGGTTAATATCTTCAACATTTTCAATAAGTTAGATAGAATGATCAGCCAACACAATGGGGTGTTCAGCACCCGGTAATAACATGATGCCAAGTCTGACCTGGTCCTGCCATCCTATGATGTTTCTACTTTGATGGCAACATACATTATTGTAATAATTTGTCTTCCCAAACAGCAAAGTGTATCAATTAAATATCCCAGCATGTTAACATCTTGCTTCCCAAAAGCTTTTGGGTGAATATCCATTTCTGTTAAAGGGGTTGTATTCCATTTTTCCTGAAAGAGGATGTCTGAGATGATGGTGATGGGTGCACCAGAGTCCACCTTCATTTCTACAGATACCTGTCCTATGAATGATTTACACCAAGGGCCATTCACCATCTTAGACACTTTGTATTTTGTAAGTTTATGTCTCTTTTGCATCAAAAAAGTATGCAAATGTGGCACAAAAAAGTATAAATCAGGACCTTTATGATTAGTGGATACTCTAAGGATAACCTTGGACAAGTCCTCAGAGCACAGATCATAGTCTACGTCAACTGTTTTGAACCTAGTTGGAGTCTTAGAACTCCTGCATACAGATTGGAAGTGTTCAACTTTTCCACATTTTTTGCAAAGTTTGTTAGAGGCTGGATAATTTGAATTTGGGTTATTTCCAAAATGTGATCCACATTTTTAACATATATTAGTGTTCTTCTTGACTGGAAGACAAGTTTGTCTATTTTTTATACCAATGGCTACTAAAGTCTTTTGTTCAACAATTACATTTACTTCTGAACTCCCTGTTGTTGGTGCTGCCGTTGACATCATTTTGGTTGAAATAATCGACCTCTCTCTACTTTTGACAATTCCAAAGACCTTTGAAAAACTAGGGTCCCTGCAACTTAACAGTCTCTCGTGGATTTTCTTAGAAGCACAACTGTAAACAAATTGATCTCTGATGTATGAATCAAGTGAATGGCAAAGTTATGAGATGAGGCCAACAACATTAAAGCCGAAATATATTCTTCTACCGATTACTCAATATTTTGTTTTCTCTTGAAAAAAATTGAAATATTCTAGCAACACACTTGCTTTTTCCGAAAAAATGTCTTTGTGAGCCTCGTAATAGCTTCTGTGTAAACAATCCAAGGCTCCCGTCCGAGTGGTGTATCCATCTGACGGAGATTGTCAAAGATTTGCTAACCTTCGTGACCAAGATGCCAAAATAATAATGCCAGTTGTTTTTGGTTCAAAGAGTGTAGCATCAATCCAAACTAAATAATTCTCAAATTACCTGAACCAATGTTTCCAGCGCATCATAAGTTTGCCAGTATTTTGAAGGAAAGGGGTAATTTTAAGTAACTGAGTGTTGGTAGCCATTATGCAAAGAAGTAATATTATGCCCAAACACAAGTGTAGCTGAACAAAATTGTAGCTGGCAATGTATTTAACTATGCACCAAGAGTGACTGCCGGATATTAAGAGTTAATATAAAAATATAATTATCTTTTATATGGTATGCGAAGTAAGGGTGATAAGAGTACCTCAGTTCAGGCGTGCCTGTCACTGACTGTAAAAGGGTGAAATTACACACAAGCATTGACCAGCGATGTGCCTTTATTAGAGTTTGGAGTCTGTTTAGTCAGATCCATTGAAACCTACTGATGTGAGTGTGTATGTGCTCCTCGTCAAAGATGGCCGCTGCCGGTGTGCTGCGTGATAACGTGCCTGGCCACAGAGCATCTGACAGAGTGTGCATGCTTCCTTGAGGATCGCAAGGAGCCTGAGCACAAGTGCACTGCACTGCTGGTGCCTTACTTATCCAAAAACTGGACAATGTTCCAGGCAGTTGCCCTCACATTCCCTGCCTTGATCAACAGCTGAAACAGCAGGCGGTGGGCAGTTGACAGAAGAAATAGTAGGCAGGTTGGCAAAATCAAAAGTAGATTCTTTCCTCTAAAATTGCTCAAAAGTCAGTGGGCTCCTGCATAACGCACCCTTGTCTCCAGTATGCTGAGTGTAATTAAACACCTCTAGAAGACTGTAGAGTAGTTAAGAGGGTTTATTCAAGTAAGTAAGCTTAGAGCACAAGAGCCCACAACCACTTCTCCCACATCCTTGGTGCTCCCCAGAAAAGCCAAGCCATTCCATGGAACACCAAGAACAGAGCCAGCAGAATGTGACACTCTCATTATAAATATACATTCTGTGTCCTGTGAGGGAACATGGAACAATAAACAGCATTACACAATGAAGAGTGACAGGTAGTAACATGTTACATACTACACCATAGTACATAGTCTATAATGATCTCTATTCTTGATAATGTGAGGCTAGAACTGCACCTAAGACACACTGCTGCTTTTATGCCTTTATTCTGTTGGATTTATCTGTATCTTTCTATCAGTGGATTATACCATTTTAACCAACCATACCAAGGTGACAGGTATGGGAGGGGTAGTCCTGTAGCTGTTTCACTTATTTTTAACGGCTTGTGCTTAAGCCATCCATCTTAATGCATTAATCTCTCACAAAATGACTAACTATTGCAGGGCCCTGCAGGGGTCCTCAAGTTCTCCCCATCTCTTTAACATCTATAGAAGCCCCTTGCTGATTACTTGACAATGAATGGGTTCAAACATGGGATCCAGGAGGAGTCCCATATATAATGAAAAACAAAAATTTGAATTTTTCCTAGCATGGATTAGGAACAACATGCTCAAGTTGCATGCAGGTAACACTTAGGTATTGGTGGTGAAAGACCGCTATGATCTTTGGCCGGATAAGCATTGGCCTGTTGAACTGGGCTCCCTGCCCATTCTACATATGGTGGTAAAAATTCTGGGGTTCCAGATTGATGTTCAACTCACTGTGTCTGAGGAGATGATAGCGACTATTTTGCCCTGCTGTCACTAACTTCTAAGGAAAATATCCTCCTAGAGTTTGAAAGTAAGCCATTAATCTCCCAAGCCTTGATAGGATCCAAACTAGACAATACTAACTCAGTCTAGTTAGCGTCAACCTCCTTTTATTTCAAATACTACAGGTTATTCAAAATTCAGCAGCTCGTTTGGTTACTGGTGTCCCCAGATATAGTTACACTGATCCCATTTTGGAACAGGTACGTTGACTACCAATCAAGCAAAGAATACACTTTAAGGTTCTTTGCATTATTCATAAATATTTGCACAGTGACATTCCAGTGTCTCTTAAATCTTAAATCTCAAATCAGGTGCTGCATCCCCTCGAGAAGGCTGAGATCACAGGATTGACACCCCGTTTCATGTCCCCAAACATCACAACATGACCACGCCTTTGCAGTTGCTGCTCTTAAATTAGGGACTTCGATTCCAGTCCATCGGCCAGCAGAACCGAATTTTCTCAGATTCAGGGGCAAGTGAATGTTGCACAGGTAAAACGAGGATAGCACAAGCGAACACAGGGACAACCCACTGGACGGCAGAAAAAAAACACCATGTACAAGCAGTGAATAATAGGTGTAACAAATCATTGACACAGATATTGTATGCAGATAATTAATTTCACATTGCTAATAACCAAACAACACAGAACTGTATAAAACTGACAACAAATGCAAATACGGCAAGTAAACTACGGATAATGGGAATCCAAACAGTTTCAAAGGGAAGTGAACATTTTAAATATCAAATTAATATTCTAAAGTGAAAGCAGTGCAAAAATCTGAAAATCTATATAGAGTAAAATGCTCAGTTTAAACATTGGGGCAAAACACGGAAAAACATTGCTTCAGATCAGAAGCTGCAACTCTCAGAAATCCGCATTAATTTGGGAAATGCACAAATAGAATGCAACTAAAGAAACAAGATTGGGATTCATACACAACATAATTTTAATCAATGCTGACCACTAAGCGGCATTTCAATGAACCAATCTAGCCAAATACAATACATAAAATGGACTGATGTTGTTTTGATTCGGAAAAAAGGTTTCCTTTTTATCTTTGCACGAATTCACTTCCTCAACACTCTAGGAGTTAAAAATTGCAAGTCGCTGTAACAAAGGAAGGGTCAGGAAATGATGTAACTCACTGGGGGAAGAAATGAGTGAGATAGGACTAATGGTTATCCTTTGATCAAAGTCCCACAGAATCAAAACGAGGCAGGTTACTGCTGTGTGATTTTTCTTAAACAAATCACTGTTTCACCTAACAAGTTCAGCGTACATGCCAAGATTTTGAACCAGGTAAGAGGGACATTTTGGAACAAACCGGGGAATTTGATTTCCCATTGAGTTACATTAAAGAGGAGGAGATTTCAGTTGGGACACATCTAAAATAAAGCCATTTTGAGCTAAAAAAAAAAAATCATGATTCCTCAAATGAATTGGTCCTGTTGGCATGTATGAGTTCAGGTCATTGTTTGGGCAAGCAATATGAGGTCTTCAGAGATTAAATTGTGTGGTGTATACCTGCACCCCCATTGAAAGTGCCATATCGTCAATTTGGACTATCGACAGGGAATGGGATAGGTGCGTGCGTGTGTGTTAGACATTTTTGCACATTCATTTTTTTATGCTTTATGAACAACGTATAGAAAGAAGGTGGTTTGATTTTACTCTTAACAGCCATCTTTTCCAAAACAAATGTCACCCTTGTCTTTTCTCCTGCATATTTCACTGACTGATATTTCTGCAGCAGACAGACAAGCAGAATTATGTTTATTCTCATTGTAATTGTTCATGCTGTTCTCGATGAATCTGCCACAGCTCAATCACAAAACTGCAACTTTTCCTCAAGTTCTTCTGCTAGCTTATAGTACCTATTTATTCATAATAGCTCACTGATGTTCATGTATCTAGTTTATTCCACCATCTCCAGATAGCGTTAGCATAGAGTCGGCAAAATCAATGATCAAGGAGTGGGATAGTGCTTATTGTGTTAAGGCAATATGAAGATTAATAAGACTGTGCTCTGATTTGCTGAGAATGTAACACAAGTGATCGTACCACAATCAAATTCAAAGGTATTATAAATGCATAGTTAATAAAAAACACTACATATGAATCACATTAAAAGTTCATCTTAAAAAGTCAGAGTTGTATAACATTTTGAGACCATTACAGAACTGTTACATTAAAAAAAGAGAACTCCATTCTAAACTATTATGCAACTCAAAACAAAATTATACATATATGGATCTTGGCCATGATTAACACACTATGGGGGTCATTATGAACACAGCGGGAATCCTCGCCGTGTTCATGCTGGCAGTCTTATCACAGACCGCCAGTCCCCTTGAGACCCCGCCGGCCAAATAATTAACATTCCGCTGGGCGGAATACTGGGCCGGGGCATTGCTGGCGGCTCCACATGGAGCCGTCGTCAATGCCGCTGTGCGGCAGGTGCAGCAGCACCCGGCGCGCAGATCACTGCCCGTAAATCGGGCAGTGACCTGTGTGATGGGGCTCTGCACGGAGGCCCCTGAGCACCCATTCCGCCAGCCTTGACTGCCTGGCGGAAAACAAGGGTTCTTTATCCAGAGGGCAGTGGTGCTTGCAGCGCTGCCCCGTCGAATGAAGAATTCCGCCATCGTCAGGCTGCCTGTCGGCGGTAGCCTGGCAGTGGTGGAAGGCCATCTGTGGCGGTCCCTACTCGGTACATTATGTGGCGGTCTCAACCGCCATGCCGGTGGCGAAAAGTTTCGCCAGCACGGCAGTCTCGACCGCCAAGTACATAATGAGGGCCTATATTTGCTGGGCAGTTTAAACAACTATGCTTAGTACAAAACACAAGCATTGCAACGTTGTGGCCAATCTCACAGTTTTTGTGGTTAAAACTTCTTGCAGCCTGTATTTATATATGTATTTTTGTGAAGACATAGGGCATAGTCGACCACTTGTATCTGCTTGACAGTTTAAACATCCATGTATGCATTGCAGCATTATGCCCATTATCAGGTTTTTTTGTTGTAATTTTTTACCAGCAGGATAAGAAACCTTATTATTTCCAAACTGAGTCTTATATTTTCCCCCACTGAAGCATGACTGCATACCGAAATGCGTGTACTCACAGTTTGTTGGAAAAAAAATGCCACAGGAATTTTCACCGCTCAAACAGTGGTGCTAAACATACACAAATAATGCGCATGATGTCTTCTGGTCTTTCTTGCATCATCTACAATCTTTGTTGTTTTCTTTTGCTAACCGTTTCTGGCATAGGTCCAAAGTTAGAAAATATCCTAAACACAGCCACATTCATTTCATCTTCATGTAAAGGGAATAATAGGAGCCATGAAACGCCAGTTGTGTTAAAGTTTTATAGGATGGCTTAGCAAAGGCGTTTTTATCATTCAATAATAACAGCTCTTGCGTGTTTCAATTCAAGGACAATTCGGGCGTGTTTCTATTCACTAGTTTCTTAAAGACTTGGAATGACACTGGCCATGTATTTGCAAGCTCTTTTTGCTTGTCCATAGGTAGTCTCTGAGGGGTCATAACGCTGTTTCGGTGCATAGTTCAGTCCAGAGCCCTTTATGTAGCTAACTATCCTTAGAAGCTCGTGTAAGTCTGATGAAGGCACGTTGTCTTGCATATTTTTGCTTCACAAGTCAGAATTCCAACTTGATTTGGGTTGGGGAAGCGTTACAAGGTCAAGGAAAGAGCTGTCTTTATGTATTAAGATTTAGCGCTTCTAACCACTCCTGTCTCGGCCACAAAACGCTTTGCAGCCATTTTCTATACCGGGAAGAAGTTTTGCATTGGTGACCGTCAAAATGGGTTTTAAAGAATAAACTCCTAGTCTTTTCTGAAGTGGCACAAAGGTTGTTAAAAGGGCCCCTAATTTGATTTCATTTGAGCTTTGTGTCCCAGAAAATAAACTTTTGCGTCTATTATTACTCATATATACTTATAATCTTTCTCCTGAAATAGTTTGTGGTTAAGATTGATTTCAAGCTTGTTTGTCGAGGTGTAGTCACTTAATTTATGCAACAGTCTTTGAAGGCCCACATTGTTCTGCTTGGAGAACAATGTAATCTGGATAGCCATATTTGTTAATAGTTTTCTCCCTACTTTTGGCATGTGTCCATTTGTCAAGTCCAACCCAGACTTGAGAGATGCCATAAATATATTAGATAAGACTAGTGCAATCACGCAGACATGTTTGAGAACTGATGTACTGTAGACCTTGTATGAAACCCTCCTTCCATCACCTATTTTAATCTGAACCCAAGTTTCAGTTTGAAGTTGATGGATTTACTTCGTTTCCCTAGAATCCCCTAGGCTGTGAGCTTAGACCATAATTTTATCCTAATAACACGGTCAAAAGAATCCTTCAAATCCACGAAACAGGCATTGGCAGAACTTTTGGCTTTCAGAGCTTTGTTGCTCATCGGGCAAAGGCTGCTAGGTTAAACTGTGCGGCCATCCCCAGTGAAAACCAGTCTGGTTGTAGTGAATTATCTGCTACTCCTCTGTCCAACTGTTCAGATCCTGAAGTAAAAGCATAATATTTTGTCTCATTCGATAATAGGGCTATCAAGTGATCATTTGCTGGGTCACTCTTGCTGTCGCCTTTGTAAAGAGGGTGGACAATTGTGCCTCTCCATGAATCTGGGTTCATGTAAACGCAAACAAAAGTTGTACAATGGGGTTAGATATTACGCCAAACTTGTCAGATTTGATATGAAAAAATTGTGTGGCAAACCAGTCGGCCCAGGACCACCATCTGCTTTACTCTAACATGATGATGCCATCAATTAGTGATTTCCTATGTGAAAATAATGTATAAAAATATTCGTTTTTGGGGGGTGAACCGAAGCTTTACTGAATGGTAGTTGGGATGCTGGCCTTTTTTCTTCCGATTTTGGTGCCCACTTGAACTCAGAATATTATTGATTTTGCACTTCTCTGTAATGTTTTATTCACTGGGAGCCTTCTTGGCAATAGTCTGTTCTTCACTTTTAAGTGTTGTAAGACATCCTTTAACCATTCCACTGATCTAGAGCTCAGGTATTGAGTGGGCCCTTTAACTTGATTGACTGTATTTCTGATATTTTGATATGTTGAGAGGTGCTTTACCTCTGCATCATATTGCCTCATGAAACTTAGGTTTATCACCATCTCAGATTCATCGAATTGTGGACATTCTTGAGGTAACATTTTACAGAGTCAAAATTGTGGGGTTCCGCGCACCCACACATTTGTGATAGCGGAGAACAGTTGCAAGTTATGAGCACCTCCTTCCTACTTTAGGGATTTTCCCTCTTTTTATCCTAGGGTCAGGACAGCCTGTCATCCCTAGTGTTAGTGGCTTTTCCAGTGTGGATTTTCCTGGTGGATTTTGCAGAGTTTCTGACTTGCAGTGCTGTTCCTCACAAAATAGATTGTAAGTATAAATAGGGCTGAGTGATTCTGATGGCTCAGAGTGTTTTGGAGTTTTCTGAACTGAGGATACTTAAGTTACGTGATGGATTATTATGGTGTGTGTGAGGCATTTGGATCTGCAATGTCGATTCTGAGTTTGATTAGTGGTTTGATCACTGTGTTTTAATGTACTATTCTAGTTTTGATTTGCATTTAAGAAGTTTTGCTTTTTATAATTGTTTGGTTATCAGATTCATCAAAGTCCAAGCTCTCGAGATATTGTTGTTGAACTTGTCTGCACAAAGGTAGCGTGTTTTGCTAGGTGTCCATTCACACCAATAGAGATTTTTCACGAATAAACACATTTCTCTTCTAGGAGTTTGCAAGCGTAATCTAGGCTGTTGTCGTCTGTTCTTCAGTGGACAGGAATGAATACCCTAGCCAGAAAATGATTGCTGCTGCACAGGACTTTGCTTTAATGTGAATTGAGTTTGACAAGGGTCATGGAGGTACTAGTTTTGTTTCTATTTTTTGTGAGATTTGTTTCCTTCTAACCAGCCAATTTTCTCCTATTTAGGTTGAGCAGACAAGATTCATTGAGGCATGCTGAAAGTTGGTTAGCTAGATGAAAAGTTGCACTAGGAGTGGTAATACATCATCGCAGATCATGCTGGTATTGTCTGATTGCTGACAGAGCTGCTCTGTGATTGGCTGACTGTTGCATAGCTGCACTGGACTTGGTTGTTGTTTGCCAGCTTGTTCTGTGTTGTTTTTGGATTACTTTGAGTGAGATTAATCGGTGCTGTGTTCAAAAACTGCTGGAGGACCTGCTACAGATGGACAGAAAATACCTGCAGATGGTTTGCCCGCATATGAAATGATTATTTAAATCATCTCAAACATTGGGTTTTATAAGTGTACTTGGATTCACAACTGAGATGAATACACGTCTTCTAATAATGACTTGCAGTTTCCTTTAGAGAGTACCTTTAACATTAAAAAGCTAGATTTTTGAAGAAGACCCGTAGTAATAAGAAGCTGTTACCTAGACCTACATGGTTTGAGGCAATAAATAAATGGGACTGAATAGCTACAGAGCAGGAGAGAAAGAAAATGAAGAAGAGATGAAGAGTTCATTTAGACAATGGCTGGAAGGCAAATGAGATCATCAGGAGAGATGTTTGAGATAGGATATGATACAGGAAGTGAGAGTTTTTCTTGCAATAGCCAAAATGACAACAGACAATAGAAAGGTGATGAGGGAGAGAGAGACAGCAGAACCTAGAGCGAGATTCAGATGAAGAGGAAAACTTTTCAAATCAATTTTTGAATTACAGACCTCCTCCCTACACTGATGAGGATCAGAGACAAGGGCAAAGTTCTGCGGTACCTGATACTAGTGCAGCAGGAGATAGTATCAGTGTACAGGCATAGGGATTGGCTACTCTTGCAGGTGCAAGTGCATCAGTGGAGAAGCGTAATTTTGACTCCACCCTTAAACATCACAAATATGCTACATATATGTGCACATAGCACTACATACTTTGTGTCTTGACCTTATTAAAGGTTACGGTATGCACTGTCCACACACCTTATTTTTACGTAGATTGTGGCATTCAGATTTCATTTTACAAATGTTCAGGTTCATTGGTTTTACAAACTACTGTGACTTGGGTGTATGGGAGGGAGAATGAAAGGGCTGGGGTGGAATTTTTCACATGGTGGGCCATTGTTTAGAGCAGTTAGCCGTCCAGCTTCCTGTCAGCATTTTCCCGGACTTCAGCCTGCCTATTTAATGGCGGCCACAGCACCAAAGGCATTCCTAAGGCATGCCCTTCTGCTCCCGTCTGTGCCTGTCTGCACCCAAATGGTCCCAGGGATGCTGCCCCTCTCTCATCTGTTAACTATACTTATTCATCCTTTGCCTTGTTTGATCTGTGTCCATTGGTACCAAAAGAGGGTAGGCACTCATTAGATGTTCAAGGCGCCGGGAAGGAATGCCACCACTGTTCATATCAATTTATTACTACTGATCCTTTTCTCTCTACCACACTAGTACAGTTGGAGGGTCAAGCGGGAACGCCACTAATATTTCTATTGGGAAGAAGAGTTCTTTGGAAGGAAATCCATCAAGGGTCTTTAAATTGTTTTACTTTAACTGCGGTCCCTGGTAAAACATCAACGCTATGTTCCTTACGGAGACCTGGTTAAACGAGGCCTCTGGTCCGGACATTGTAGCAGCTTCACCATCTGGTTATTACATATTGCATCTAAATCTACAGGTTAAAAAAGGGGATGGGATAGCTATCATAGCGAGAGACAAGTTCCTTTGTACAATAGAGAAGCTTGAGATCTCTGATTGTGAAGCTCTGCTATTTACTATGTCGCTGACAGAGAATTTCACCATGTTAGGTATTTTCATTTATCGTCCTCCAAGTGCGGCCAGTAATTGGGGCTCTGAACTAATAGAGGAACTGTCCCCTACTATTGTTAAATGGGCAAATTTTATGGTGTTGGGAGACTTAAATCTTCACCTTGAGGATAAAACAGATAAGGTGGGTTTGTCCCTAATCGAGATCCTTTTAGCCTTACAGCTGAATTTGATTAATCATATTCCCTCACATGGCTGGGCATTTATTGGATTCTATCTTCTCAAATCTAAATACAATTTAGTCAGTCTACATTCCATAGGAGATGTTTGGCTAAGCCTGACCTCCTGCAATGGAATGAGCTGTTGGAGGAGACCGTGCCCATCTAGGTACTTCAATAGAGGTGATGCTCAAAAGATAGATAGCTGGCTTAGATCCACCGCAGATATAATGGCTCTCATAACCATCAAGCGCCATCATAGATCCTTACCCCCAGCACCATGGTTTACTGACTCCTTATATAAGGAGAATTAAGTTTGTAAACAGTTAGAGAGAACCTGGCGTAAATCTTATTCCCAAGGTGAGAATCTAATCTATAAGAATGCTTTAAGATCCTATCAGAAAAACTGTCAAAAAGCTAAGGCCTCTCACTTTATGGAGAAAACTACAGAAACTAAAAATTGCCCTGAGGCATTCTTTAAAGTGGGGAAGTCGCTTGTTGACTCACAGAATCCTTCCTGGAGAACCGTTACTTCCAGGCTCACTCCAATCAGTGTAGATCTAAGCCATATGCTCTCACATCAGGTGTATCTCAAGGCTTTATTCTGAGCCCTTTACTTTTTCATCTCTATCTGAGGCCACTGGCTGACATTGTTGAGGGATTTGGCCTTACTCTCTTTTCTTATGCAGATGACACCGAAATTCTGGTCTCTCTGTCTTCAAAGGACCATTTAACCATGGTTGAACTTCCTCATTGTCTTCAGCAAGTGGAAAACTGGATGTGCGCAAACTCCTTGAAGTTAAATGGAGCAAAGACAGAGGTAATATTGGTGGGTAATTCTTCTACACCATGGGGCCCGCACCATTGGCAGGTGTCTATAGGCACTCCTCCGCTCCCTGCTTCCTCTGTTAAATTTATGAGAGTTTGGCTAGATGAGGAGCGGTTGATGAAGCAACAGATAACTAAGGTGGCCTCCACCTGCTTTGCCATCTTGAAATAGTTAAAAAAAATCCTTTATTGTATTCTTGTTACAGCCCAGTGCACCATAATTTAAGCCTAAACTGTCTTCAAACAGTACAGAATGCTGCTGTGCACCTCCTGCTTCACCCAACACATTTCGATAGCTCTGCCAACTTGCTAAAATTTCTCCACTGGCTGCCTGTGGTCAAGCGTGTGCATTTTAAAAGACTTTGGCCCTCATTATGACATTGGCGGTAAATCCCACTTACCGCCATGCTGACTGCCGCCAACATATCGCCTCCGCCGTGGATATCCGTTCAAGGTATTATGACACACACACACACCAATCCGTCACTATACAGCCACACACACAAGTCCACCATACCAAAGGTCAGTGATAAACTGGCGGTATCAAAACCCACACTGTTACGCCAACAGAACAACGCCTACAACATTATGACCCATGAATCACCACGGCGGACATTCAGTGGTGGTAAACCATTGGCGGTACATACCGCCGCGCTCAAAATACACACACTCAAACAAAACAACACCACATTGGTCAATTTAAATAACACACACCTGACACCCATACACACATCACACCCACACACCGACACCACTATAAAACACACACCCACACTACCCACAACCCTTTATGAATACAAACCATTGCCACCAGAGAGTAACAGCAAGACCACTCACACAACCAGAGCCACATACCACCATCACCTGTACACCACCCACGCACCTTACATCACACACCCCAACACATCACCCTACACACCCTCACCCACACCACTCACACTACACCCATGGCACCACACCAACACCCCAGATTCTCTGAGGAGGAGCTAAGGGTCATGGTGGAGGAATTCATCTGGGTAGAGCCACAGTTATTTGGATCACAGGTGCAGCAGATATCCATTGCTAGGAAGATGGAGCTATGACGGAGGATCGGGGGCAGGGTCAATGCCGTGGGACAGCACCCAATAACAAGGGATGACAACAGGAAGAGATGGAACGACCTATGGGGGAAGGTGCGTTCCATTGCAGCAAGACACCAGCTCGAAGTACAGAGTACTGGCAGTGGACCCCCACCTCCTTCCCCATAATTAACAACATGGAGGATCAAGTCTTGGGAATCATGCATCCTGAGGGCCTGGCAGGAGTAGCAGGAGGACTGGACTCTGGTAAGTCAACTCTCTATTACTATCACCCACCTACCTGCATGCCATCACATACCTCCACCCCACCCTCACCCCATCACTCCACCACCTCCCACACACCCCACCATCACAACCCACTCATCCCAATGCCAAGCCCAGCATGCACCACCAACGCATGGACACCACTCACAGCCCTGCATGGACACCAATCACTAAAGCATGCACACTAGAAAATTACCTAGCCCACCACATGACAACTCACACAAGGAAAAGCTGCCAGGGCAATAACAACCGTAGAGGGCAACCCACTCATGCAAAATATGTCACACACAGAAATAATAATAAAACTGAATATACATCCCCACATGTATCCTAGCCAATGTCATCAGAGAAGAGGTGCAAGCAACATCCAGTCCCCCCACAGAAGAGGCCCACAGTGATGACAACGACTCTGCTCGCCTGGATATGGATGACCAACCTGGCCCATCAGGGACCTCTGGACAGTCGGTTACCCAGCCCCAGTCCCACACCACCACAGAGCCTCCCCCCTCAGGAAACACCACCATAGCACCCACCCAGCGTGCCCATACCTGTGTCCCCAGGACACGTCAATCAGCAGTGTTTCCACCACTACAGGGACCCCAGGGCACCCCCTATACCCAAGACAATCAGGGACCTGGGGTCAGTGGCAGTGGAGGTGGGCACACCGTTCAGGGGACAAAGGCACAGGACAACAGTGAAGCTGGGAGGACTGCTGTGACCAGAGGAAGGACAGGACCAGGGAACTGACTCTCCAGGAGGCACTCACCTCGATCATGGGAGCATACCAACATTCCCAGGATACGCTGGGCCAGATCATGGACAAGTTGCAGGAGAACATGCGGCTGCAGGAGGGACAGCACTAGGGTATCAGGGAGGACTTGAAGTCCATTAACACCACCCTGGTCTCCATTGGAGGGGTGCTGGCAGACATGGCCAACATTATGAGGGAGGCAGTGTCACACCAGCGGGCCCCTGCCACTAGCCAGACTACTGAACAGCCCTCCACCTCCGCTGCTGCTAGTGGACAGGAGGCCCCTACACAGGGCCAACAGGCCACCAGCACCCCTCCCCCTGCAGAAGGGGAACCACCCCGCAAACGTTCCCTGCAATCCAGGCAGAAGCCAGAGACTATAGCCAAGACCCCCGCCAGGAAATAAGTTTCTCCTGAATGTCACCCTTGTGTCCCACTCTGTCACCCTGTCCACCTTGAAGTGCCGTTGCTCCCCTTCCTATGCCCCCTTTGACAATGCACCTGTGCTACTAATAGACTGGACTCTACCCTGGACTTTCCTTCATCATCACCCCAGCCCATTGCACTTTCCCCTCTACTTCTTAGCACTTCAATAAACACCCTTTGAAAAAATACAAGTATGGAGTATGTCAAATGATTTAAGTATCTACTCGTTTAACAAGGTTTAAACATTGCAATTCAACTGTACAGTAATGTATACATAGGAAAGACCTGTAGTTGACTGCAGTGAACACACCAGGAGTGATAGTGGGGCACCAACATCTGCAAAAATAGTTGCCAAAGGTTACAGTGAGTGGGCATAGAAGTGGGAATTCACAGCCTGCCAGTGGCAACATCAAACACAAAACTGTCAATGAAATGTGAAGTTCCACTGTCTTACCTGTGTGTCATTGGAAGTGTTGACGTATCACTGCAGTTCTATTGTCCTCATCCTCATCCTCCTCATCTTCACTGTCCACAGGGTCCACTGCTGCCACTCGCCCATCTCCATCCTTCTCCTCCTGCAGAAAAGGCACATGGCATCTCAAGGCAAGGTTGTGCAACATGCAGCATGTCACGATTATCTGGCAGACCTTCTTGGGTGAGTAGCATCTGTTAGATGGAGGCACAGAAACCTGGCCTTCAGGAGGCCGAAGGTACATTCTGTTATCCTTCTTGTTAGCTCATGTGCCTTATTGTAACGTCCCTCTGCCCTTGTCCTGGGATTCCTCACAGGGGTCAGTAGCCATGAGAGGTTGGGGTAACCAGAGTCACCAACAAATATTGAGGGACAACTGTTAGCCACATACTATGCCATATGGCCCACACCATACCCATACACGAACAGCCACTGGGAGGGAAGCAGGGCTCACCTATTAGCCACACCCTGTGCCTCTGGAGTTGGGCAATCACATTTCAGATGCTACTATTCCTCAGGATAAAAGCATCATGCACCAAGCCTGGATACTTAGCATTGACATGGGAGATGTACTGGTCTGCCAAACACACCGTCTGCACATTCATCGAGTGAAAACCTTCACGATTTCAAAAGACCTGTTCATTCTGGCGGGGGGGCAATCATCAATCGCCCCAATGATGTTGGGGATATGTCCCATTGCATAGAAGTCAGCCTTCACTATGGCCAAATCCTCCACTTAGGGTAAAACAATATAGCTGCACATGTGTTTAATCGGGGCAGACAACACTCTGGGTAGCACTACTTGATAACATTGGCTGTGACATTCCTGCTGCCAAGCCCACTGTCAGTTGGAAAGAACCAGTTGCCAAGAAACAGAGCACTGATAGCACTTGCACAAGAGGGGGGGATCCCAGTGGGGTGATGGATAGCAGATATCAGGCCAGGCTCCAATTGGGCACACAGCTCTGTGATTGTGGCCCTGTCAAGTCTCTAGGTGAGTATAATGTGCCTGTCCTCCATTGTTCCCAAGTCCACCAGGGGTCTGTACACGGGGGTATGTCTCCATCTCCTATTCATCTGCAGCTGTTGAAATCTATGGGGGAAAAGAGTGAAGAGCCGGTCATAATCTGAACATTGTAGCCACTACAATTCAATGCATGATATGATTTATTAATGTATTAGTGGCATATCTCTTGAATGTACAATTTTGATCTGTGACGCAGTTAGGATCCATGGTCTACCCCCCCTTGAAATGGCATCCGCTGTCCTGTATGGAGGGCCAGGTGGAAGTGAGGTAATTCCGCTGACGTTGTGCACCGTTGCAGGAGGCGGTCGGGGACCGCCGTGCAGCTCCTCATTGGTTATTATTGGGCCCTATGGGGTACAGTGGCCAATGGGGATGTATGCTGGCGGTGACAGTATGCACTGCCGCGGACGTGACCGCCATTTTCTGTGTCTGGAACCTACAATGGCCTGTGTGACTGGGGACAGGGCCTTTGCCATCTCCTCGGTGGAGATGGAGCGACTGGTGGCTGGGGTCCTACCCCAGTACGGACTGCTGTATGGGCCTCCAGACCAACAGGTGAGGACACTGTGAGCACGATGCATGTGGCATGACTGCATGGAGTGGTGTGTGTGAAGGCCTCGTGTAGGGAGGGTTGATGGATGGGCCCTGGGCAGCGTGCAGCATGTATGCTGGGCCATGTCTGTGTATAAGGGGATAGGAGGGCTATGGTGGGCCATGAATGCAACAGGCAGGATGGTCTAACGAATACCTTTCCCTGTTTATATTTCCTCTGCAGGTCAGCGCCCATCAGAAGAAGGATATATGGTGTGTCATCGCCTAGGACATGCGGACCCTGTGGGTCTACGGCAGGCAGAGCACCCCATACCAGAAACAATGGAAGGACCTGAGACACTGGGCATGGAAGACCGCGGAGCCCCAGCTGAGGATGGCCTCCCAATGAGGAAGGGGTGCCCATCGAACCCTGAACCCCTGATGGCCCACATACTGGTGGCGGCCTATGCGGAGCTGGATGGGCACTTGGGGGCATCACAGCAGCAACGAGGGGGTGAGTACAGTGCCCATCATTACTACTTACGTTTGGTGGGGTGGTACCCGAGTGGGGGAAGTATGCCTGTGGGTGCCCCTAGGCCAGGGCTGACATTACAGTGTAGGTCCCATGTTGGGCAGGGTTCTGATGTGATATTCCTCCAACCTAGCTAGTAGGCATCCACTACTGGGCAGGGGTGTGTGGGTCCCAAGTATGCTGCAGAGGGCAGTGTGTGTCCCTCCCCATGCCCTGGTGACTATCATTGTTACTGGTAGTGCCATGCATAGTGCATAGGGCTGTTCCTATGTGTGAGGGTGCTATGTACGCCAACAGTAGTGTTGGTGCAGCCATTGACCAAGTGTATCCGTTGTCTCTCGCTCTCTCCTTTTCTTGTTTTGTCATCCTGTCCTTATGTGCATTAGCCTCATCTAGCGGAGGAGCAGAGGCACCGGCGACGGAGGGAGCTGCATCCCACAGGACCCAGGAGGCAGAGTCCATCGATGGTGAAGGCACCAGTGGGCTGGAGGGCGAGAGGAGCACCACGGCAGAGACTGGAGGGGACAGTTTGAACATAGATACCTCCTCCGATGGAAGCTCCCTGGTGGTGACAGACACCTCTGTGCCCACCCCATCTACAGGTACAGCCACCACCCCTGTACCAGCACCGCCCTCCAGAAGCCCTTCAGCGAGTAGCCTGTGCCTGCTGACCCAGGAGGGTGGGCATCTCCTTCCCCCCAGGCACCTCAGGCCCTGCCCCAGTTAGCCCTGCTGCCCTGAGTGAGGAGGCTATTGACCTCCTGTGATCCATCTCTGTTGGGCAGTCAACCATTGTGAATGCCATCCAGGGGCTGCCAGCCCAAATGCAACAGTCCAATGCATTTCTGGAAGGCATTCACACTGGCTTGGCGGCCCAAAAGAGATCAATCCAGGCTCTGGCCTCCTCTCTGATGGCAGCCATTGTCCCTGTTTCCATCCTCCCCCCTCCAACTTCCTCTACCTAATCCCATTCCCCTCAACCCCAACCTATCCCAAGCACAGAGGCAGACAAGCATACACACAAGACAACACACAAGAGTGGCACAGGCAAACACAGGCACCACACATCGTCCCACAGGCACTCACACAAACACCATCCAGATGCAGACATACCAACATCCACTGCCTCCACTGTCCCCCCTCCTCCTCCTCCTCCTCCACCTAACTCCCAGTTGTGTCTACACTCACACCTGCATGAACTACATCCTCATCCACTAACCCCATCACCAGCACACCTATCAGAACATACACCTCACTGGCAGTCACCACCCCAACAGCCATGCACATGTCCCGTGTCTTCTCCCACTGTTTCTGTTCCCCCTCTTCCCAAAGTACACAACCACAAGAACTCAGACACCCAACAGCCATCCACCTCACAACAGCATCCAGCCCATGCACCTGCACCCAAACACAGCAGACAGACTCCTTCTACAACCACTCCCTCTTCCTTCACTCTCAGACCTTGTCCCTCTTCCTGCCCCAATGTCCCTAAGAAGCTTTTTCTCTCCACCTTTGACTTCTTTCCTACCCCTCCCCCCCTCCTTCATGTCTGCCCAGGGTGGCTAAAACCCAGGCAAGCACCTCAGCCACCCAGTCCAGGGCCCAGTAGTGTCCACAGCAACTCATGGTGGGAAGGGATCCCAGGCATCAGGTAGCCACACGGAAAGAGTGCCTGCCCCAAGTGCTGCCAGGAAGGTTAAGCTGCCACCCCCAGCTGCTACCATGAAGGTAAAGGTGCCACCCCCAGCTGCTGCCAAGAGGAGCAAGGAGCCATCCCCAGCTGCTGCCTGGAAGGGCAAGGGGCCTGCACCCACAGGCAGAAAGGACAACAGGCCTGGTGCTGGGACTCAGTCGGAACCCCCACCACCAACCATGGTGGTGAAGCCATCCGAGGCTGCAGGGGATGGGCAGGAGCTTCCCCCCACAACCACCACAGCACCAGCACGACCACCAGCAGTGGGCAGCTGTCCGAGGCTACAGGGGATGGACAGGAGCTTCCCCCACACCACCAGCGGCAACATCACCATCACTGTGCAGCCGTCACCGCCGGCAGACAGTGTGTAGTCCTGCATCCAGGGGCTGTTGTGTGGGCTGCCCCTGCAAATCCTGTGGGATTGACACCCACCTGAGAGACTGTGACCTTGCACTCCCCAAGACCTGCATCACAGGGCACGACCCCCCACCAGAACCAGTGGAGAAGCCATCCACTCACCCCATCCTCCCCAGTATGAAGAACACAGGGCACAATGCCCCCTCCAGAACCAGTGGAGAAGCCATCCACTCACCCTATCCTCCCCAGGATGAAGAGCACAGGGCATGTTGCCCACTCCAGAGCATGTGGGCAAGTCACGCACTTGAGAGACTGTGGCCTTGCACTCCCCAGGATCAAGCACAGGGCATGTTGCCCCTCCAGAGCATGTGGGCAAGTCACCTACTTGAAAGACGGTGGCCTTGCACTCTCCAGGACCAAGCACATGTCATGTTGCCCCTTTCAGAGCATGTGGGAAAGTCACCCACTTGAGAGACTGTGGCCTTGCACTCCCCAGGACCAAGCACAGGGCATGTTGTCTCCTCCAGGACCAGTGGTGTTATTCCATCTGCCAGCTGAGGTGCCGCCGTTCCCTGTTCCCCCTGAGGTGCCTGCCTATTTTTGAACTGATGCCCCTGCAGTGTTCTCTCTGTGTTGTTGCAGTAGCCAAGGGGGGCTTTGGACTTTGTGATGTGGCCCTGTGGCCCACAAACATTGAGGACTGGGCAGTGTCCCTTGATTTGTAAATATCTATATAGTTTTAGATTGTATGCACGTATTTCTACTTTATGTATCTTATTACACTCACTTTTATCTATTCGTGTTGTCCTTGCATTTTTCCAGAGGGGTACGCAGTGTATATGTTATGTTACTTCATCTGCTTGAGTGTATGGTGTTGGGGGTGGGGATGTTGCGTGTTGTGTGTGTGTGTGTCACTCTCTTTTTCCTCCCCCCTCCCCTGTGTGCTAAGCATCTGTACTCACTGTGGTCATTGGTATTCATGGTGGAGCAGGAATTAGAATAGCATTGGGTATAAATGCAGTTCAGGCTCCATGGCGGCGTGGTTCTTCCCTGAGTCTCCACAGATGAGTCGTTTCCCTTCTGTGCAGTGTTTCTGCCAAACTTCTGATGTAATTGGTACCGCCCGGAAAAGGTGGGGGATTGCAGGGTCTTAATACGGTGGGCAGAACATTGACCTCTGCCTGGCTGTCGGTGGCTACCGCTGTGGTGCCTGTTGATTCTTTCCTGCCGGTCGGTGTGTTGAAGTGGCTGTCTGTCTGAGCTCTTTCTGCCATGGTCATAATTTGGAGGTATTTACCGCCAGCATGTTGCCAGTATTACCGCCACTTTATCACTGACTGCCAGGGTTGTAATGAGGGCCTTTGTTTCATGCACAAATGACTCCACAATACTGCATTTCCTTACTTGAGTTGGTAGTTACCTCCTATGTGCCTAGGCGTACTCTTAGGTCAAGCTACCGTAATCTAGCTGTTATCCCTAGAACTCGGAGGGTCCACCAAGATGGCCGGTCCTTGAATGTCTTGTGACCCAAACTTTGGAACAACCTACTGTTATCTTTAAAAGACTGTAACTCCCTTCTGGGATTCCTCAAATTGTTAAACAATTGGCTGTTTGAACAGATGGGTCTATAGTTCTTCTGGAGATCTCAGTCGACGACTACTGTAACTTTAAGCTTGCACTGGGAAACCTGCTTTGTAGCTATGAACTTTATAAATTCCGTATTCAATCAATCCATTAAAAGATATGTAGACTTTCAGGTTTGAATAGGATCATCCTCACACTATTGAAATGTATTTACTTCAAAAATGAGAGGAGTTATGTAAACATGTGCATTAATGTTTTCACACTTGAATAATATAATGTAGTTCTTATTTACATTTATACTCATGTACTCAAAGTTGCATTGCATATTTACCTTAAACTGCAACATGAATTTAATTTGAATTTTCATTAATTTAGTAGTTATATCTGCACAAATGGCACTTATTACATGTGCACAATTTAATTATACTTTTAAGCTTTACATGACTAGGCTTGCATTTCTTTCGGCATGAAATACTGTTTTCCATTTTTTCTTGTATGTCTTTTTCTTTACAGGTATGTTCACCTGCATTGTTAGTTTGAGAATAGATGTAACACTGTAATAGTGACAGAGAGCCTGAGATGAGGACCTTTTTTAATAAAGAACATAGAGAGCCAGAGTGTTAACTGACAGTGTCTGTTCAGTAATGTATTGAGGAGTTCCATGTACCCAAGGTCGACATCATTGTCAGGACTGGTCTGGGTGAATCTGCAAATGTTACAGCTTACAACATGAAAATGGAAAGGACAATGGAATCCCTGACGGAGTGAGCAAAGGGTATTGCTTAGAAGATTTGTGTGATTCTAAAAAGTGTTCTTGCAGGTTGATGTGGGTTATTATTTCTTTGGACTTTGCACCCTATTGTTTCTCCTTTTTTACCCTTTGCTGAGTGTGGCTTAGTTTAACATGTACCTCTCTATAAGTCTCCTGACTGAACTTCTGAAACGCTGACACATTCATGCATATGCACGCGCATATACATTTTTCTTCTTTTTTGCATTTCCCTGACTTTTTGAGACTTTTTTTATTTAATTACTTTTGATTAATTGGATTTTGAAATGTCTGACTTCAGACATTACTCATGTTTAGGAGAGAGGATCGGAGACTTCTATCACAACCAGCTTTTATTGATAATTTTCTGCATTGTGACAACTGAACTTTTTGAGATTGATTTACATTAACCTGACAGTTAACTTGTAATAAAACTCCTTAACTTTATTTCTGATTCCTAGTCCTCCTTGTGTGGGCAAACAGGTTTCACTATTAATTAAAAATATTTGCCTAATGTTAACTCCCTTCGCCTCTCATGTCTACAAAGAAAAGATCAATCAGATAACTGATTGTAGGAGGTTAGCCCAAAGCTGGATCAACAGCGAGTGACCCACTTGAGAATGCATTGACAGTTTTGCTGAGTACTAGCAGAGATACTACTGTTGTCACTCCAGTTTCAAGAGACATGTTTATTGCTGTTACTTTTGAATCTTCTAGAGAGAGAGAGATTAATGTTAAGCATTTAAAAACTGAATTTAGAGACATTTTACCGGAGACAATTGACACAAATTGATTGATGACATACAATATGGATGAAATGCACTACTTGATCAGTGAAGCAGTGACGTGTGTGAACGAAGCACATTATAAGCTTGAAGAATTAGCTGATAAGTGTGAGGTTGATCTCAGTAGAGTGAAAAATGTACAGTGAAATTGCAAAATAGATTTGACTGATGATGAAATACAAGATTTGGGTTTAATCAATAAACAATCTCACATTAAGAATCTGGTTGAAAAGATAAAGGACTTAATGGATTTGAAAACGTACAGAAAAAGGTTTAATAAGATGGTACTACTGAAAAATAATCCTCCAGGGACAGAAAAAAGAAAACAAAAGGGTCAATTCTGAGTTAGAAGGCATTTTCATAATTTCCCCTGAGAGAAGTACATGGAGGGAACTATGGGCCACATGTACGAAGATCCAGTTTTGCGAGTCGCAAAATGCGAGTCTTAGCGACTCACAATTTGCGAGTCGCAAACCCGGATGTACAACAGTGTCAATGACACTGTCTGTGATTTGCAATGGGTTCGCAAATGACCTACCTCATGAGTATTCATGAGGTAGGTTGCAATTTGCAACCCCATTGGGAATGGCAGCACTCATACAGATGGTGGCTTGCTGGTTTCAGCAGACCACCATGTCTGTGACTGCTTTTAAATACAGCAGTATTTTTTTTTTATTGCATTTCGAAAGCAAAAATGAAAAGTTGTCTTTTCATTTTTTCAGAGCAGACAGTGGTCCGTGGGACCACTGCCTGCTCTGAAAAAATGTTTTTGCATGCATTCACAAAGGGGAAGGGGTCCCATAGGGAACCCTTTTGCAAATGGGTTAGCTCCAATTTAAAATTGGTGCTAACTGCGATTGTTTTGCGACCACATTCGCGGTCACAAAACAATGATACATACCATTTAGATACTGGATTGGGAAGGGACGCCCTTGACACGCCCCTTCCTAATACCGAATTGCAAAACTCAAACTGCGATTCGGTAACAAGTTACCAAATCGCAGTTTGGGCGTTGTACATCACAAAAAGCATTTTTCTAGTCGCAAAGGGGCCTATTCTGAGAATTGGCCCCTTTGCAACTAGAAAAATGCTTCATACATCTGGCCCTAAGTGCCTTGGATGAGAAGTGATCGTAATGCTTTTAGGAGGAGTTTTCCAAAATTGCGAGAGGAACTGGAGAAATGGCACAAGGAGGTTCGTAGATTGACAATGATTTAAAAAATGCTTCGAACTGATTTGGATGTGCTGTGTTGTTCCTGGGGATTTGTGGTTGAAGTGTAAGGTTGATGTTGCTTGGCTGACTGTAGAATCTGCTTGAGCTGCACCTAATAATGCTCCACCTGAGGTGGTTATTGACAGGTGGAGAGCAGTGACAGCACATTTAAAAAAGAAGGCGCAAAAGATGAAAATTAGCTTTTCAAAGATTTTTAGATTTATGCAAGAGCCGAAAGAATCAGTGAATGCTTATTATGAGGTGTTTATACAGATTTTTAAGAAGCATATCAGAGTCAAAGGTTTTGAGAAAGGTGGTGCTAGTGGTTTCGTATCTGCCTTCATTATGGGTTTGCATCCTTAGCTCAGTTGGCATGTTCAGCAGAGTGTGATGTGTTTCCAAATTTAGGGTACCAGTGAGATCCTGAAATATGTCAAGCACAGTAGTAATTGGTTTGTTGTGAAGCAGAAAAATATCAAGGAGAAGTTAATGGTTGCTCAGACAAAGCAGTTCCTGATAAATGGCAAGAATCTGACAATGGGTTCTGATGTGGATTTTGTGTCCTCTTACAATATGGGAATGAGAGTCGCGCATTTGATGCAATGAGTGTGAATGGGAAATGAGATGGTGCAGGTGCAAGATCAGAGGAGAGAAACTGTCAATAATTCTGGAATGAATACAAATATTGATTTGCTAAAGATCACTGCTTGTCATTTCTGCAGTACAATAGCCCACTGGAAGTGGGACTATAGACAGAATCCAAGTCGGATCCAGAATGTGCAGACACAGTCAGTAGCCCCAGCCCAACCAGCTTCTGTGCAGCATATGCAAATTCAAGGGCAGTTCCGAAACAGCTGTAGCAAAACACGAGAAGCAGAATGTCCTACAGTCCAGGGTTCCAACAGAATCAATTGATTTGGAATAATGATTTCCCTCAGTTTTCCCCAAAAACTAATTCCCAATAACAGTGCCTGAGAGGGGTGAATGATTGCTTACCGGGAACTGTTCTGGAGGTACACAAAAGAGCCCATATGTGGATGGTGAGGCGATTGGTCACCCTCTGTCTTTCTTACTATATGAGTTGCCCACTCTACAGTTTGTCCTGCGGAGGTTTCAAACCTACCCCTCTCTGGAAGACAAGTATTAGTAGTAGGCATTAGCAATAAACAAATTATTAACCGGGTTACGCAGATATCCGTGTTAAAATAGGATCTATGGAAAATAATGATCAGTTCACATTGTATGATTTAAGTCCTGTCAATTTGAGTAGCAGAGACTAGCTTTGCAAGGTGAACTGTGTGATTTATTGTACATCGGATGGTGTTGTAATGAAAACACAAGATGAAGACCCAGTGTTTAAAATCATTTTCACATGATTCAAGAGTTCAGTTGCTCACAGTACTTACTTCTCAATCAATCAATCAGCAATTTGTATAGTGCTGCTTATCACCCATGGGGTCTCAAGGCGCTGTCATGGGTGTGCCAATCAGTCGAAGAGCCAGGTCTTGAGGTCCTTCTTGAACTGATTCAGTGAGGGGGCCTGCCTGAGGTGGATTGGTAGCTTGTTAGAGGTCTGCGTTGCATGATAGGAGAAGGATCTGCCTCCCACTGTGCTCTTCCTGATTCTAGGGGTGGCGGTGAGGGCAAGTTGAGAAGATGAGAGTTGTCTGACGGGGGTTTAGAAAGTTAGGCAGTGGTTGAGGTAGGGCAGCCCGCTATTGTGCAGGGCCTTGTAGGTGTGTGTCAGGAGCTTGAAAGGTGATGTATTTGTTGATGGGAACCTAGTGCGGGTCTCTAAGGTGGGTGGAGATGTGGCTGTGGCAGGGGATGTCTATGATTGAGTCTGGCTGCTGCAATCTGAATTCTCTGGAGACTTGCTTCGAGCTAACTTGGAGCTTCTTTGTGATGCCATAGTCGAGTTTGCTGCTGACAAGTGCATGGGTGACGGTCCTTCTTGCCTGGGTGGGAATCCACTTGAAGATCCTCCGGAGGAGGCAGAGAGTGTGGAATTATGACGATGAGGCAGCGTTGACTTGGCGGGTCATGGACAGCGAGGAGTCCAGGATCATGCCCCGGTTGCGTGCATGGTCAGTGGGCAGGGAGGCACTTCAAAGGGCAGCTGGCTACCAGGACTCATCCCAGGTGGAGGAAGTGGGGCCCAGGATGAGGATCTCTGTCTTTTCCAAGTTGAGCTTGAGGTAGCTGTTTTTCATCCAGTCTGTGACTGCTCTCATTCTGTTGTGAAAGTTGCTCTTGGCCTTTGATGGTTGATCAGTGAGGGAGAGAATTAGCTGTGTGTCGTCAGCATAGAAGACTATGTTAAGGCTGTGCTGTCTGACGATTTTGGCGAGCGGAGCCATGTAGATATTGAAGAGGGTTAGGCTCAGGGATGAGCCCTGGGGCACTCCACAGTGGGTTTCTGTTGGTTCCAAGAAGAACGGATGGGAGTCTGACTCTCTGGGTCCTTCCGGTGAGGAATGAGCAGATCCACTCCAAAGCATCATGAAGTCTGGTGCATAGGGTAGTGTGGGATATGTGTCAAAAGTGGCATAGAAGTCAAGGAGGATGAGGGCAGCCGTGTCTCCGTGGTCCAGAATGGTGCGGATGTCATCCATGGCTGCGAGAAGGGCAGTTTTGGTGCTGTGGTTGCTCCTGAACCCGGATTGGGAGGAGTCAAGGATGTGGCTTGACTTAAGGAATTCCGTGAGCTGCTTGTCGATGGTCTTTTCGGTTACCTTGACTGGGAAGGGGAGAAGAGAGATGGGTTTGTAGTTTTTCATACCTTAGTAGTGGGTTGATCTTTGCGTGCTTCCAGTCATTCGGGAAGGTGGTGGTTTTTGATGGAGCAGTTGATTGTTCGCCACAGCTCGGGGCGATGGTGGTTCTGGCTCGGTTGAAGATGTGCTGTGGGCACCGGTCCGAGGATGCCCCTGAGTAGATAGAGTTCATAAGCTTTCGGGTGTCTCTGGATTTAAGACATAATATGGAGATGAGGTATGAGATTTCAAAGAGACAGGATTTATAGGATTTATATACAGTGCAAAGCAGGTCAAGATGAATATAAAGGGGAGTGAACACCGTTATTAGTCACGCAGGATAAGACTCTTGTCTACCGATAAGATGGAAGATTTTTGACCTATATAACCTTTGGAGAGGAAGCCCGGGTATAATCATGGTCGTAATACCTGTCATCTTTGGTGAAGTGAGAAGTCAATGTACGCTTCGGAATATCTGTTAACCTATACTAGAAGCATAGAGCAGAAGTACGCTTTCCGTTTCTGAATTTGATGTACCTTGGCTGCAGGCTATTCATTGATTGTGAAGGATTGTAAAATAGATGAAGCCTGCAGTTCGGTGTATTATAAAACCCTCAAGGAACTGCCCTGATGAAGGCGGCCCCTCAAATTAGAGGACTTCCGCCGAAACGCGCGTAGGCTTTGTTCCTACTTCTGTTGGTGCAGAGGATTTATGTTTTGACTATTATCATACAAGACTGAGTGAGAATTGCTATTTAAACAATAGGATTCTGTCATTTTGAGTTGTTTTACGGATATTGCCGAATGAAGAAATGCTTATATCTAGTGGCAATCAAATATCTTTGTGAGTTTTAAAACTTATACATGTTTAATGTTTTGTTATCACTTTTGTGTTGTCTTGTCTTTTGTGGCACCCGGTTTTTGTGAGTTGCTGTTGTTTTATATCTGTATATTTGTTCTTATGGTATTATTTTGTTTATGGAATGCTTATATATGAGTCAGGTTTCTACTTACCTAAACTTCTTGTCTTGTATGTGGATATTTATAAGAATTAAGACATTTTGTTTTCTTTTTGTACATACACATTTAATAAATACTATCTTTGAATCTACCTTTCTGAGTTTTTGTATTGTATTTGTTTAGAAAGGTTGAATATTAATTGTAGCTCATTTTTTCCTTGTTTGTACTCAAGATGGATATAAAACCAAAAGCAGTTTTCCCTACCATTAAACAATACACAACTTTTAAAAGAGACAGAGAAAGGAATGAAGCCCATCCCTGCAAATTCATTGAACAAGTAATTTTGTTCCAGATTCCAACAGTTAAAGAATGGTATACAGTCATTGACATATGCTCAGCATTCTTCTCTATTCCACTGCATGAGGATAGTCAATTTCATTTTGTGTTTAAATTCCCAAAAAGTTCTCATTTGGTGTTGAATGCCACGGGGGCATACTGAAAGTCATCTGATTTTTCTTCAGATCCTAAAAAAGATTTGAATAGTTGGCAGCTGCTCTGTAACTTAGTCCTGGTTCAATATATAGAGACCTATTGGTGGCATCTAAGATAATAGAAGACTGTAAATTTGAAACAATTGCACTATTAAATGGTCTAACTTACAATAGTCAAAAGGTTACTACCATTCAGATTTAGTACTCTAAGAGAAAAGTGATTTAACTTGATCATCACACTGAGAAAGGGGCAAGAAAAGTCTCAAAGGAAGGTGTTTATGTAATTCTGAAGATGAATCCTCTTAACACCTAGAGGGGGAGGGTGTTTCTGGGAATTGTTGATTACATTGTCATTGGATTCCAAACTTTCCCTTGATTGTAAAGCCTTTTGTAAGGCTCACACTCAATGATATCAGAGATCTGTTACCATTTAAATGTTTAAAGGCCTTATCGGTTTGGAGGGGAAGATTCTGTAATGCACCAGCCCTTGGAATGCCTGATCACAATTGGAGCGTTTCCTTTACTGACATGAGAGAGGTGGGTGTGCTCTTTCAGTTCTTACTCCAAAGCATGGCAGAGTCATGAGGCCAGTGGCTTACCTGTGGACTGTGTTAGATCCAGTAGTTGTACCACTTTCTGTTGGTCTAAAAGTGGTTGCAGCTGCTTGTATTGCAACTGAAGCTGCTTGTATTGCAACTGAATAAAGTGAAGGAATTATGGTGGGACATACACTAATTGTGTTTGTTCCTTGTTCTTATGAGATTCTGCTGACCCATACACAGACTCAGGACATGACAAACAGTGGTCTGACCAGATATGAAAATGTCATATTGACATCAGTATTTCTATCAAGGAGTGTTACTTCTTAAATTCTGCAGGGTTGCTTCCTGTTCGAGACAATAATGAAGACAAAGACAGGAGTGATGACGGTTATGACGATGAACCATATTTAATTTTATCAATGTCACGGTGTTATTTACCAAATTAAGACCAGACATTTAAAGAAATGCCTCTTGAAATTGCTGATCAAAATCTATTTGTGAGTGTTTCTTGTTTGAGACACCATCATGAAGCACTGAAAGCTGCATATGCAGTATGTTCCATTTCTGAAATTCTAGAAGCATCCTACAAGCTGAATGTAACTTCAGCACAAGTGGCAGAATTGATTGCACTGATAAGAGCTTGTTGCCTTGCAGAAGAGTTGAATTTAATGACTTATATAGACTGCCAATTTGGTTTTGGAGTGGTGCATGACTTTGGACAATTGTGGTCATAAATGGCTTTTATGACATCCTCTGTTTCTACATACTTGATTTGTTGGAAGAGATACAACTGCCAAAATATGTTGGAGACATCAAGTGTACTGCTCAAAAGGCTAAAAGATATATGGTCATGTCTGGACATAAATATGTTGAATAGGAAGCACGATACTGTGCACTTAAGAATTAATCTGTGAAATTAAATGAACAAATTACAATTTAAAAAACTGAACAAAATGAATCAAATGAGATTCCTGCTCAAGGTGTGGGAAATGTAAATTGTTTCTTGTTGAATCCCATTCGGATTGCATTGAGTGAATTGAGAGACCTCCGGGAGGAAGCTCTTGAGAATGAGAAAAGAAGGTGGGATATTTTGGTCCCAAAAGGAAATAACAAAATATATGTCAATGTAAAATAGCAATGGCTAGGAATTTGTATATTAAGGCACATGTAGACTGCATGACTCGCACAATCAACAGGTACTGGTCAAATTCCTGATTCAGAAGTGCTGCAAAGGATTTGTGTCAGAGATGTTTAATTTTCTGAGAAATAATCAGGGAAAATGACTACTGACCTTATGATTCATATTTGTACATCAGAGGGCCCATTTACAAGGCTTCAAGCACATTTAATTGAAATGGCCTTATGTACATGCTGTCTGTTTATTCTTTAACGGGATTGAGAACTACCCTACCCGAAGATCAGAGACCATGACAGTTGCCAAACTGTTACTATTTGAATTAACCCCTTCGCTGCCACGCCTTTTCCCCCTCAGGTGGCAAGCCTTTTTTTGGCTATTTGGGGCAGTTCACGCTTAGGCCCTCATAACTTTTTGTTCACATAAGCTACCCACGCCAAATTTGTGTCCTTTTTTTCCAACATCCTAGGGATTCTAGAAGTATCCAGACTTTGTGGGTTCCCCAGAAGGAGGCCAAGAAATTTGCCAAAATACAGTGAAAATTTCGTTTTTTTCAAAAAAATGGGAAAAAGGGGCTGCAGAAGAAGGCTTATGGTTTTTTCCCTGAAAATGGCATCAACAAAGGGTTTCCGGTGCTAAAATCACCAGCTTCCTATCTTTCAGGAACAGGCAGACTTGAATCAGAAAACCCAATTTTTCAACACAATTTTGGCATTTTACTGGGACATACCCCATTTTTACGATTTTTTGTGCTTTCAGCCTCCTTCCAGTCAGTGACTGAAATGGGCATGAAACCAATGCTAGATCCCAGAAACCACAACATTTCTGAAAAGTAGACAAAATGTTGAATTCAGCCAGGGGTAATTTGTGTAGATCCTACAAGGGTTTCCTACAGAAAATAACAACTGAAAAAACAAAATATTGAAATTGAGGTGAAAACATTTGCAGTTTTTCTCTACGTTTTACTCTGTAACTTTTTCCTGCAATGTCAGATTTTTGAAAGCGATATACCGTTACGTCTGCTGGACTCTTCAGGTTGCGGGGATATATAGGGCTTGTAGGTTCATCAAGAACCCTAGGTACCCAGAGACAATAAATGAGCTGCACCCTGCAGTGCGTTTTCATTTTATACTGGGTATACAGCAATTCATTTGCTGAAATATAAAGAGTGAAAAATAGCTATCAAGAAAACCTTTGTATTTCCAAAAAGGGCACAAGATAAGGTGTTGAGGAGCAGTGGTTATTTGCACATCTCTGAATTCCGGGGTGACCATTCTAGCATGTGAATTACAGGGCATTTCTCAAATAGATGTCTTTTTTACACACTCTCTTATATTTGGAAGGAAAAAATTTTGAGAAAGACAAGGGGCAATAACACTTGTTTTGCTAATCTATGTTCCCCCAAGTCTCCCGATAAAAATGATACCTCACTTGTGTGGGTAGGCCTAGTGCCCGCGACAGGAAACGCCCCAAAACACAACGTGGACACATCACATTTTTTTTAAAGAAAACAGAGGTGTTTTTTTGCAAAGTGCCTACCTGTAGATTTTGGCCTCTAGCTCAGCCGCCACCTAGATGGGGTGACTTGTGGGGCTCTGACCAGGTTCTGTTACCCAGAATCCTTTGCAAACCTCAAACTTTTGCTAAAAAAACACATTTTCCTCACATTTTGGTGACAGAAAGTTCTGGAATCAGAGAGGAGCCACAAATTTCAAAACGCAACGTGGACACATCACATTTTTTTTAAAGAAAACAGAGGTGTTTTTTGCAAAGTGCCTACCTGTAGATTTTGGCCTCTAGCTCAGCCGGCACCTAGGAAAAACTAGCAAACCTGTGCATTTTTGAAAACTAGAGACCTAGGGGAATCCAAAATGGGGTGACTTGTGGGGCTCTGACCAGGTTCTGTTACCAAGAATCCTTTGCAAACCTCACAATTTGGCTAAAAAAACACATTTTCCTCACATTTCGGTGACAGAAAGTTCTGGAATCTGAGAGGAGCCACAAATTTTCTTCCACACAGCGTTCCCCCAAGTCTCCCGATACAAATGATACCTCACTTGTGTGGGTAGGCCTAGCGCCCAAAACAGAAAATGCCCCAAAACACAACGTGGACATATCACATTTTTTTAAAGAAAACAGAGGTGTTTTTTGCAAAGTGCCTACCTGTAGATTTTGGCCTCTAGCTCAGCCGGCACCTAGGGAAACCTACCAAACCTGTGCATTTTTTAAAACTAGAGACCTAGGGGAATCCAAGATGGGGTGACTTGTTGGGCTCTGACCAGGTTCTGTTATCCAGAATACTTTGCAAACCTCAAAATTTGGCTAAAAAAAACACATTTTCCTCAGATTTCGGTGACAGAAAGTTCTGGAATCTGAGAGGAGCCACAAATTTCCTTCCACCCAGCGTTCCCCCAAGTCTCCCGATAAAAATGATACCTCACTTGTGTGGGTAGGCTTAGCGCCCACGACAGGAAATGGCCCAAAACACAACGTGGACACATCACATTTTTTCATAGAAAACAGTGCCTACCTGTGGATTTTGCCCTCTAGCTCAGCCGGCCCCAGGGGGGCAGAAATGGCCTAAAATAAATTTGTCCCCCACTCCCCCAACCCTCCCCAGAGCGACCCTTGCCTATGGGGTCGCTCCCCCTGCGTGACATTGGCGCCAAAAAAAAATCCCCGGTGCCTAGTGGTTTCTGCCTCTTGGGGGCAGATTGACCTAAAATCGGCCAATCTGCCCCCAAGGGGGGCAGAAATGGTCTAAATACAATTTACCCCCCAGGGGAGCGACCCTTGCCTAATGGGTCGCTTCCCATCTCTAAAAAAACAAACAAACACAAAAATAACACAAAAAAGAAATTTGCCCTGGTGCCTAGAGGTTTCTGCACCCCCTGGGGGCAGATCGGCCTAATAACAATAGGCCGATCTGCCACCGGGGGGGCAGAAATGGGCTAAAATAAATTTGCACCCCCAACCCCCGCACGGGAGCGACACTTGCCTACGGGGTCGTTACCCCCTGCGTGACAGTGGCGCCAAAAAAAAAATCCCTGTGCCAAGTGGTTTCTGCCCCCTTGGGGGCAGATTGACCTAAAATCGGCCAATCTGCCCCCAAGGGGGGAAGAAATGGTCTAAATACAATTTGCCCCTCAGGGGGGCGGCCCTTGCCTAATGGGTCACTCCCCATCTCTAAAAAAAAAAAAAAAAAAAAAGGCAAAATAACATTTGCCCTGGCGCCTAGAGGTTTCTGCACCCCCGGGGGCAGATCGGCCTAATAACAATAGGCCGATCTGCCCCCGGGGGGCAGAAATGGCCTAAAATAAATTTGACCCCCCTGGGGAGCGACCCTTGCCTACAAGGTCGCGCCCCTTGCGTGACAGCGCAAAAAAAAGATCCCTGGTGCCTAGTGGTTTCTGCCCCCCTTGGGGGCAGATTGACCTATAATCAGCCGATCTGCCCCCAAAGCGGGCAGAAATGGCCTAAATACAATTTGCCCCTCCAGGGGAGCGACCCTTGCCTAAGGGGACGCTCCCCATCTGTAAAACAACAACAACAACAAAAAATCCCCGGTGCCTAGTGGTTTCTGCCCCCCTTGGGGGCAGATCGGCCTAATTACAATAGGCTGATCTGCCCCCATGGGGGGCAGAAATGGCATAAAATAAATTTGCCCCCCAGGGGAACGACCCTTGCCTAAGGGGTCGCTCCCCTTACGTGAAAAAAAAACAACAACAAAAACTCCCTGGTGTCTAGTGGTTTCTACCCACCTTGGGGGCAGATTGGCCTCATAAAAATAGGCTGATCTGCCCCCAAGGGTGGCAGAAATGGCCTAAATATAATTTGCCCCCTATGGGAGCGACCCTTGCCTAAGGGGTCACTCCCCATACCTAAAACACAAAAGAAAACAAAAAAAAAAAAAAGAAAACTGGTGTCTAGAGGTTTCTGCCCCAAGGGGGGGCAGAAAAGGCATTAAAAAAAAAGCCCCCCTGGGAGCGACCCTTGCCCAAGGGGTCGCTCCCTTATGTCACTTTCACCACAAAAAAAAAACATCCCTGGTGTCTAGTGGGGTTTCAAAAGCCGGATTGCAAGCAATCCGGCTTTTGAAACCCTGGGAGAGACTTCAAAGGGAAGGAAATACATTTCCTTCCTTTTGAAGCCTCTCCTTGCCTCCCCACGTGATCGAAAGAGAAATGCTGAGCATTTCTCACGATGGGGGAGGCTCTGTGATTGTCAGCGCGCGCACGCGCGCTGACGTCACAGGGGGGTGGGGGGGTTGAAGGGGAAGGGATTCCCCTTTCAGCCCTGACCTGGGGGGCGGCCCTCGGGGGAGCGCTAGCGCTTCTCCCGAGGGCAGCATGAAGGACGTAATGGTTACGTCCATGGCGCCACACGGGCGCTGCCATGGACGTAACCATTACGTCCATGGCGGGGAAGGGGTTAATACCGTGTTTTGGCCTGTGACCTCTATTGAGACAGATTGTGGCTACCACTTTAAGAATAAAATTTTGAAATAATTTTGAACAGCTACCCAGATTGATCAAAGGTCCTGATATAGCCATCAGCCTCAATCATCTGGCATAGTCGAGAGAATGAATGGGACAATCAAAAACAAATTGGCCAAGGTGTGTGCATCCACTAGTCTGAAGTGTCCTGACACTATTCCTATTAGAAATACCCCAGATAAAAAGACTGATCTCTTGCCTCATGATGTGTTATTAGTAGAGGAATTACATTAGCCTACATTCCTTCAGCTACACGTGTTTCAATGACTGATGACATTGTTTTAAATGCTACAAAGGTCTGGAAGATACGGTAAAATCTGCTTCTCGTCAGGAGAATTTGACACTAGCATCAACAAAAGACATTCAATGGCACCCCTGAACCCAGGAGATTGGGATCTTATAAAGATGAATGTCAGTAAGCATTGTTTAGAAGAATGCCTGAAGAAGCCCATTCCAAGTCAGACTTGTGACTAACACTACTGTGAAGTGTGCCAGAGTCCTGCAGTGGGTCCACGTCACTCACATGAGAAGAGACAAGACCATATATGAAGAATTGGTGACAATAACTACTGATTTACAGAGTCAAGGTCAAGTTTGCAGTGTGAATCAAAATGGGATGGTGAAGAAAATGTTGATGAAGCTGCAGAAGAAGGTGAAGATCCTGGAAAAAGTACTAGTAATGGTGGCCTGTTTCAAAACAAGGGTGCAAACGAAAAGCTGTTGCTAGGTCACAAGAGGCAGCAAAAAGGAATAGTTTCTGATCTAATCAGTGGAAGGTTTAGTTGAACATTAGAGTCTCAAGAACCTCCAGAGGGAGAAGGCAGTTCACAGTGAGTTGAGTTGCTGATGCTGACCAAAGTACAAGTGAAGATGCAAGCATCAAGACATTAAAGGCAGTGAAAGAGTATCTGTAAGAGAAGAAGCTGGCAAAACATAAGACTAAAAAACAATCTGAAAATTTGTAGTAATTGAACTCAGAGAACAGTGAAGATAAGTCGCCACTTACCAAAAGACCAGCAATAAAAAGAAATCCAAACATAAAATATGCTTCACTTGAATGGGTGTTTCTAGTAGTTATGTTTGAAGAAGAAGTATAGTCAGCTAGAGGGATCTGCTGTCCATTAAAATGATATCAGTTCATTTTTTGAAAATGAGCCAGAAGAAGAGGAACCACCTTGAACTTTTGAAAAAGTCTAACAGCTGTGAAATTAGTTTGAACTCTTCAAAAGAATCCTGATGAAGAAAGGAGTCTGAAAATATGTTCTGATCCAAAAGAGCTGGAAAAAAAGTTTTTTGAAGTCGATGTTTTGATGATGTTTGAAGTTTCACATTCCTTTTTCTTTTTGATCTTGATAGAAAATGGCATTTAGCAAATGCTGCAAAATTTCTGGCTTAATCTCCTTAATAATGATACCAATATTCTTAGTCAGTTTATTGTTGTGGCTCCTTTCTTCAGTGAGATATGACTCTACAGTAGTTAAATTACCTACACCATATCTTGGTGTTGGATCTATCACATTGACACAAAGGGAAAGATTAATTAGTGGTTTCATGGCAGTATATATACTAAGCTTTTGGTTGAGTATGTCGATATTATGCTATTCATGGGTTGTTTTGTATGTAGTTTCCTCCCATCTTCTGAAAGTGAAGAAGTGACTTTGCTACAACTTCTGAAGTCTTACGGTTTAGCTTGTAATATGTCTGTTAGTATTTCTAATAACTATGAGTTTCTATTGCCATATATATCAGATTTTAACGTTTCACTGAAAGTCCTTCCTGTTTCAGAAATGTTAAAAATTGATTAAAGTATGGTAGATTTCTGAATACAGTTGCACAAATTAATCATAATACTAATGAAACAAAAAAGGAGTATGTATGCAGTTTAAGTAAATACGAATGTGAGTTTGTTAGAGAATATAATGAGAGAAGAGTGAAAATTGTGAAAGAATGGAAAGACAAGAAGGAGATAGAGCAGATTAAGGCTGAGAAGGAATTTGGATGTTTAAATTTGCATCCGTGGTTGAGAAGGGAGCATGAGAGAAAGAGTGAGTTCTGTAAGGTGGGTTGAAAACCTACAGGAGTTAACCAGGTGAATATGTGGGTGAGAGTGAATGTGATAAAAGGTACGTTGTTAGTGGTTATTTCCTAGTTGGTGGTTTTGAGGGAGATTTATATGTGTGTAGTAAGACTGCTTTTTTCAACCTACCTCATAAATACATTGGTTCCTACTACCTTGCTTTAGTGTTTCTTAGAGTTTATCATGTGAATGGAATGAATGATACTGTTGGTTGATGGGAATGATGCGTAATAAGTAGTCTTTAATGCTACATTGTATCCTCTCAGAACTAACAATGTATCCAGCCTGTACTGTAACTCCATTTTGTATAGCCATCTATTGTTATTTCATTAGCCCTTCACTGAACTTTTGCAGCTGCATCTGTCTGTTTTTGTCCTCTGTTGTATTTTGCTGTTTCTCCCGCTCACTCGTCTTTCCCACTGTAATCGTAGATCCTTTCCCTCCCACTTCCCGCCTCCCAGCACCTCCCTCCCATAAAGCAGATGCACGCAGTGGGCATGCTGCTAGCACACAGAAGGAATGCCAAAGACAAGCTTGACTGGTCCCTGCCCAGTGCCAGAAACCCTGGTTCTCCCACCCTGCACAGCTACACCGCTGCAGATCTCCGATCCCTGTATCATGGGTGCATCAGCAACAACTGCTGCTGTACATCTCCATGCACCACTAGAGGACAACTCTCCTGCCAGCACTGTCGCTTCACAGGCAACAGGAAATCAACCAACAATGCCTGAGACACCGCAAACATGTCTGCATCTACTGTGCTGACTTAGAAGGCCACAGTACAACTCCAGTGCATTCTACTTAACGACTGATAGATCTGCAAACACACTGTAAAGATCTGGGACAAAATCTCATCCCTCACCCCGGACATCATCTTCCTCACAGAGACCTGGCTGAACCCCGTCTCAGGGCCAGAAATTGCCACCCCCGAAGGCAGCAAGATAACACAACTGGACAGAACCAACAAATGCAAAGGTGGAATTGTCATCACCTACAAGGACATCATTCGCTGCAAGACCACCTCAGATGACTTGACCCTGATAATGAAGCATCTCAGCTTCCAGCTCCACACAGACTAAAAAGGCACCATCACAGGCAGCCTCAGCTACGGGGCACCAGGACCAGGCCCCAGCTTCTTCAATGTCATCCCTGACCTTATCACCCCAACCGCCATTGACTCAGAGCATTACATCTTCCTAAGAATAAAAGAGGATCATCAAAAAGAAAAAGGGAAGAATTTGACATGGATAATGCCAGAGATTGTGTTTAAACTCAACAGAAACTGATGGACAAATCAACCTGAAAGAGGCAGAAAGTGATGCTGACCGTGTTATAATCACTGACAAATTAGATCAGTTATGCTGTTTTAGTGATTTTACAATAATATAGGAGGAAGTTGTTTTGTGTGAAATCATGTTTTTGTGCATTACCAACGTGCAGAGTATAGTTTTACATGTGGTTACACATGCATACACTGAAAGTGTACTATTGTCTTTAAAAGTAATTTCCTATGATGTGTAGAAATATATTTTCTTGAACCTTTTAACCAGGCCTCAATTTGGGCATAGCAGCCATCTTTTCCAAAATGAATGTCACCCATGTCTTTCCTGTGCACATTTCACTGTAATTCTGCAGCACACAGACAAGCAGAATTTTTTGTTTAGTTACATTATCATTGTTCATGCTGTTCTTAATAAATCTTCCCCAGCTTAGTCACAAAGCTTCAACTTTACTTCAAGGTTCTTCTGCTAGCTTACTGTACCCTATTCATTCATACTAGCTTGCTGTTGTTAATGTATTTAGTATGTTCCACCACCTCTGGATATCATTAGCAGAAAGTAGGCAGAATCAATATTCATGTGGTGGAATGGTGCTTATGTGTTAAGGCAATGTGACGATTAATAAGACTGTTCTCTGATTTGCTGTATAAAACCCTAGATTTTGGGGGTGAGCCAGAGCTTTCCTGAAAGCTCTAGGGATGCTGTCCACTTCTCTTCTGCTTTTACTGTTCATTTGGGACTTAGAATATTTTTTGATTTTACACATGTCTGTAAAGCTCTATTCAGTGACGGCCTTCATAGCAATAATTCTGTACCACGCTTTTGAATTTCTGCAAGAAATTCTTTAAACTATTTTGCTCATCTAGAACTCAGTTATTGAGTGGACCTTTTTACTTAATTGACTGTATTTCTCATATTTTTGGTGTGTTGGGAGGTGTTTTACTGCGGGACATATTGCCTCATGAAACTGAGGTTTAACACTGTTCCATCAAATTGTGAGCCTTCTGTTGAGGTAAATGTTTTGGGACATCAAAAATACAAAGTTACCGGAGACCAAATATGTATATACACCAAGGAGCCACTGCCTCCGAAACACATCAGGAGTTTTTTTGTCATTTTCTAAAATAAAGTTTGACTGTTGCAAGACTCCGTGGCCGCAACTGTTCTTTTTGATGGGATCTTGAATGGAGGGATTCCCAGCTGAAGTTTTGGCATATAGGGGGGTTGCTACCCTGTTGTGGTCTGCGCGCTGTGGCAATGGACATAAGCAAATTAACGAGATTGTATATACATATGCTGTTCCTCCCCTAAGGTGCTGTGCTTGTACCCACCCACAGGTTTGCTGAACGCTGACATGCTGCATGCTGACACGCTGCACGCCGACACGCTGCATGCCATTCCACCTGCGTTCATCCCCTTGCCTTCTGATCTATGCTTGTCCTTCTGCTTCTTACCTCCCGCAGGGGGCTGATATGTGGTTGCGAGGTTTGTGAAGCTGCATTCTATTGTGTTGTTGCCGTGCCGCAACGTTGTTGAGGGGTGTGGGCGCAGAGCTACTAGACATAGTTTTTGCCTTTCCATGGCCTTTCCAAGAGGTCTCTGGGGATCCTTTGAGGGAAAATGCTCATTTTGGCTTGTGTCCTCGATGAGCAGGCTTAATGAGTAGGGCCCACCTCCTCAATGCCACTCATCACTGCCACTGCTCCTGACTCACTGGGTTTCTTACCGCCATTACTTCGCCCAACTCACCCAGGTAGCAGAGTGCATTTAGAGGTGTGCGTCAGGGTGGTGGTAATCAGTGGGTTGGTGGTGTGCTAGATGATGCTAGACAGATGTAAGGTGTCGGGTTGTCTCCCCTCCTGCCTACTCGAGTGCCCCCGGAAGGCCCCCCTTTGCATCGTTTGTGCCTGAGGCAGACTCAGTACTTATACTTGGCATTTGGGACTTGACACTTGTTAATAGTGACGTGCGCCCGGCAGTTTGTGGACCACGCAGTTTATGGATGCAGTTTGTGGAGTACTTTGGAAAGATCAGGCTGGGAAAATCATGTTGAGCCAGGAATTAGCCAAAAATGAGGGGTGGTACTCCAGTGTTCCTGCTGCAACTAGACTCAGGCCCTGCAACCTGGGGGAGGTGGCACTGGCCAAAACACAGCTAAGCACACATGACCGTAGCCTGGAAGATGAGGTAAGTGGTGTCTTTACCAAAGTTTGTATGTGCAATTTTTGTACCTTTGCTCTGCCATTCCCTTGTGTGTTCATTGATTGGACTTGTAAATGCTACAGCTCATAGTTCTAAATAGTCTGGGTGCCTTTGACCTCACCTTGACTTCTCTAACAATGGGAAAGAAGAGAGCTACGGGGGCCCACATTTCACTGCTCTCACTTAAAACTACTTCCATCTACAGGATGTTGCAGAGAGTGATTGGGGTGATCTCTACGGAAATCAAACTCACCAGAAGGAGACTCTTCTTGGGTGCAGGGTCCCTGCCCGTGGCTTCACCTAGAATAAGTGGCCCCTCCCACCAGACGCTGTTCCTTCTGATTCTCCTGGTATCTTCAGTGGACCCTACTGTGGTTCTTCAGACCTCATTACCAACGCCTTCTGGCACCCACCCTGATAAGTCAATGAATCGGAGACGTTCCAAGTCAATCGTGGCCACCGAAACACCCAGGCGGCAGGTTCAGACCAACCATACCATCTAGTCCAACCAGTCCACCAAGACCACACAACTGTTTACTGGTGTATCTGCAGACCATACCACCTCCCCAGGAGCATTCAGACCCTCTGAAACATTACCATTCCGGTGTCAAAGCAGAGGAGCTTGCTCCTAACTCTAACTCCCATGGGTTGCCTGCTTATTTGAGGACTTCCTCCACAAATTTAGAAGCATGTCCAGACACAAGTCCCCCTGGCCACCAGCCAAGTCCTGAGGGTAGGCCTTTCATCCGGCCCGTCCTTTGTACACAGTCACCTTCCCACACAGGCATGAGTAAGTCTTGCCCTGTCAGTTTGCAAGACAGCCGACATTCAGGAACCTGCCACACCTTCTCCATACCCCACTCAACCCGTAAATATGTCACTAGAGAATGTGATATCAAAAAACCACAAGACGTAATTCGAGGTTGCAGGGTCAGCATGGACAGGGCTGCCGGGCAATCCTCCTGTAAGCCAGAAACCCAAACTCAGCCAAAAAAGGCATCCTCTGATTAACCTTCCACCGGCCTCCTGCCCATATGTGGCAGTAGTTTCTGGGGTTCCCTAGTTGTGTGAGCGTCAGAGGGAGGCCTCGGGTGAGCTCACTAATAAAGTTTTGAATTGGATGGTTCTCCACAGAGACGTCTCTCTTTGTCATGCTAACAAGGCTCTACTAACCCCTGAGTGGGATAGATAGTCCCAGGACAGGTGGATCACCCTGGGGATTGAGTTATAATTAACTTCAGGTCCCTATTCCTGGTGGAGAAATTGCATTTAGGTCACCTTAGTCGGTGGGAGTGTTCATCCAGCATTGAACTGCTGCCACTGGGCTACCTTTATTAGCCATATCTCCCTGGTAGTCCAAGTGGCCCTGCTCAACTACAAAACAAATCGATGCATCTCGCCAGGGCCACTGACACCAAGAATCCTGCTGGTGCATGGCAGTACTTGGTTTCCCCACCTCCAATCGCTACAATGCTTTGGCAGGGGTTTATTGACATACCCCCTCTCTGGCCCCCAGTCAAATAAACGCTTCTTTATTAATTCATGATGGAGGTCAAGAGGATGTGGACACGGAGTTGGATATTTCGAGGGCAATGGGTGGAGCCACTATGTCCTTGGGGTTATGTCCTCTTATCCCACTTGCACTTTATTGCACTGGACAGAAAAGCCATCGCATATATATTTCCTTTTGCACCAATATACTTATGATTGCATTAGCTGTATTGCTTTATTGTTTTAGGATTATTTGTTTGCATCGAACATTCTCAATCTGTCTGTTTTGATGCCAACTGCTGATGCATTCTTATGAGTTTTATCTTATTTGTTTTTTATATGTTCTTTTATGACTTACAGCCGAAGTAAAGATTACTATGGTTCTATATATTATTTTCTTCATTATGTTGTGTTTGTCGAAATTCCAAATACAATATTTTGACAGGACGATATTTAAAACTTGATATTCTGATAGAACACTGACCACCCCAATACATAATATGGGGTTACCAACAGCAATGTCCGAAACGGTTTATCATTATAAAATGATTCCACAAGACTAATAAAATAACACCCACGGCAGCAGGAGTCACTGGCACAAAGGAAAAACTGACATAAATCAAACATACTATGAATTATTATTCAAAGAACAGTTTTAAATATGTTTTTAATTTTCAATCATCTGTTTTCAAACATCAGAATATCACTTCTTCAAAACATAAATTTTTCTATCTAATATTCCCTTTTCATTTTTTGGTAAAGACACACCAAGAACATGATAAAAACATAAAAACATAGCACACAAATCAGAAAGGTACAATCCATATTCATATGCGATTGGATACAGTTGGTCATGTTCAAAGTTCCTCAAGCTATCACAGGGAGCATCTGTGTGTAATTGTGTGGTCTTGTCATTGATTTGGCTAGCTGCCTCTCCAAGGGTCCCGAGATAAGTAGCGCTGCCTTCTTCAATAGGGCTAACCTCTCTGAATTACGTATTGTGTCACACTGCACTTCTGGCAGCTTCCTTTTGGGTACTGGTGAACTACCAGTAGCTCTGACTTACACGCTGGAGATACCTGATTTAGGTAAACTATCAATTTTATTGGTAACATTTCCTATGTTTCTCAATTGAAAGTACTCAGTAAGTAAAACGGTTCTTTTTATCCTAACGAGATTCTATATTATTAATTTTTGACATTGTGTTTTACAAGTAATCTTTGCACTACTGGCTGTATTTGATTTTCTCCCCAATTACTATTTTTGTCATCACTTCATTATATTCCATCAATTTCTTATGCATACTGATTAAAAAAATAAATATGCCTTCATTTTTACAAAATCAGAATGGCAATTCATTCTTGATTGTTCATTGCCCTCTTGTTTGTGTTATTGCATTTCTGTCCCTTCATTAAATTCATATTAAGAGAAAAACATCTACCTCTGCCCGCATTTCGAAATGAGTTGTGGGTGTCTCCAAGAAATGATTGTAAATATAAAACACAGCATTGATAAAGTCCAAAGTAAATTGAAACCAGTAACAAACTGTTATAAATTGAAGCCTACAGAATTCTACAGCGTTTAGTGAAACACTGACCAAAAATGTAAAAGAATGTATTAGAAAGCACAATATTCTTGTGATGTTTCTCATGAAACAAAATAAAGCTGATAGAATAATACTGGAAACAACTCTCGGCAGTACTTGAAAGACCACTGGAAACAACTCTCACAGACCTACTTCGGGTCAGGGTGATGAATAATCTGGAGCACCCCTGAGCACTCTTATTTGCTTGCTCAAACTGCTACTTGCACTGGATCCAGCTGTGTTTATAAATTGGTTTAGCTCCGCAGCATTTCACTTGAATCTAAGAAGCTTTAAAGATCGTATTATTTCACCTTTCAATTGTTACCCTTCCGTACATCAGGCAACAGATAAAGTTTATAGTATAATCCACCTCAAAATAGTAAAACAATTAGCTAAAATGTGGATAGGTGGTAGTTAGAGGATTAGATTGTGGCAGGGTACGCTTAGACTCTCAGTCATCCACGTCCTTACAATAAATATTATGTTCAACTAACCTTCGGTGTGTGCCACCACAAGCTTAACGTTGCTGCTGAAATTATAGTTGCTCCTGAAATAATTTAATTTGACTTCCTTCTGCCACCAGCAAGGGGCATAAGCAGTTCTTGAAAAGCTAGTATCTGCCTACCTCTTATGGAATCTTCATAGCTTAGCAGAGGTTTCTGATGTTCAAGGCCCTTTCGTTTTTTTTTTTTTTTTGTTTTTTTTGTAAGACCCTTGTCAGTGGTTCCAATGAGTGTTGGGTGCACAGTGCCTTGAGGCAGCTGGCTACATCATCAAATAAGCGTGCTTTTTGAATTTCCTCAGTCAATCACTCACTGATTGTTGGCTGCTAGACAAGGAAGTGGTTTGTGTATCAGCCCCTTGTGGGTGGTCTTACTGTGTGGGAATGCACAGTTATATAACAAGTGTGCTTCGAAAATGTTCTTGATCCCTCATTCATTGTTGTTAATCTGAAAGCAGTTTAAGCATGTGGAAAGCACCGGTGTAATCATAACAGAAACTGAATAGTTTAACAGACGTTTATGAATAAAAGTAGGTGACAGTTAATTCAACTCTGTAACGATTAGATCAAGAGACAGGTATGCAGGCAAGCAGTTTTATAACCGTATCTATAGCACGATGACTTTATCCAGGTCGTAAGTAACCAAAAATAGGCTGACATGGCCAATAGCTTGTCTGTTGAACAACCGCCTGTGTGCTTCCCAGGGACGCAACTCATGCCCCGGCAGCCCCTGGTGTGCAGAGGTCCCCCACCATTTAAGGAAGCCCCATTCAGCCTAGGGGATATCTATGCGATATGGAAATCTCAGGAGCCCCATGACATTCTGCAGGGGAGCTCCATTACTTTCTGTGACACCACTGGTTCTTCTTCTGTAAATGACAAACTGTTAAGCAGGTGCACAAACTATATAGGTTGACTTTGACAAACAACTGGAATTTGATGTTATGCTCTGTTTCATTATTTAATATCATTCCTTCATCCAGATGATCAAATATTTACTTGTGCGAATGAAGGGTTCTGTGACATGGAAAATGTGTTTGTTATGAGCAGAGCCAAGCTGCATGGATCTTATATATCTCCTTTAGAGCCTCTGCAAGTGTCAAGGGGAATAAAAGGAAAATACAAAATCCTGAAGGTAAAGGCTGTACAGTGATCATATCACTCAACTAATTAATCAAGGTATAGGTTCCTACTGTAGCTCTACAACAGCTGCTAGTGCTCCTCATAGCTGTGCACAGCCTTGTAGTCCAAAACCTGTAACCTGACGAATGTGTGCATACAGGAGAGGTTCCTACCTGGTGTGTCTGCATGGTATGACACTCAAATAATATAAGGTGAAGACAATGAACTGACAGGTCAGACTTACTCTTACTGGCATGCACTTGAGAGGTGCATGAGTGACTGACGATAGGGGTACCTAGAGTGCCCTGACGTAGGCCCTAGACACTCCTATGAGGGCTCCAACTGAGGATGAAACATGTTGGCAATAATATACTGATGTGATGCTCAAGACATAGGCTTCTGTTAGCATTCCCATGTTTTAATCCGAGTGTACCCTAAAAAAAAGTCAACCCTTGAGTTTAAATTTAGGTTGTTTTAGGATTAACTGGACCCCGTGTATGACCAGAACATTAATATTCTTAGCTCCATCGCCAATGAGGTTGAGACCACCATGTAAGTATCATCTTACACGCTGAGTCAGACTGGCCAATGATGAAGCCCGCCACAAAAGAGTGGGTGAAGCCTTTTTGACCAATATCTTTATGCTTTGCTGTGGCCCCCTATCCGTAGTACCGTTTTCATTATTGCTCATAAAGTAAAGGAATTGTATTCCTATCATATTAGCTGTGTGATATGTGTTATATATAGAGGATGTATGGCAGGTAGACATCTAGCTCCTTCTTGCTGTGACTCATGTACACTGATCATGGCAAGGTGGGAAACATCATTGTGGTCGTGGGGTGCTGGGATTGTCTGCTTGAGAGGTTCACTTTGCAATGGAGTACACTGAAATCATGAGGGCATGGTTTTTGTATTTTGTATATTACTATTTGTAGAGCACATTATACCCATAGAAGTCAAAGCTCTAGCAAAGAAGATGAGCAACTACATGAAAGAAAGACCAGAATAGAATGACATCCTTGCATGAAAGCGTTGCGATAAGGGACCATAAGATTGCACCATAACACTGGTGGCAAAAAAATAGAATTGACATGCTAGAGTTAGATGGCAGTGCAATGACCATGATAATAGGAGGCAGCACCAGATCAAGGGGGCAGCATGATAGTCATCGAGCTAGAAGAAATTGCATGGGCTCAGGAGGCAGATTACATCAGTGGGTTCGTGTGAGCAGCTCTGGGTTCAAAAGGACAGCAATGAGATCATGGGGACAGCACTGGATCCCTCCGCCCTAGAGGACATGATGGGGTTCGTGTGGGCAGTGATGAGAACATGGGGATAGAACTGTCATCAAGGGTCCAGAAGACAGGACTGAGTACATGCAACTGCAATACGATTATGAGATGAGAGGACTGTGTGCATGCAAGTACTCTGCGGCCATGTCTACAGAGGACAATAATTAGAAAACGGGGACAGCAGCCCAGTGGTCAGCTGTGGGTGACGGGTTGGATTACAAAACTGATGAGACAGCGCCAGACGCTAACTATCCCATCCATCTGCCTGTGGGGACTGGCAGGAAAGAAGATCCCACAGCAGGTCCCGTGTTTCTCCCCAACCCCGTCCCCTCGGGACTCACCTGCCCCCTTGTTTACACAGATTGATCTGTTTGTGTAAGGCAAGCTCCCCGCCTCCTGTGAGCTCAGGAAGGCATCGGGGCGAGAGCAGAGCGAGGCGCGGGCAAGGGTTGTCGGTATCTCAGTTTGTAAGCATCAGCCCCCTCTCCCTAACTCACAGTCACACCGCCACCCCTAGGGTGCAGATGGTACTGCTGCATTTCAGTGTTTCCAATAATAGGCTAATGTAAATGTGTCCCAACCGTGGCAGCTGGAGAAGTTGAAGTTGCTTTGGGTGTCAGAGGCTGAAAGTACCGGTCAGTCCCGTCCTGGTCTCCGAGCTGTTGCTGGAGCGACCGTCTCGCTGAACCCGTGTGTATTCCGGAAAGCGTGGCAGGGGCTTCGCATCCATTGGTTCAGCAAGCGCAGTGGTACTGGCCCACAGAAGCCTGAGGGGCCCACTGAACCCGGATTATTTCTCTATAACACATTTCAAGCGGCGGTCAGCCAGCCTCGCTGCATTCTTTGCACTTGCGCCCGTGACACACTGCATATGCCACTTAGCGTGAATGCGTCCCTTGGAGGTCAACAGTTTTATTCTATAAAAATGTGTGTCTTAGCAAGTCACCACACTACCCCCACGATCCGTCACGTCTCTGTGGTGAGACTATATCTTACAAGTATCGGTATCCTTCTGAGCAGCGCCGGTACTCTCACTCTTAAAGAAGTGCAGGTACTCAGTACCCCCCAGAACCTGCCCGTTAAAAGCGCTGGTGACAGTTGCAAAAGCTGTTTGCGCCCCTTCTCTGACAGTAGCATATGCCGGGAGCTGCATCACCTCAAGTATGAGTGCGTGACCCTCCGCCACTTGTATTTCCTTTCATTTGAGTTTAGACTGGATTTGAAACCCCCACCCCACCTCCGAGTACACTTGACATCCTCCCCAGTAGCTTAGGAAGGGGCCTGGTTCAAGCAAAGGAAATGTCCCTTTGACTTATACTGGGGTAGTAAACAGAGCAATTATCAGAGTTAAATGCCCCCTGAGGTTTCTGTGCCCCGGTGCCATTACACCTGCTGCACCGGTGAAAGCTACGCTCATGACACTTTCCGTACACATTTTCCAAGCCACTCACACTGTGCTGAAGTTGCATCTTTTAAATCAGTGTGTACCCCCTCTGGTACGTCATGGAACTGCAGTTTCTGGCCCATTACGAGATCTTCACTTTAAGTGTACATAATCATCTATGTGTCGTAGCAGATGTGCGCCATCGGTGCCTGGGTACATTTCCTTCACTAGGTGCGTGCTTGGCTCCGCCGTAATGCGTTTCAGAGTGTGTCACCTCACCTGACAATCCACATCATTGCGTAGCCGGGCTACCGTTGCCTCTTCCGAGAGCAAGGAAATCAACCTACCCCCGACCTGCTGTTTTGGTATTAACATTGAGAAATACTTAAGGTTCAGATGCCCTTCAGTCTTTTTAGTCCCGGAGCTACTGCACCCCTTGCACAATTAATAGTTTAGCAGGGTTATAACAGGCGCTAGTGTATATATTAAATGTAAATAACGTACCCTCTTTTCCCACAAAAAAGACTGATATTTAGCTGCACGTGACAGCGTAAAACAAAAGACACAAATGTAAACAGGGATTTGTGACTCTCGTTAGATTATATAAGCTTTTGCGTATATATGGACCAGATAAAAGTACACTGACCTGCCTCGTGTCTTAGAATATGATCCACAGAACAACCGCGGCAATACCTCTATTTCAGTCAGGCTAATGATGATGCATGTTTGTATTTTATTTTTATTGTGTGACACGGAGCTCTAGGGAAACAGCGCCATCTGTCCCGAGAGCGCTTTCTTTGGCCTATAAGCGGGGGCACCACCATTCCCCTGTCCACACTTGTGACCCCTGGTTCAGTGCTAAGGCAACGCCGGTAGCTGCTTCTATCTTCTCACTTTCTAGGCTGGAGCGTGGGTGACTCGTCTTCCCAGTCTGTCTTTGCTCTTGTCTATAGAAGAGGGTTTATATCTCTGGACCTCAGTTGGAATCAGTCCGACCCCTCCCCCCCACCTCCCCACACGCTTTCGCACCAGAAACCTAGCCCTAAGGGCTTCTCACCGAGCTGCATCCTTAAGTCCCCTTCTGCCTGGCTTTAGAAAAGTTGCGTCGTCTATCCCAGCGTTAAGTGCATAGCTACGCGTGGTGCAGCGGGAGCAGTGGCACCGGTGCTAAGTTTCTGAAGTACTCATTGCACCTGTCTCTTACAAATTAACGAGAGGTGCCAGTTTCCTTGTTTTCTGTGGTTCCCTTAAAACACTAGAAACTCCACTGCACGGCGTGTGCCTGTGCGCTGTACCTGTATTCTCAACTTCCTTGGACCCGTGTTTTACTCGACTTGCCATTCGCCCCCTCTCCGGAGAGCCAGGTGCGTAACGTAACTTCCTGTAGTCCCTACGGCAAAAGGGGTCCCTTATCTATCTGGTGCCCAATTCAGCCCACGGCCAGCGGATATTTGAACGAGTACAGCGCCCCCACAACATTTGCGGGTACGGGGTGCGCATCGGCGTAACACAAAATGATGGGTCCTCTCTGGAGAGTGCAAAGACGGGCTCCTTCGGGGACCACTGCACCGCGGGACCTGAACGACGCCCACGGCGCATCACTTTGCATTACACCACTGCCGAAAGCTGTACCCCTCGCAAAATATTCCCCTCCTCCCTTTATCTCCGCTGCCGAAGTCTTGTCCTACCGGCAGGCAGAGGCGACCTGCTGTGCAGGCTGCGTGAGACCGCCTCGCTACCCCGTCTCCTCTCCAAGAAGGAGAACGCTGTGTGTACCCGAGCGCCTGATGTGCAGTCATCACACGCCAGGGCCCGCCCCTTCCCGCCCCCTCGACTGGCTCCGCTCGCGCACTGGACCCACCCGCTGCACGCGCACCAATCCGCTGCCAGAGCCTGGCTCGGGAGGGCGCGAGGCTCTGGCTCGGCCTCAGTTAGGCTGGGCTCTCTGAACAGCTCCCATTCACCCACCTCACTCCTTCCTTCACCCGACGCTTTCCACCTGTGCCCACCGTCTTTCTCACCGAGCAGCAGCAGTGGGATGTATCTAGCACGCCTGAAAGTGGAAACTCGCTGCGTTCCTTCTCTGATGCCCAGTTAGGAGTAAGTAACAGGAGTAAAGAAATGCGCACAGAGGAATTACCACCTCTCCAGACTAAAACGGAGATTCACCTCTAGCAACAGTAGATCATTTTTACCACTACTATCCACCAAGGACCACCTCCGTCCCAACCAGACACAAGCTCCGTCAAACAACGCAGAGCAATCGCTACTCCAGCTAGAGGGAAGACGTGAAATCCCCTAACAACAACCACAGATATTTCCACAAACAACCAACAAGGACGAAATTCACCCCAAAACCAAAAACACAGCTAACATCAAAAGTGCGGGAAAAAACCTTCATCCTTACCATCGCAATTGCCAAACCCAAGACGGATTTAAATGCCAAAACCCCCAACGACATAGGATACAGACATTTGATCACACAACTGTTGGTTTAGCGCTGTTCACTTCACTTACGCTATGAGCTATCAAGAGTTCTTGCTATTGTCTATGTTATAAATCATTATAAACTGCCTAGTGCCGTGGTTCCATTAAAGAAATTACCAACACATAATCTGTGGAGCCTGTGCACCTCGCCAGGTAAACTGACTTCCTACTTCCATGCACTCTGTATCTGTAGATGATTTGTGTTTGAGTCTCCTATATTGTTTTCTTCTAGCTCCATTTGGATTTGCGTCTGGAGCTCCACTGATGTTTTTCTGGGAGCATTCTGATAAATATGATTTTGATCAGTAAAATGGAAGGTGTTTGGAAGCCTGCAGTTGGGGTCATTCGAAATAATGAATTTGGGATTCTTGATTTTTTTTAGTGGGTGGGTTTCATTTGGTTGCTAATCGCCTGGGCTTGGAGTCTGGTTAGTAACTCTCACTCTTATGTTTTTCCTCCGAGCAGTTTTCACACCATTTAGCCATGGGGAAGGTTGATGGGGCTTCAGTGTGGGCTGTCAGGCTCTTGTGATCTTTTGGAGCCTCTGTTGTGAACTGTTTCAAGTCATCCATTTAATTGTCTTTCAGTTTTTATTGAGGATCCCATGGTTGGGATTCTTTGGGGCTTCTTTTGTAGGTTGTTTGGAAGTCCCTCTTGAGTTGCTTTGGAGCCCCTGCTTTAGACTTCTTCAATGACTTTTAGTGATTGTTTTGAAACCCCATTGCTTGTGTATTGTGTGAAATCCACCACGATAGGTCGTTTTGGAGACGTTTTATGTATTGATAGAACGCTTTAAATATGTCTATTTCGGAGGCTGTATTTTGGATAGCGAGAAACATCTAATTGGATTGTTTTTAACCCCATTTGTGGGCGTTTTAGAACTATGTATTTCAGTTGTCTTGGAACATCTATTGTGTCACAGCCTCCAATTGGGTTATTTTTAGGTAATGTGTTATTAATTGCCCGAGAGTTTCCAAATGGATGGTTTTATAGTCTAAATTGTGGATTGCTCGTGCGCCATCTTTTGAGTTATTTTGACAAGATCCTGTTGGGTTCTTTGGAGCTTCTCTGAGGGATTGTTTGAGTCCTCAGGTGCTTGCGTCTTAAAGCACCTGTTACACGATTATTGGCGAACCTATGGTTAGGGTTGTGTTTGGTGCCTGTACTAAGACATTGTTGGATTTGCTTTAAAACGCTCAGTTGCTTTGTTGTAGGGGTTGTTTGAAGCTTTGTGGCGCATCTACATAACCTAAAGTTGTGTGAAAAAACGGTTCGAAGCCACCCCCGCCCTTCTTTTTGCCAGGAGTGTGTAGCGACTTGAGTGGTGGGAGACAATTTCAAATGTGGGTTGTTTCAACTTTGCGGTATTCCTGCGTTTTACCCCGGTTGCCAAATCCTGCTGTGGCGACATACATGCTTCTCAGGTTCTCTTCCCTACCCCTGTGGATTTTACATGATATTTGACAAGGACTTTGTTCGGCGGCTGTAAAATGTCACTGGCACAACACAGAGACTATGTGTTGGTATTTAAGCACTACATATGGAATACGGCGCTAAAAAAATGAACCCGAAACGCAGCGATCGGTTCATATTATTTCCCTCGGTCCCCTGGGTTATTTGTCTGGTACACATGACCGATCCTTCGCCTTAATCCTCCAGCATCTGTAATCGCGTTGACAGATCTCCGTGCAGTGTAATCCCTGCAGGATTAGAGCACAACTGTGCAGGGAGGCATCGGTGTCACCTGCCGGCCAGATACAAGCGAACAAAATAGATTTTATGGAGCCTTTTATAGAGCCTCGTGTTTTGTTCTCTCCAGATCAAACATGTTGCTTCATTGACACCTATTATCATATTTGAAGTCACGCGCTCGCACCACGCACACACACGCACTGCTTGAAACCCCCGGGTCTAATAGTGGGTCCGGGGAGTTATGCAGAAATGGAACACCAGTAAGTGAAATGACCAAGAGAGTGGGAGTGTTGTGGGAAGGTTAAAATCTACGTTGGGGACTGTGCCTGCTTCTGAAGACGGGCATGGTATGCCAGCCTGAGCCCGGGCATCGCTTGGCACACATCAAGCTACAGATGCCCCAAGGAACGGATTACCGCCCCCCACCCCCCAGCAAAGGTGTTTTATAGTTGAAGTTAGGCACCCCCGGAGCGTTCCCTCTCCGGGGTTCAACGTGGGCTGGGCAAGGGGAGGGTGCGGGAGGCCAGCCCCAGGGAGGCAGGGAGGGCTGAAGCCACAGATCCTTGAGGATACAGACCGTGGGAAGCGCGAGTCCCGCGTGGATTAAGTCACTGTCTTGGACTGAGTGCTGGAGGAAGCCTCGGGTTATGTGGCCGAGCCTACTTCCGCCCCTGCCTGGTAGTCAGCATCCTTCAGCGCCCTGGGGGCGGGGGTCATCGACAGAGGCAGGTCTTGGGACCCAGCCCTGGTAGGAGAGCCCGGAGCCAGCTTCTTACACACACACACACAGGCTGGGTGTTTGGGTGGCAAAAGGGAAGGGAGGCTGCCGCTGGGTCCCCGGGGACTCTCCAGGCGCAAGGAGCTGTCATTGACCTCTCCCTTTTCCCTCCTCTCCAGGGCTCCAGGGACCCTGCCCGCGCCTTCCTGCTGAGGCTTCGAGGAGGGGCGGTCTGCATTCTTGGCTCTGCCGTGGGATGGGAAGAGCGAGGCTTGGAGAGGAACAAGTGCGAGGCGCGCCGGAGGAAGGAGCAGTGGCTGAGGACTGGAGGATGCGGACATAGGGGGCACCGCGCGTCGTCTCTGCACACCAGGACCTAGGGGGCAACGCACGCGGGAATTGGGGGAGTGAAGACTCTTCCACAGCACACCCCGGACTTAGAGGACAGGGAACGCCGTTTCTGGACACCCCGGACCTTGGGGGCAGCACAGGTCGTCTCTGCACACCCAGGACCGACCTAAGGGGCAGCACAAGACGTCTCTGCACACCCAGGACCTAAGGGGCAGCATAGGCCGTCTCTGCAACGCCCGGACTCCGCCACCCCTGGAGCTCATCTGGGGTCTGCGGATTGGCCGCTTCTAGGAGCTCTCAGGATTCCTGTTGCAAGCTCTGGTGGTTGGTCTTTCTGTACAAGCCCAGGATGCTCCGAGCTGGACTCGTCGTGCCCTGGCTGCTACTAGCCCTGGCAGCCCCCGGGGCTCGGAGCAACGGTGAGTGAGCCAAACGTATACATGTGCAGTTTGTGCATGCATGTCCAGATGTATGTCGTCTGTGGGGTGAGGGTCAGGGTGGGGGGTTCAATGGCTGACAATAAGAACATTGTTGGTACTAAGAGTCCCACGTTTCACTTGAAGGGATCGGTGCCATATACACCAAGGCTGGCTGAAGTTTTACTGGCATTTGTGTACGAGTCACACTGATAAATAAATATTAACACATGCTGCACACGGTCACATGGCCTGTGCGAGTCTGAAACTCACTCGGGCTGTGTGACCTCTCACATTTAGGGTTGTATATGATGCGCTGCCGACTTGCTATCTTTAAACGAGACAGAGGAGAATTTACTGTGTCTTGGCGTGTGTCACCTTCATGCACAAAGATTGTGTGTGATGTTTCCCCTCTATCGCGTTCAACATGTTTCTTGGTGGTGTTTCGGTCAGGTAGGAGACATTTTCATTGGAGCTTGGATGCATTTTATAACCATATTTAGCATAAGAGTGCTGGACACCCTCCAAGTGTGGTGTATTTATTGGCAAATCATGCGCACCCGGGCGGGGACAGACACACACACGAGCGTGTACACACAGGCTCAAACACTCACACAGGCACAACACACACACACATAGGGACACAAACGCACACATACACATACTGACACACAAACACACATACACAGACATACACACACGGTGAATGAATGAGAATACATAGCTACTACACGCAAGACGAACATTGCCCCCACACTTCAGAAGGCTTGTTTGTCATAAATGGCTCCTGAATTAACCGACCCATGTGTGCTAATTGTCCAAGGCTCCGGTCGGATCTGTGAACCGATATGAGTAATTTCAGGCTGAACCCCGAAGCAGCAATAAATGTGTTTTTTTCCGCGTGCTGGTTTCTTGCACAGAATGTTACCCATAATTTCTACCCTCATCCGCGGTAGGTGCGCGCTGCGTTCCCCTCGGCGGAGAAGGTTGAAGTACTTTGGGCGGGGCCTGCTTTCCATATGTCATAACATTGACAACATGAAAAGTGTCCCAGAACGTCTGATCCTCGGAGTTCTCCCTCCTGTGAGACAGGCCTCTCAGCCCAGTGTTTGGATGTTATGCGTGAGTGGGAACGCGAGCTCAGAGAAACCACAAACCACCCTTTCTGGGCACGAATTCACAGAAACAAGCACCAAGTGTGTTCACTACTGGTATAAGCAACTGCCAGCGATGGCAGACAAGCCAACACATAGGGATTTTTAAATATGCTAAAGATCACACTAGGACAAGGCGGGAGGAGCTGGGAGACACAGTGTAGCCCCTATTTATGTGTGCAGTAGTAAAGCGCTGAATCTCCGTTCTTTCGCTTCAGAGCGCTACTTGAGCGGTGTGATTAGCAGATGGTGCCTGAATGTTATTCCTAGAGCTTAGCCAGCGGGACAGGGTGGCTGTCTAGTCTCGGTGAAGTATCAACTGTGGGCGTGTGTGTGGCCGTCTGCACAGAGCTGACGTCCACTTCCAGACAGACCTTATCAGGCCGGCGATTGCACGACCAGGGGATCCCCTATCACACTGCAGGGCGCAACTGCCACACAGCCATACTAGCCCAGAGGCCACATCCACCGCCTAGAGTGTGCCTTAGAGCATGGAAGATCCGGGTTCTACCCCCACCTAGCACACTAACCAAACAGGCTATTTACTCAGATTGGAGCACATGTGTTCTTGTGACTGTCTTGTGTCTTTAGAGCCAATATCCCGCAGTCTGATCCCCGATGTTTTCCGAAAAATCGTGTGCTCTCCGACAAACACTCAAAAGCCCTTTGCCTCGTATTCCTCATCTGCCAAAACTTAGAGCGCTTGAAACAGATTATGTTTAACATATTTTGACAATTCTATTGAGAGTGGGTTCCGTTTGTGGTAAATGTTCCAAATACAGTAACCAGTCCCTCGCTTGCAGGTAGAGAACAGCCGGAGCAGGGCCTAGACGTGGGGTAAATCGGGGCAAGGCCTAAACTTGGGGTGAATGGGGGGACCCTTCCCATCGTCACGCGAACTTCCCATCGTCACGCGAGCACAAAACCCACGTCTGGCACTCTGCGTGCGGGCAGTTATTGGCCTCTGTTCTCGTGGGTCTGCTCCGCCGAGGCCCAGACAGAGCTCGAGTTCCGGGGCTGTTTATGTTATCTATCACTTGTCTGCCTCCGAGGACACGATAGTAAGGCGTGGGCCTGGCTGTCCCCAGCTCGCTTCCTCTGGAGCCGGGCAGAGGCTCAGGCTCCTTTTCTCCTCCCGGGTCACTTCCTCGGTGGCCTAGAATGACGAGGTAACCCTGCCGGGCCGTCTCGGGCCTCTATTTCATCAGCCCGCCTTATCAGGAGCAGGGACAGGGCCTGAGCTGAAGGTCGCCTCGCGCCCCTCAGTATCACTGCCTCAGAGGGTGAAGTAACCTCAGTGGGCTTCATGGGCCTCAGGTTCCTTCGCTCTTCTCCACCGGAACCGGGACAGAGCCTGAGCCCTGGGCCGGCTTACCTTCCGCAGTAGACGGCCTTAGCAGGTCCGTCAGGGTCCTGTGCCTCTCCAGTCCCCCTCCTCGGGAGCCCAGGCAGCGCCCTAGCCCGGGCTCGTCGTACGACGCCCCTGTCACTGCCCCCGAGGTCCCAGAAGCAGTGAGTGCGGCCTGTCAGGAGATCCTGCCGGGTGGTATACAGCACTGTGGGCTAGAAGTCAGGCCCACCATACATGTCTGCTCTGTTTCCGGCTTCTAAGTACCTGCGGAGGTCGAGGGATCCCTGTATTAGCATGTAGTTCTCTTCGGACCCCGGCTCCGAGCTGCTTAAGCACAATACAAGAGCTGGGCTTGACAAGTGTTAAGGCTGGGCTCCGATTATTTGCATTTTACCACTATATAATAAAGAAACTACAGCATACACAGCTGCACTCACACTTGTAGGGTAATGTGACAGGGCCCTGTAAACCTGTTTCAGGAGCTTATCCCTCGGTCACAACTCCTACTTGTTGTGAATTATGTATTTAGAGCACATGAAAATGATACAGTTCCCAAGGTACACAGCACAACCTTGACCCAGGGTCTTAACGCCCAGCACTGCTGCGTACGTGGGGCCCAAACCCTTCATGTCCCCCTAATCCAAGACCAATAAATAAGACATGGGCCCTAGGCCCTCCTCACATTCTGGAGGTGGTGTATCATTTTACATTAGGCCCCCGCCTTGGCTATTTCAAAACAGCTAGAGGGGGTAGATGGTGCGTATGCGGTGCATGTGTGCCTTGTCAATACTACACCTATCTAAAAGACTGATATCTGTGCAGACGTAGGATGAGGGCTGTGTTACTGTTAAGTCTAAACCTCTAAGAGGCTCAGGTTGCAGGATAAATACCACTTAAAGGCTAAATGGTGCGGGCGCTCACCCTATGGCTTTATAACCTTAAAAAGTGTGGGCTAGGGAATGTGTGGGAGCAGAGGCAGTACGCTATTAAATGGGTGAAGGGTGGGGGCGCACTCCTAAAGGGCCTTGCCAACGTTTGAGAGGTATGTATCTTCAAATCGCTGCAAGGCAGGGCCCTCACAAGAGAGGGCCAGAAGTGGAAGCTTTTCAGGGGCACGCCTTTCACGAAGTGCATTAATATACTAACAAGTGTTAACATATGACAGGACAACTAAAGGCGACTCACCGGGTGATGCTGGCTGCTAGAGCTGCCCAGTAAAAGAAAGCCATCATTTTCTTCATAAAGACAGTTTTTATATGTAGAGTGAGGGGGGGACCTCGTGATGCTTTTTTTTCTTTTTTTTTTTTCTTTTTTTTTAACCGAGGCCCCGCTAAAGTCTTTGCCCTCGCCTGCTGCAAGGGTCTATGTGGCAAGTGGCTTTTCATTTCCACCTGTGTCTTTCCTAGAGCACGTTAAAGCTGGGGTCCCCACTGACTGTAGTGTGTTGTTTTGTTGTTTTTCAAAGCACTGAGACACATGCACAAAGAACCACACAGCCCCATGCTGTGATTTCACCCTGTAAAGGCTCAGCGCCACAGACAGAGGTACCGATGGTGGTTTATAAAACATGCACCAGAATGAGCAGGGGCACGGCGCCCTGTCCAAATAAATAGCCTCTACAACTCAAACAAAACACCAATCACTGAATAAACAGCCTAATCCGGCCTCTTTATTCTTCCTAATGTATTGCAAATTATTCCTCCAAAGCCTGTATCTCTATGCATTTTTGATGCGCTCTTCAGCTTTCATTTCCATATGACCTGTTTTCGTTGAATAAGGCCTTGCTGCGGCTCTGTATTCTTGCTGAGAGCGAAGGAAGCTGCTCCCCTTCCTCGGGGAATCTATTAAAAGTGTTGGATCCGAATTTATGAGAACAATTACCGCGAAAAGGTGATGTGCGGTGGAGACTTCCTGGAGTCGCGCGTGCTGTGAGGAGCGCGCGTGTTGAAGATGAACTGGGTGAAGGGCGCGCACCTGGGCGTCGGGACCCGGGAGTGAGGGCACAGTGTGGGGTGAGATGTGCTGTACAAGAGTGTTGACACTGGGGGGTAAATGTGCTGCTGCACTGGAGAGGGCTTGGAAGCAGGGGTTGGGACTGGATGTGCCACTCTGGCACTCAAGTGGGTGGTCAATAGGGGTGGTGTGCCACCTCACCACTAGGAGCTGAAACCTAGGTGTCTAATGTGTGTCTGCCACTGTGTGAGCTGGGGAGGGCCAGGTAGATGAATCGAGTTTAGCACTCGGTTGTCGGACCAGTACTGATCGCATTACCTGAGGATGACGAAAACATGTGAATTTGAGTAACCGAGCACCCTCAGTAGATGGCAGCGAGACGTGCCCGCTGTGAGGAAGTATCCACAGGTGCTAGTTTGTGCTGGAGCACACTCGGGTGTCGGAGGCAGGGGCGCAGATGCCGAATGGCCTCCGCTAGTGTAAGAAGAAGCAGGGATGCTGATTCTGCAACAGCTCTCACAAGTGCCAGACACAAGGAAGCTGATTGTGCAGCAGTGCTGACAGGTACAAGATGCAGAGATGCTGATTGTGCAGCACCTCTCACGGGTGCAAGAGGCAGGGATGCTGCTTATTGTGAAGTAGCTCGGACACGTGGCAGAGGCTGGGATGCTGATTGTGCAGCAGCTCTCACGGGTGCCAGAGTATGGTATGTTGATTGTGCAGCAGCTCTCAGAGGTGCCAGAGGCAAGGATGCTGATAGTACAGCAGCTCTCACAGAAGCCAGAGGAAGGGATGTTGAGTGTGCAGCAGATCTCAGCGGTGCCAGAGGCAGGGATGCTGATTGTGCAGCAGTGCTGAAAGGTGCAAGAGGCAGGGATGATCACTGTGCAGCAACTCTCACAGGAGCTAGAGGCAATGGTGTGGATGGTGAATAACCCCCACAAGTGCCAGAGTAGGAAGGTCGTTAATTGTGCAGCAGCTCTCACAGGTGCAAGAGGCAGGGATGCTGCTTATTGGGAAGCAGCTCGGACAGGTGCCAGAGGCTGGGATGCTGATTGCGCAGCAGCTCTCACAGGTGCCAGAGTCTGGGATGTTGATTCCGCAGCAGCTCTCAGAGGTGCCAGCGGCAAGGATGCTGATAGTACAGCAGCTCTCACAGAAGCCAGAGGCAGGGATGTTGAGTGTGCAGCAGATCTCAGCGGTGCCAGAGGCAGGGATGCTGATTGTGCAGCAGTGCTGAAAGGTGCAAGAGGCAGGGATGATGACTGTGCAGCAACTCTCACAGGAGGAGCTAGAGGCAATGGTGTGGATGGTGAATAACCTCCACAAGTGCCAGAGGAGGAAGGTTGTTAATTGTGCAGCAGCTCTCACGGGTGCAAGAGGCAGGGATGCTGATTGTGCAGCAGCTCTCACAGGAGCCACAAGAAGGATGCTGATTGTGCAGCAGCTATCACAGGTGCAAGAGGCAGGGATTTTGATTGTGCAGCAACTCTCACATGAGCCAGAGGGAAGGATGCTGATTGTGCAGCAGCTCTCACACATGCCTGGGGAAGGGATGCTGATTGTGCAGCAGCTCTCACAAGTGACAGAAGCAGTGGTGTTCATTGTCAGCAACTCCCACTGGTGCCGGAGGTGGACTTGCTGATTGTGCAGTAGATCTCACTGGAGCCGGAGGCAGTGGTACTGATCACTATCCCCAGGTGAGAGATTCTGGGATGCTGATTATGAAGCAGCTCTCACGTGTGCCTATGGCATTGGTGCTGTGGGTGGACTAGCACTCTTAGGGACCAGAGGCAGTGATGCTGATTATGAAGCAGCTCTCACGTGTACCTAGGGCAGTGGTGCTGTGGGTGGACTAGCACTCTTAGGGACCAGAGGCAGGGATGCTGATTATGAAGCAGCTCTCACGTGTGCCTAGGGCAGAGGTGCTAAGGGTGGACTAGCACTATTAGGGACCAGAGGCAGTGATGCTGATTATGAAGCAGCTCTCACGTGTGCCTAGGGCAGAGGTGCTAAGGGTGGACTAGCACTATTAGGGACCAGAGGCAGGGATGCTGATTATGCAGCAGCACTCACTGGACCCGGAGGCAGTGGTGCTGACGTAGACCACTACCCCCAGGCGAGAGATGCTAGGATGCTGATTATGAAGCAGCTCTCACGTGTACCTAGGGCAGTGGTGCTGTGGGTGGACTAGCACTCTTAGGGACCAGAGGCAGGGATGCTGATTATGAAGCAGCTCTCACGTGTGCCTAGGGCAGAGGTGCTAAGGGTGGACTAGCACTATTAGGGACCAGAGGCAGGGATGCTGATTGTGCAGCAGCACTCACTGGACCCGAAGGCAGTGGTGCTGACGTAGACCACTACCCCCAGGCGAGAGATGGTAGGATGCTTATTATGAAGCAGCTCTCACGTGTGCCTAGGGACTAGCACTCTTAGGTGCCAGAGGCAGGGTTGCCGAATGTGGTGGCAGCACCCACGGGAACTATAGAAGGAGGTGCTGAATGTACAGCAGCTCCAACGGGCGCCTGGGGCATGGGTGCTGCATATGTTGCAGTGCCCACGGGCGTGCAATGATTGGACATAGTGGTTGGTGGACATTAAATTAAGCGGGGTTTTTCTCTGGGAGGCAGTTCGTGCTGCTGAAATTAAACGAACTGAGTGGGTTGAAATGTTATGTTGTTATTGCTTTGTTCTTCAAAAACTGAACAACCCATCGCACCAGTCAGCGGGCGTTACAAAACATGACGGAGCTCCCTGCAAGATATGCTGAAGGGGCCCCCCACACTCACATCAATAGGAGCTGAGCCCCTCCCCCCCGCCCCCAGTATGGTCAAGCCTGGGGGCCTCTATTACGCCCCAACATCGCACTTCAATGTCCGTTCCCCCCTTCTCGTAGGAATTGCCTCTCGCAGGGGAGTAACGCAGGCCGCTCCAGCATCTGCAGGGGGGGGGGGGTGATGAGGGTGGGAGAGGGGACGCAACTCTTCACTGGGTCCCCATCACTTGGTGGGCATATTCGGCCCAATGCCTATAGAAGAGTCAAGGGGTCCTCATTCAGCAAAGGGTCTCATATTTTTTCTCTGCGACCCACCAAACCCTAGCCCCACTTTTATCTGTCTAATGTCCGGATGGCGAACAAGACACAGAGATGCGCCGGTTCTTTTTTGCCTCCACTAGATGACGGGCCCCCAGGGAGCCGTCGTGTGTGTTGGGGGCCGTTCATCTGCATTCCGAGTATGTACAGCAACAACACTACACATGCTTAGGGCGGCTTATTCGCTGTACACGCTGTCTCAGGCGCCCCCTCGCGGTGGAGCCGGAAATGGGGTTCTGCGGTGAAGCAGGCCCAGGCCGGTCTACGAGACCTCCAGGACTGTTATTTATAATGTAAGTGTCGCTGTTTAAACAATGGCCCCAGTCCCCCTGACTGAAAATGGCTGTACCACCAAGTGGCCCAGAGAGACACAAGCCTGTCCCTGCGCCTTCTGATGGGGTAGGGTGATATCGCCCAGCATCCGGCCATTGTACTATCGCTGCCTGTCACCGGTGCCAGCAAAGGTCTGTTTTCCGCCACCAAATGCCTAAAGGGAAACATCAAAGTTGCCTGGGTGGCCCTTCTGAAAGAAGCGCCACACACAGCTCCTGTAGTTTCACACACTTTTCAATAAGATTTCGCAACAGGTCAGCACTCGAGTTATTTTTAACCCCATTCATTTTAGGAGAGCGCAGTCCCATACTTCCATTGTTTCAAGCGTCTTATCACTCCCCGGACAGCCTCCAGATTCGGCTCTGCATTGCCTCTGTTTGCCCACGACCGCCCTACAGCCTCACGAGGAGTCTCCAATTAGGAACAGACGTGTTGTCTTTCTGCACCATTGCTTTGATACGCTCGACGTGCTCGGACAGGCCTCCTCAGAAGGGGTAGTGAAACCCACTCATTTTCTGCCAGCCCCACTGCACCCACTTTACTGTGCCTGGCTCCAGATCTGGGGTGTTAGCACCCCCCCCCCCCCCCCCCCCCCCCCAACAGAAGAGGTCAGATGGGCAGATTGATAAACACGGATATCACGGCAGACGCGCTCTGGGCCGACGTCCCGCAGCGGATGGGACAATCTAAACACTTCACAGCCAGTTAAGCAGACTTTCTCGGACCCTATCCCTTTAATACGTATCTCTTAACGAGATTACGCTTCGGAATGATGAGGTCCCTTTGTAGGAGCTCCCCGGGCGCGTCCAATGCCCTTTGGTAGCCTGTGGGGGCTCTGCAATCAACCAGACTCCGTCTTATCTCTGCTGATTAACTTTCACCCTTTTAAAACCCAATCATGCATTATTGTGATAATGAGGCGCCTACAGTACATTGTTAACTTTTTATAGGAAGATTTGTTGTAAAATACATTTTAAATGACGTGGGCATATATACACAATGAATGTATATAAATATGAAAATGTTAGGACACATTCAAAGTTACTTGGGCTGATAGCTACCAATTGTCCAACGTAGTGCCAAAACAGTTATAGAATACTGGAATTTCAGTCAAGAGACCTCTAAGTGTTGAATCTTGTGAAATGGGAAATTAAACTACAACCACCCCCACAATACAATGCTCAGTTTGAAATGCTAGGAATGTCCGAAGTGCCATGTCGCGTAATCACGTAGCCCGTAAGGAAATGTTTGAAGAAAATGCAATCATTCGTGATCAAAATGTTTGCCTTGACGTAATTTTCAACACCTTGCAGATAAATGCGGGAAAAACATCAGAATCGCAAGCCCAGGATACCTCACTTCGCCCAACTACCCGCACTCCTACCACGCGAGCCTGAAGTGCGAATGGCTCATCCAGGCGCCCGACCCCGACGAGAAAATCTTGATCAACTTCAACCCACACTTCGACCTGGAGGACAGAGAGTGCAAGTAAGTGAGGGGCGCCAGCGAGGGCCTGCAGCGACATCTAGTGTTTGGAAGGCAGCACAGGCCTGCAATGCTGTGTGCCCGCAGGCTGCGCGCGCTCGGTCGGCTGCGCAGATAGTGTTTGAGAGTTCAAGGCAGACGTGACCACGTGCCCGTGCCCTTCTCCATGACAGATAAAGCGTGCTGCTGACAAACACCCACACGCATTACATCATATATCGTCTTTAAGCCCTGTGCCTCTTCCGCGCGGGACTGCATTCACCAAACATCAGATTTGTTCAGAAGAAAGTGAGCTTTTTGGATGACAGTAATGTATTAGGATTGGAGAATTAAAACAGGGAATGCGTGACCGAAGATGCGCATAGCACCACTCTTCAAACCTAATAATTTAAAGCACAATTTGTCTTAAAACTGCGGGTGTTTGAAGTAATATGCATGCTAACTGAAACACAATTAAGGCGTTGTTCGTAGTTCGTTCGCCTAACGTTTTATTTCTAGTTAATATTTACCACATTGCTGTTTGTGTTTCTAAATGTTGGTGACATTTGTGTATTTTCAGGTTGATCGGTGCTACCTTGAATACGTTTATTATAAAAATCACATAACATCTACAAACTTGTCAGAGTTTAATGGATTTCATACATGAAACAAAAAAGACATGGAGAACAAAATTCTTGAATACCTATGCCTGGGGGTTTGGCCTCAGGCATTTAGAGAGTATATACAGTCTCTCTTGAAGGCTGACATGTAACTGGCGCAGCAAGTGCAGTTGCACCGGGGGCTCGAAATGTTAAGGGGCCTCTTGCACTCCACTTTTCCTTGTCTTATATACCCAACCCTTGATCCAGGGAGGTCATTTCCCAGGCCTGCATAAGGCCTCTTTACGTTCTGCTTAGTTCTGAATTTTCTACTGTGAGGTGTTTGTTCAACATCTAGACTAGAGTCATTTGAGGTTAGAGACAGCGGTGCCAACGGAAACGCGCCCAAGTCCGTGCCTGTGATGCAAAACGTGAACGTCTTGACGTCATTAGCGACTGCCTCTTTCCCGGGGCAGGTTGCCCTCCCCCTGCAGGGACGCCCCAGTTCTTTGCTTATCGATCAGCTCGGGTGTCTGATGGGGCCTGATTTCATTATGGAGCAGGCAGTCCCCAGCTGCCTGTATAATAACGCTGCTTCCATCCTGGGGCTGGGGACACGCGTTTCATTTCTTCTGACAGGGCTGGGCTGTCTTCGCTCCCTCATTCTTCTTTGTTTTGCATAATCCAATATCGCGGCTGTATCTTCCCGTTTAAGTTATGCTTTGGAATATTAGTTTCCTCCTTTTGAGCGGCTCGGTGTGTTTAATCTCGTCGAGAGTGTGGGGTAGGGGTGGGGGAGCTTACCGCCCCCTCAGTGTAAACATTTCCTCCTCGTGTTTTACTGCGCGAAGAAATACTGGTCTCTCTTCCCAGGGGAGGCTGTCTTTGAATATCAATCTTTCCTGCGAGTTGAGCCCATTGACGCTTCGTATCCAGGAGAACAAAAACACTCCGGAGATGGTAGCACCTTGTTGTTCCCAGAGTTCATCTTTTTTGAAGGATGAGGCTGGCTCGGTTACAGAGGCTGATGCACAATGTTGTGCGTAATCACTCAAAGCCAGAATCAGGTATTGGAGGTGAGGAGCGTCGAAGGCGTAGCTATTATAGTGCAGCCGGCGCGGTGGCACCGGGCCAAGGCACTTTTGGACCCCAGTTGTGGCTGTATTCCTCTACTAAACTGTGGCTGGTGCCAGGGGTAGGGATATTTCCTTTGCTTGCACGAGGGCTCATGACAGCCTTTGTAGCCTGTAGGAGAGTCGAATAAAGCAACAACAGACCGTGAAATCATAACTGCTGCAAACATGCATTGATGCAACACAGGCTAAAGGTCACAAGCAGAGGCATTTATAGGGTCAGGAAGACACACAGACACAGAAGTCCAAGCAGCCACACGCAGAGGCTTGGACAGGGGGACACAGGCACACACAAACACACCAGGATATAGAAACGAAACCAAGACGCACAGATACACACTAATAGGTTACACACACAGGTCCGCATAGGCAGATCACACACGCACCATGCGTGTGTGTGCGTGTTTGAGATTGTGAGGGAGAGATACGGGAGTTTTTAATTCCATACGGGGCAGGCCCCACATCCGCTGAAGATTCCTTGATTGGCCCAGAGGCTCAGTTGAAATTATAACATCCGCACATTGTTTGCTGTAGTCAAAGAAATGGTATCTCCATTTCCGCGAAATGTATCACCCCTTGACCAAAACCTTCCACTAATTCACAATGGATCTCTTTTTTTTAAGTAATGCATATGTATTGCTCTGCTATGCGTCTCTAAAACGTGGCCCTTCTGTTGTCTGCATTTCTTTGAACTATACATGCGACACACAACAGATCCCAAGCTTGCTAGGCTCCCCCTTCTCAAAGAGTGCCAAACAGCCGGCCCTTAAGGCAGCATATTTAAAAATAAATAAATACAGCCCGCAGTGACCGTCAGGGGCCTGTTAAACACAACGGTCCAAACTGCTTTGAATTAACTCCAGTTCACAAGACGAAAGAATGAATCACCCGGGTAAAGTGGCTGTGAGAAAAACGAACTCGGGTTACAAGAGTGTGTGAAGAACCAGGGCCGGGGATGGGGCGGGGAGTCAAGAAAACAGAAACCTATGGTGGGCCGCTGAAAGAAACGAGCGCAATCGAAAGGCTGTCAAGGGCTGGGAAAGATGGTTGGAGCCCCTGGGGAGACTGCCGGGGCCTGGGAAGACTCAGCCCACTCGGTTAAATGATTAGAAATGCAGGAATCTGAGATATCGGGAATGGACAGGGATGATATTGTCAACATCCTATGCTTGGGTTTGCAGGCCCAGGCCTATTGCTCAGGCCATTTCTAAGTCACGGGCAGCCCCTGGTACTTCCAACGAGGCAGCTTTCAAGTAGACTGTTACCACGTCCTTAATAAACAAAGCATCACACAGGCAGAAAGGGAGGAAGTGAACATAGAGAAAGCAGAACTTGGAAGGCGTGGTGGCGTGAAAGGAAGTGGATATGTATAGCCTCGGATGGTGAGCAAGACCAGTTCCCTGAGACAACTGTCACACACAGTGTAGCTAGCTAGCCTGTCATGGGCCATAGTGCAAGGAGGGAAATGGGCCTGGCTGCTGTTTTATCTCTCAAATTCAGCAATAATCAGGGTTCATTGGGCTCATAGGCCTCTGGGCACCGGTGAAGCTGCACCTGCTGCACCAGAGGAAGCTACGCCCCTGGTCACACGCTCCACCGACCTCTCTTAAAAGAACACATTCAAGAATAGTAAAGCACCTTGGACTGAGGCGTTGCAAAGGAGTCGTAAATCATAATGCAAGAAAGGAAAATAGTCCCGCCTGTCCCACTCGATAATAAAAGTGATCCATAATGGGGGTGCAATCCCTCTACGTATCCCTGAGCCCCAGTACCACTTTACCTGCTAAATCAGTGATAGCCATGCACCTGCATTATACATACAGACATGTAGATGACACAAGGGCTGAAATATAGACTAGTGGTATATTTGTGCAAAGAACTTAATTCTCGTTTTGGCACCTGACCCTATTATGTGACCCTCACCCGGTGCAAATCCTACTTCACCATTTTCTTCAGTTTCTTATCTGACTAAATTGGGAACACTTAATGAGGGGCTAAGAACATAAACAACACTATGAAGTATTGTACTTTATGTGTTACATTACTTATCCTACTGAAAATATATCTCCACAAACGTACTCATGTACTGGTTTGCGATGGAAACCTCAAAACTGTTGGTAAAATTTCTTCCAGACTATATAATTCATTGTGATACCACACTAAGGTCAATTGTGTGAAGTGCCAAACAACAATAGCTGTATTTGTGTAGCACACTTACTGCATAGACATGGCCTCATGGCTCTTAGGTGTATATTTATAGTCACCTTGTGCTACATTAATGTCATTATTTTTGATGTTAATGTGGCCCAACGAGGCCGAAATCCCTGCACTGTATTTACAGAGTGGTGCAATGCATGCATTGCGACACTCTGTAACCCTCTGCGCTACATTATGCCTGAGCCAAGCATAATGTATGCAAAGAGGGCGTTCCCCCGTTAGGGGAGGCGGAAAAATGGTGCAAGGAAATCTATGAGATTTTTTAGTGCTGAAGGAGCGTTGTGGTCCAGTTCTGGTTTTCATGCTGGCAGAGTGATTAGTTGGACACTTGTTGATCTTAACTGTATGGCTTTTAGTCCCTTTGTCACTGTCTCTCGGTTTTGGTGTCATTTACTGCCTGTTCCAATGCCCCTTTATCGCTTTGTTTATGTCCATGGCTTCCTGTTCTGTTCTCTGGGTCTCTGCCTCAAAATATGATTGTCTTCCATTCCCGGTGACTGTATCACTACCACATTTTCATGTCTCCATGTCCCACCACATGAGTCTCTGTGTCAGAATGTCCATTTTTCGTTTTGCTGATTACAGTGAAAAGATGTCCCAATGTTAATGGCGCCCTGTCCCAATGTCTGTGTATCTGCAACAAAATGCCCTTGTCCTCCGGTGCTGACATCAGTGTATGGCTGTGCAATTTCTCAACTCTCCATGTTCTGTTGTCCCTTTCTTTGTGTAAATACTTGCTTGTCACCCATTGCTGGTGTAAGTGAATTGTTATTGAAGTATCAATGGCTCCCGTACCCACTGTTTTTGTCTCCAAGCCTAAGCCCAAGTATCCATGAAATCCTAAAATACAGTATTTATTTGTTTTTGGACTGAACGACCATAAGTCTTAATTTAGGGTGCCAGAGCGCTTCCCAAATTTGTGAAACTATATACAGTGCTGAAGGATTTCGATATCTCAATCATATCAATTACAAGGTGCATATAAAGTAATGACAGTATGTGGTTCGTCAAGGTAGTATTAAGAGTTAATTTATGCATGCTTATAGGAATTCGAGTTAGCAAGTGTCTAGTAGATGCTTATTTAGTCTGGACTTAAACTCGTTCAGAAGAAATCAATGTTTGAGCACAATACGTTTTGCATTACAGTGGGTTGAGAAAGACCCCAATGTCTGGTTACTGATGTCATTGGGTATCTTCATTGTTTTTCTTCCTGCTACGGGAACTAGACATTTGGGTCTCTCTATTGTTATGAGTAGGCCTGAGGAAAATTTGCATTATGCCAGCTTAATTAGTGTAATTTCGGTAATTACATGTTGCTCTTGTTATGCAAAATATCCAAAATGATGCTATCAAACCACATCATGTAATTACACACTGTTCGTGGTAAACATTTTGCTCTAAAATACAGCACCAAATGCCAGTTTTGCATTTTCCATATTTAATTTCTCGTAATTTTGCTGAAATTTTGCATAATTACGCAAAAGCAAATTACTAAAATTTTGTAAATCCCTGTTTAAGAGCACATGTGGGCAAACTAAGGCTTGCTTCGTTATGGAGGGGTGCAGAATTCAATGCAATGTTTGCTTTCTGACAAGATACCCGTACTTACTCTTAGGTTCTTGCTAAGGTTTCTTGAGGCACAGCATCTTCAGGACTGGACTTGAATCACATTCAGGGTCTCATTTAAAATGCCTAGACCATTGTTTAGATAATGGGATTTTATCTCACTTAATATATTTCACCCCCTCGATGTAGGTTCTACGAGTTAGGTCAACATGTAGTTGGATTCTCTCTCTTCATTACTAGCTCCAGTAAGCCTTGCTGTAGGACATATTTAACTCAGCAGAGGCTTCTTGACACTGGTCTTATACAAACTCAGAAAAATGAGTACCCCAGGTCTGAGAAAAGTAGATCAGGTGACTATATCTGAGACACTAATTTTAGGAACTCATTTCTGTTCACAACTGCTTGTGAAGCTTTTTGCGCCTCATTTGGGTCAGGGGTAAATTAATTTTCAGCCGTCCTGGTCTTAATGGCTGTAGTTTATTCCACTTTTTTCAACAAGCAGTGTAGGCATACTGGGCAGTAAGACACACCCCTTAATTCCAAAATAATTAAAAATTTATTACACTGTCACATTCGTACAATTCTATTATACAACCTCAATTTGAGGTGTCAATCTCAGTTGGTAAAGGCAATGCCACTAGAATCATGCAGGAGTCGAAGACCAAATTATGAGGCAGGGTTGACAAAATTATGCAGCAAGAAAGGGCATATAATGTTGTAAAATGTGACAAAACGTTCCACCTCATCAGTACAAGTTTAAATAAATAAATACAATTATCAGCAACTAGAAAGTGACCAGTTAGCCTTCGCAAATGGTCTGCTACTGCACAGTGCCACGTGTGGCACTGTTTTCAGTAACTTTTAATTCGCTTGATCTAGCGCCAACTTTTTTATGCTGAAATCTTCAAATTATACAGTAGATGATGAATTGCATGGCAAGGTCAGTAAATCCATAAATATGTGAAAAAGGGAGAGGCTGCACCATCACTGAATTCTAGTACCCCTAGATAAAATATATTTTCTATCATATTTTTTTACGTTCTCTCCATCCTTTGTCTTTTATTTAAAGTAAGTGTATTCTAAATGAGAAGGCTTTAAATAAAAACAAATGCTAGGGAATGGTGTTGAAATAGATGACATTTATATCAATATAATAGCCTTATAGAACCCCCCCCTGCTGACGAGTTATAGAAGAATACACCTACAGTCAAGTTTTACATCCTTCATGGAATAATGAAATGCTAAGCATATGTTGTAATTAACTAATTTAAATTTTTAAGCTACATTTACCAAGAGATCTCTACTATCAGAATAACTACCTGTGGTCCTCAGGGTGTTCATCTCCTGCAGCTGCTGGTTTATCTAACAGAGCCAGGGATACGCTGGTGTGATAACTCAGGCGGTTACATATTTGTGAGGTTCAAATCACCCATGGGTAACTTACATTTGTATCCATTTTGACGTTTATGTATCCAGTAACATTAAGTTGGGAATTGTTTACTACGGCTTCCTAGGGTGGCTAAAATATAAAACGCAAAGTCTGGAGAGAAGAAAGCTCTATATTAAATGGATGGCACTGCATTTTATATATTAATGTGCATTGTTCAAAGTTTTCTGCAATGAAACATGCTTATGTGGAGCTCCCAATTCTACCACACAGAGTTTAATGCTCCTCTCTGTGTCCCAGGTACCTTACCAAATACTTTTCATACAGGCCTTACTACAAGCAACACACTAGTAACCATGCACTCTGAAAATGGCGTTCAGTGTTCCTATGTGAATCGCAACATTTTCCAGCGTCCTCAGGAGTATGAAGCGCTACATACATTATTATACAATATAATGCAATACAATATTTTCTAGAAAGTGCCCCAATTCATGTGACAGCTATACTTATAAAAAGTTGGGCCATAGTTCAAATGCTGTTTTTCACAGTGGGTTAATTTGATTCAGAGCCAGAAGTCTGTAAAGCATCTTATTTGTCTCAGCTTGTGACATAGAAATTATTTTGCCGCATTCTTATTTCCAAATCGTGGATTGGCTTAAATTATTGGTAGATTTTTGTTCTGCAAAAATCAATTGGTTTTGCTCATGAATCGAGTCATTGTTTTACAAGTTACATGAGCAAAAATTATTTTACAATATTTGCAATGGTAGTCAGGAAAGTGTGCCAAAATGCAGTTAAAATTGGCCATCTCGTTTCTGGGCAAACATAACTTATCGGACCCTGGCAGGGCAAATTGATTCATACCCCCCAGGTTAGTCACATAAACCATACCTCCAATTTTTCACAACTCTAAGCATACAAAATGGCCCACTTCACTGCGTTTCTATATACTTTCTACTAACATCATAGTTATCAGTGTGCAATCTAACAAAAAGAAACAAGCTAAACATTTTAAGAGATAGAGAGTCAATTGCGGAGGGATGCCTGCCTCTTCTTGAGACTTCCTCCACTAAGCACACCTAAACCAGATCCATCTGCCCAGCTGATAGAATATTCATAAACTTTAATCCATATCTGCCATCTCTAAGCTCACAGAATTTCAGAAGTCAGTCTTAGACATGCCAGATAGTAGTCTTCTGACCAGTAAGATGCAAAGTCAACGTCAGCATGCAGCTTCCAAAAATGAGTCACTCTTTCAACTTAATAGACTTTCTTTTACTCCAGAAATAGCATTTATGGCTAAATACCATGGAGCATACCTTTGGTTTAATGTTTTAGTATTATCAGACTGCAGGGGTCCTCATGCCACAACAGTCTGCCACATGGGCTCTGCAAGCTGCATTGAAGCACAATAGACACAGGCCAACATGTTGAATCTGAAGTCGCTGACAAGAGACACCAACAAATCTTTTTGAGTCAGATCTATGAGTAAGCATCTCTTACTCTGGGAACTCAAGAGCAAGTCACAACTAAGTCTGGATTAAGACATGAATTCCGTTGAAAACACTTTGTGACTCAAGCCTGGAAACTCAGGAGTTATTCACACATAAGTCATGAGAAAGACACAACTCACAGAAAAACCGTGTGAACCGGGCTCAGAGTCTTTAAACCGCAAATAATAAAAAACAATCTAGTCGTAGTCTGCAGGGCAAAAAGAAGAATTTGTGAAAGAAATCGCTGCTCCTCACAGTTGTAAGGAGACACTTCTGTCAACAGGCACATTTATTTTTGCATCATCCTCTAGCAGTAAATAGTGAGGGTGAAGGTTAACTAAATGCTGAATCAATATCATATCACAATTATTTGCAGAATATTTCTTGAAAGTGGGCAATATGTTAGTTCATCAGTCCCATTTTCTGTTTTTGATTGTGAACTTTATGTTTTATGTGTCCTGACTTTTCTTATTCTGGGCCCCTACTTTTAAACTGTGCTCACCATGTTGCTTTCGTATTATCTTTTATTTAAAAGGTGGTTGCATGAAATGAAAAAGTAAATGTCAGTTCTCAAAGTAGAACTTGCTAAAAGACTAAAATATTGCTAGTTTATTGGGGAGATCTGCCATCAGGACTGAACAACGGAATGAGAGATTGCGCCAAGGAATGCTTCAGGAGTTTCAACCAAATATCACACCCGCTGATGAGCTTTGATCTCGGGGGCAATAAATCATGACCTGGAAGTGCTCCCAAGTAGGCCAGCGCAAGAAGTGCACTCTAATATAATGGAAACATAGTATGTTATCATGAGTGTGACCCCACTGCTAGCACCACAAATTATGCCACTTCCGGTGAGGAGCTCCGTGCTGGTGTTTGTAGTAAAGGTCTGTCACCACAAGTGGTTTGAAACATATCCATGAAATATTACCCCAGTGAACTCTGAACCCGACCAGGATTACCTCAACTTCCAGCATATGTTCAGCAATTACCACCTCATGTTTAGATACTAGTTGTTAATTGTGGGCTGTTATCATGTCAGTGGTAGTTAATTATTTCCCATGTGCTGAATGTAAGGACTGACGGTCTTTATGTGAGCAGACGGTGCTGAACACATCCGTGTATTTCAGTGTCTATGAAAACATAGCCACCGTTGTATTTCCGGGTACCCTATTAACTGAAATTTTAACCTGGGATCTCGTGTTGCCTCGAAGACACACGAGTAGTGCTGGGCACACATGAAATCACGCACTGACAAAGTCAATAGGCCTTTTTCTGTGTATAGCTTTCCCCTGTAATTACGGTCACAGAACAACGCTGTAAAGGTGTTTTGTGTGTTACATAGAAATAACAGGGGCGCGCGTTGAATTAATAATTGTAGATATAGATATTTAAACATTTTAAGAACTTTGCTTCCCAGAAACAGATACACTGTGGATACTCTAATAGTAAGAGTAGAGAATAAGTCGAGAACATTGTTTTGAAAAATACAGGAGAATGGGAAGAATTTAAAACCTAAAAAATTCTAAGGTTTCTGTGCATTAGGTCTGAAGGCGTGGGCCAAAATTTTATGGGGCATATTTAGGAGTCCCTAGCGCCACCTTAGCACCGCCACAGCATCATTTTTTGACACTAAGGTGGCGCTAAAGTGGCTTTTCTGCCGCCCCATATTTACAAAGTGGCACAATGCATGTATTGCACCACTTTGTAACCCCTTGCGCTACATCATGCCTGCGCCAGGCATAATGTACACACGGGGGCGTTCCTGCACTAGGAGGCCCGCAAAAATGGCGCAGTGAAATTGAAAAGATTTCCCTGTGCCATTTTTGGCATAATTTTAATGCCTGCTCAGAGCAGACGTTAAAATGATGCTCTCATAGTAACCCATGTACCTCCTTGCACTTTGCTACACTAGCGTCAACATTTTTTACGCTAGTATAGCGCAGCAATAGCGTCTTAAATGTTGCCGCTATTATTTTAACGACTGCCATGGTGCGCCATATTATAACTACGGCGCAGCCATGGTGTCAGGTGCCAGTGGGGGGTGCGCAAGAAAAGTGGCGCATCATAGCTGATTCACCAATTTTTCCTAAATATGGCCCTATATTTTGAAAGAAAAAATATTATTTCCGGCTGTGAGATGGTGTTCAATTCTTATGTGACCAGTGAGGTGCCCAGAGGTACAACTATGTTCAGTTCAAGCCTCGCTTTCAATGACTGTTCAGTTCACGACTGGCTTTTTCTGAGAGATGCTTGAGAAGCCTGCTGCATCATTCAGAGCACTGACTTGAAGGGTTGAGTGACCTCAGCCACCATCAGACAGTTTCAGGTGCTGCCAGAGCAGGAAACTATCCAGTCGCCCTATCGCTCCATCTTATGGAATTCGTTATGGGGTTCAGGGTTTTTATTGCAGTGTAATCAGTTTTCAGCACTTACAGTATGCTTGCTCCCTGCCTTCTGTCGCTAAGTGCATGTCTAAGGTGGCAAGGCCACACTGAATCTTACAAAGGTTAATATCTGGCTTATAAACAAGAGTGACATTTCTGCTCCAGCCTGGCCTTGGAGTTATGGAACTTCGTTGTTTCCCAGTAATGCACAGCATCAGTATAGCTAAGTATAATCGCCTCTGACAAAGGCTGCTCTGGGCACACTAGCATCACATGTCTCCATGCAGGGAGTGACACGAACTCTGCAGGCATGTGATTAGAAGCTTTAGCACAGGAAGCAGCAGGTTTATAAGTACAGCTACTACTGGGTATCTCTGGCCCCTCATTCACATCCAAAAGGCTTTATGTAGGGCACCATGCTATCAATTCACAAAAATAATATACAATTCTTTAATACAACTGGATTTATTCGTAGCAATTCTTGACGTATTCACTATACCAAATGATTAACCAACACAGTGAAACTTGGAGTGACAAATGAGTTGAAGTACCCTTTGCCTACATTATATGAATATTGTAGGGCGACTTCCATGACCATTTAGGGAAAGGAGGCCAAAGGCAAGTTCCTTTATAAGGTATGGAACTCTGAGGTAACTTGAAGTATCCTTACAACGTATGGCAGGGGATATTTTATTCTTTATAATACATGGTCGTACTATCACCTTTCCTACAGACTGCTTAAAAACTTGGGCCCAGATTTACTAAAATATGATGGAGCTCAGTGCTCGACAAATTTGGCAGCACCGGGCTCCATCATTTTCAAAATGCAGGGATTCACTGTATTTAATAGAATATGGTACACCCCTTTGTTTCCCCCTGCGCCGGTGCTAAATTTGCTGCAGAGCATCATGGTGCAAGAAAGGCTCCATTGAAGAGGAGATTGTTTTTGTGCAGGAAGGAAATATTATAAATTTGAGGCAGCATCAAAATGCAATGGGTGTTGCTGTGGCACGCCCACAGCAACACCCATTGCACGCCCCTTTCACACAAAGTGCTGTAATTATGCCACCTTGTAAATATGGCACAGGGCATTGCGCCACCGGAGCGTCACAAAAAGTGACGCTGCAGTAGTGATAGGGCCTTGTAAATCTGGCCCTGGGTGCCTTCCTCTTTCATATGAAAGAGATATTATGAAGGCAGACATGAAAAATAAGAGCAGACACTGTAGTTCAAAATTAAACACACCATAAGCGTTAAGTAATTTGTTGCAAAAAATATATCAGAATCAGTGTAATGTAAATCTGCTAAAAAACCGTAGCTCACAGTGTGTAGAAAAATGAAAGAGCCTATCTTTCCTGTAATGACTGATAAAGTGCAAAACATAAACATGTTGCGATAAATAGCTCCTTTCTGTTGATCACTGTTGATTTTAGTAAAAAAAAATTACAAAAAAATAAAGCCAGTTCTCGTTTGTTGTTGTTTAACCTACATTTGTAATTAAGATGTGACCTGGCTCCCACCTTGACTGTTGACTCAAGCAGGATGCCATTTTCTTAGTACAGATTACTCAAATCGCAACTCTACAAGTCCTGGCAACCAAATTGCAAAGTCCAACCTGGCAGCAACTGCTTACCGCGATTAAGGCAAAGTTCCTTCCAATGTTATCATATGGCTTGGAAATTCTTCCCGGCAAGTTTGCTTGCTTCTTACATGCTGCGCAAAGCAAAGTTGTCTGCCTTATTTTTCTACTACCACAAAGTATCTCTCCTGCACAAAATAGGCTGGAATTCGGCCTCCAGGGGCCAATAACTGGAACAAAAGGATGCCTTTACCAAATATGTCTCACTGTTGAGGCAGGCAAAACCAAATTCACTAAAAGCCCTGATATGGAAAGAAATACGCCCTAACATACCCCTGAATTCAAACTCTTGGTTGGAAAGAATTGGTGCGACAGTTAAATGCCTGCATGTGGAGCAACTTTGGCAAAAAAGCCTAACACATCAAGCTTTCAAGCAAGCATTAAATAAACAAATCAAGCAGCTCTTTTAGTTCAAAGATAAAGCTACGTTTAGACTATCCAGTCACGCATGGATGTCTATTAATACTTATAAGGCTCCATCGTTGCAGCTTTATATGGTTGCCTTGTAAAAAAGCACTTAAAGATAAAAGTGCTCCAAGCCAGAATCAGGGTGCTCCCATCACTCAACGCGGTTCCAATCCGGCTTCTACCCTCAAACATTGATGAATGAAGACTCTGTTCATACCCCGGTGAGGATTTCCTTCATATACACTACATATGTTTAGCTTTATTACCTTGGCGTACAATCTGCCTCCGAAACATCTTTAATGGCAATGGCATCAGGTCTTGCCACCAAGCAATTTTGTTATTTCTGAAGGAGCTGACTACTCAATATATGGCATGTTTTGCAAAATGTATCTTAAAAGTAAACTTCCTGATTAAACAGGCCACAATTAATCAAGAGGGAAGCTAGGAAGCAGCACACATGTAACTCCTATGACATGTTTGACTCTCCTCCTTTACTCCTCTATTGGTTCAATGTCACACCATATGACACTCTGCACCGCACTTTAATTTTCCATTGATTCCCAAGTACTTTGGCCGCCAAGTTTTCGAACTAACATAATAAAACACTGGGTCATCCATAGAATGCAGAACTATCAGGTCTGGTGGGGTGTGTGGCAGTCCACAGACCCCTGGCAACCTCTATCACTAGAGAAAACAATATATTGCAGCATTCAATTCCAGCTGTCTTTGATAGTTCTTTTGATTTTTGGTCTATCTCAGGGTCCTTTAACTTTTTTATCTTGTTCTTTTATATTGTTTCTTCTTTCATAGTGGATTGTCCATGCTTTTTATTCCTTGCGTTGTAGCTGATAGCAATGTTTTTTTTTTTTTTTTTATTAATCATGCAAATACATTATTATAATTATTATTTGTACAGGTGAATAGAGAGCCAGGACTCAGCTGTAATGGGGAAATTAGAGAGGGGCCTTAATACATGAATTGGAGGCCCAAATGTATTGTATGTGAATAGCCACATGAAGTGGAAGTTAGTTTCACCCTCGTGGGATGATATATGGTGATCTAAGAGTCACAAGTTCGAATAGGCCGATTGAGTCAGGAGGCACACAGACTCAGCCTTCCATTCTTCCAAAATCGGTAAATGAAGAATCTTTAGATTTAGTTACAGTTGCATCTTTTCTTTATAGTGCTTAGGAACGCCAGAAGTGTGGCACGTAGCGTTATATTAAAAACACATTGTAATTTTTTAATTAAGATATGGATGTTACAGGAGGGACCAGAAAAGGGAGGGTATACTTGTTTAAAACACATAGACCCACTTTATTTATAGGCTATGAAAGGATAAATGACATTTTTTTAACCGACTACCTAATATTTGGACTGAACGCTTAAACTCACTCTTCCTGCACACAGTGTGAAATGTCATCTCGTTTTTACGGACCGTACACTCCAACTTGTAAAACAGGAGCCACGCTTTTACACGACTCCACTTGAGAACAGGGCTTGGCAGCGACGGCGGACACGTAGCTGGTGATTGTGTGGTATCATTTTTACCCTCTGCGGTAACTGAGACGGGTTGTAATGGAGTTGGGGTAGTGTAGGGTTTCTGTTTGTTTAACGAGAAAGCCAGGCTCTTTTCCCTGTACAGGTTTTGGCTACCGTGCGCGGACTTTATGATGAATCCATTTAGGAGCTTTTATTGGCGAACATTAAGCTTTTTTTGTTGAACTAGCTCGAGATGAGGTGTTACTGAAAATATGACATAATGTTAGTCTTTTGTAATGTACTTAGGAGCTCGAATTGTCACATATTTCTTTTCCTTTAATAGATAACTATTTATATTCAGTTACCAGTGTATTCGAGTGAAAAGGTTGCAGCACATGGTTACTTCTAAAAGGTATAATTGATGCGAGAACATTGTAGATATCTATGCCTGACGTCTAAAATTTAAGACCATACTTTAATAGTCATGCCAGCCAAAATTTGTGAATGGCAAGTTTCACTGGAAAAATTGAAAATGCCTATTGTCTATAATTCAAAATGTTCTTTCTTTTTTGGATTTCATATATTAATATGAGCATCTTACAGAAGCTCAGTGCCTTGTGCTAGGGAAGCCTGAGCAAATCAAGTTAAAGATAAAGCTTCATATTAAACAAACAGGTGAGCACAGTGAGCACAGTGTCACCTACAGAGAGGAAGGAGGTGACCTCCAGTGGGTCTATTTTATCCCTAGAAAGAGTGGAGATGATTTAGTTTGCTGCGTGCAAAACATTCATCAAAAACTGACAGACGTCCAGTAGACCCTGTGTAGTTTGTATGCATGGCTATATTCTCTTAATAAGGCAGATGGAACCGGAGTAATTTTTGGTGGATGACCCACAATGGGCAAACTCTTAATGATCCCAGAGACTTCAGTAAGGAAAGGAGAAAGTTAAAATCCTTCTACAAATGTGAAAGTGAGTAAACACATTTTGCATATTTTAATACTAGGGCATAATGGTCAGTAAACAAGGCAAATAGAAAATAAAATAAGAGAACCAGGATTGACTACCTCAAGAAATGTCTAAGGTACTAACAAAATGAAGGGCAGGGCCTCAGAGAACCCTGTGAGAGACTACAAAGAGTTTTTGCAAAATGGAAAAGTAAGATCTTTTAGTTGTGGGTTAAGAATGGTGTTGAACAGTTTGTAAAAGCTGTTTCAACAAAGTGGAGAGTGTACACCACTAACACCGAATAGTGAAGGAAAACATGGATAAATAGTCATAGGAGGATTTGGAGCAAATGGTATGTTCCACTTTAAATTAACTATAATGTTTGTAAGCTTTGAAACCTTGCCCCTATGACGCTATTTGCAATCTAATGGAATGATGCAAGGAATACTCGGGGAGAAATTACAAAATGGCTACCTAGTCAAAAAACTGTGGGTTGAATTTACTTTATAATCCAGGCTTTTCAGAGGGTTAATTGTTAATGCTTCTTTAAGCTGTGTATCCCTTTCCTGTGGCAGTTTAAGAAGCTTGGGGATATGTAGTCAGCTACGATAAAGCCGCAGACTTGTGTGACATAACTGGGTTCATCGATCGCACACGTTATAGACACTTAAGCTGCTGAAATAGCTCTGGTGCTTGTGAATCAGTGACAGAGATCATTTTGTAATCCAAGGGTCGCAGGTTTGAATCCAGCTTTATTTTCTCATATGATCCATAAGGGGCAGTGATAGAGTGCAGCAGGGGATATGGGCTGCCACAAACCCTACCAGACCTGATAGTTCTGCATTTTGAATCCAGCTTTATTTTCTCATATGATCCATACAGGGCACTGATACATGTTTGTGTAGTGTATACATAGGTTTGTTATTTTTTACGTGTAAATCAAGTTCATGATAGTTTAAGATCTTTAAGCTTTAACATATCAATTGAAGTGACACAGTAGTTCATTATTAATGCACAAAAGAGGCACCTGTGTGTAATATTGGGACTCATGAGTTTAAGAAGGGTCCTAAATGAGCCTAAGTTCCTTTTAATTTCACTCGTGAATAGAAACCTTTAAGGTCCAAAATGAAAGAATTACTAGGGAGTTTGCAGAGTTACTATGTATGCACATCTATCTTTGGTGGCGCTTTCTGTAATAGTTAAAGGGCAGTATGTTGTTGCTATAAACGCCTATTGTGACATGTGTAAGATGTCAGAGGATCTCTCTCTAGCAGCAAGTTAAAATTAAACTTTGTACAGAAATCCTATGTAGAGTGGATAATTTTCGCACACTCAAGCTGGAGTGAAATAAGCCAATTTCTTCCTGTCCTACAATAAGGATACATCTTTGGACGATGAAAAAGGAATAGCAGGGATTCAACCTGATATTAGTGTCCTGCAGAGAAGAATTTAAGCATGACATATAATGCCCATCTTTAATCTCCCAGGAGTATATTTTAGCCCTACCACCTAACTTGATCATATGCTGAAATATGCCTATAACCCCGGCGGTTATTTGTGGGCTGCTTAACTTGTCATCTCTAGCTAGAAGTTTTATCGTTAGTTCTAGTTTTTAAACTGCAATCTGAGGCAAATTATGTAGATATCTAAAGCAATTAATGTGCTAATTAAACTGTTTAAGTTATTGAATCTTTCTTCAATGTAGAGTGGCAGAGTGGCTTTACTTTAGCAACTTTGGTGCTCCTACCATCCCCAATAAGGGGAAAAGGGCAGCTTTTAAGGTGGTACATGAATCGTTTCAAACGTTTTAACCAAATATATCACCATGGACAGTGTGGTTGACTTTCAGTATGGGTTGGCATTTTACTCCACAAATATATCATAGAAATAATTCTGCATAATAATGAGCCGTGTATTGTAAATATCGTAGATCAATCAGCCATGGGGGTGAAGTAATACACTACTGGTGTACCTAACAACGAGCAAAGCCAGGATTAGGAATTCAATACATTTATTTAAAATACTATTAGACCAAAAACATTATGGTGCAGTGTTCTTTTTCGAAAGGTCTGCTCAAGGGACGCCATATTCGCCTACAGACGGCGAACACCAGGGAAAGTACATTTGCGTTACAGAAAAGTAATCACTTAAACAATTTAGATAAGTAGAAACGGACCATACTAGGTAGTCTGCGGTGATGGATAAGGGAACATTTCCATCTCAGGTCTCTGATAACATCATAAACCTCGATGGAGGAGCCTGAGTGCTTTACAATGTTATCTAATCCCAGAGATGGAAATGTTTCGTGTTCTTCGCCACAGTTCATCTATTATTTTATTACCGCCGCACTGTACTGCTCCAGTACTTAAGGTTGAGTCTCCGCTTCCATTCCGGCCCAATTTCCGTGGCTGTAATTTTTCTTTTTTTATGGAAGCTAGGATCACTTTGGCATTTTCCATGTCCTTAATGATATATGTAAAACATTTTACCCAAAAGCTTTTGCTGCCTTAGTGATGTTAGGCATGAGTTCAGACACTACAGACATTTGTCTGGCCTGTCCCTTGATGAATTATTCAAAATTTGGCTTGAGCCTTCCTGGTGGAACTTTATGCAAAAGTGCATGTAAAGAGCATTGATGCAAGATAGGCTTTTCTAAAGCGGTTTTGCAGTCTCAACATATAATACATGACCTTTGCAGTAACCCGTTCATACAGGCGCTCTTTTGTATCCAATTGGAATGATAGACTGCTGTAAGGAAATATATGGGATTGAAAAGCCCAAGTATGTCCTGTCCCCTCAAATGTGTTGGCCAGAAAACCCTGTTGCAAAAATGGCGCCATGGAAGATGGCGGGCACGCTGTGGTTCTTCTTTGTCATGCTGTGGTCCCTAAAGGAAATCCCCAGCAGTTTTTTTTTTCAATAAGGAAACTGTATCTGCCTAATAGCAATGGGACTGTTCTTTATTTTTGGAGACTTAGTGACGCTCAATGAAATTGCTCTGGACCATTAGTACACTCTGCCATTCCTGACCCATGATGCTTCACAGCCTCCTGACCTCCACGGGGTTCCTTGGACATAGAGTTATTATGGTATCTTCCTTGAACACTGACATTATTGTGCAATATTCTATACGGCAATATGACGATGCAGGCTTATAGATATATATACAATAACAATTGGTGCTCTGGGTCTTCCTATGGGGTTCAGTGTATTGCACAAGACAGCCCTGTGTGATATGGTGATATGGGGCGCATGTTGTTTTGTTATACAGTGTCTGTCACAGACAATATTTAATGATATGGCTGGATCACCTTGAATATGTGGGTGATAAAATCACACAAGAAAGAGGCAGTAGAGCTGCACTAATGCCTGTTAAATAGCCCAGTACTGAAGCACTTCCATACTGCATTTTAAATCTTCCGCAGTAGGAATACAAAAAAAAGTAATTAAGGACTTTGATGAGCCCTATTGACCTCTATTTGTGAGCCTGGTTACCCCTGGAGAATATGGTAGGGGAGCTGTGAAGAAAAAGGTTTGTTATGAAAAGAAATCTGGGATGCGTTATGGGGAAATCCAGTATTGAGTTGATGGAAACGCGAAATAACCTCGCAAAATCAAATCAAATCAAATCATTAGCATTTATAAAGCGCGCTACTCACCCGTGCGGGTCTCAAGGCGCTAGGGACAAAGGGGATGGTTATCGCTGCTCGAACAGCCAGAGTCTCCGGAAAGCGGAGTGGTCCTGGGTGGTCCTGAGGCTGGTGGGGAGGGAGTTCCAGGTCTTGGCCGCCAGGAAGGAGAAAGATCTCCCACCCGCCGTGGAGCGTCGGATTCGAGGGACGGCGGCGAGTGCGAGGCCAGAGGAGCGGAGGGGGCGGGTGGGGACGTAGAAGTTGAGGCGTCTGTTGAGGTATTCCGGTCCCTTGTCGTGGAGGGCTTTGTGTGCGTGGGTGAGAAGTCGGAAGGTGATCCTTTTGCTGACTGGGAGCCAATGCAGGTGTCTCAGGTGTGCGGAGATGTGGCTGTTGCGGGGTACGTCGAGGATGAGGCGGGCTGAGGCGTTTTGAATGCGTTGCAGGCGATTTTAGAGTTTGGCGGTGGTCCCAGCGTAGAGTCAAAATGTATGCTTGTTTACCATATTATGCAATGTTCCCTGCCAAGTTCGGGAGACCAGACACTTTCATAGTGAAGACCATGGCTGAGTGCATTAAAAGGACTTTAGTGCTTTCAAAGCAGCTATCACACCTCATCATCGCTAAAGAATTAACCAACCATGGTAAAGTTCGACAGGTTGTAAATTCCAAATTTTAAAATGATTCCACTTTATAATGCATTCTCATGACTCAAATACTATCTGCAGCTTTTATGTTTGACAGTTACATGAACTGCTACGGGCATGTACCTTGTGCATGAGCTATGAGTAGAGAACTATCACAAATTGATATGGAGGTTAAAATTGGAGCTAGTCACAACAGTGCATGTGTGTCTGCTTTGGTCGTGCAGAGGCCACGTGTTCACTGAAGAGCCAGTAACCCGAGCCTAACCATTCACCAATCATCCTGCCATCACTCTTGCATTTATGGTGCAGAGACTGAGTAAGTCTGGAGTGATGCATGTCTTTTCGTGATGTGCGATTACTTGCATCTGCTGTTAAGAAGATTGAAACCACACTTCTGGCTCAGGTGGGAAGAAATGCTTCATGAATGCTCAGTGGATGATGGATGAGAATGCACCTTAGAGATGAGACACCCACGAGTGAGGCAAGTAGATCAATATATTGATGCTTAGGGGTGGGGTCTTTTCTGTAGGACATTCTGGCAGACTTGTAAGACAGGTTTTATGTTTAGAGTTCTACCAATCAATGAGAACATAATGTATAGATGCTTTTAAAAGATTCAGAGGCCGTTCCTGGTCGGCATTGGTACACAGCTACCTAATGATGCTATAATTCTTCCCATTCATTTAACTATTTTAGTCTTATTTTTACAATCCAAATAGGAGAATAGATTTGTCCCCATAATGCACTAATGCTAAGTTATCGGGATTTATATAGCACATTTCAACCATGTGAATGGCCTTGTGCTTTCGGAGCCTGTGTTCTGTTTCTTTCTAGATTTGGATTCTCATTGATCAGAGACAAGGTGTTCTGGTGTCGTTGTGCTTGGTTGTTGACACCGGTCAAAGGAATACATTGTTTAGCAATGGTTAGTACTGATTAACAGGGAAAATACAATATGTTGTATTTGCATATGTTTGTGTTCATGGACTTCCGACTTAATTTCATTCCACTGGGGTGACTGGGTGTTCATTCTCTGTTGGTGTCAGGGATGTGTTGTTGAGGCTACTGTGCTGTGCCAACAACGAGGTAGAAGGGTTAGCAGTTAGGGGCACATGTGAACTGATAAACATGGCGATCACTGCAGAACCAGCTGATTTGGAGAAGACAAGCTTTGTGAATGACAATGTCAGTACTGACGTCTTACCGGTTTTTCCAGTTGCTCAGTCATTAAAAAATAAACAGACATTTCTTTCATTCCCCCAAAAAACACGCCATCAGATCATTACCGGCGATGACTCCTAAGAACATTTGAGAACCAATTTTTTAGCTTCTCACAGAGTTCAAACATTGAAAAAAAACCTCTCATTTATATTCTTAATGCCCAATTCAGTGCTAATAATTAGGCATAAAGAAAACCATGAGACAGGATTAGTGTTCGGATCCTGTTCCCAGCTCTTCTTAATTGTTCGTAGTCAATCCTTCTAACAGCGGGCTTGGCAGGGACCAGCATGGGAGAGGATTGGCCCATGTTAGGCGGCGGTGGAACAATGTTTGAGTATGAGGTCAAGGAGACTAATTGTGTGAGCTACGGATCTCCTAATTTGTATAGCACAAGGGGAGGTAACCTTTGTGACTCTGTTTGGGGGAATTTGGAAATTAGCAAAAGAGTATCCTATAGTATATTGAGATCCATGCATAGCACTCAAGCACCTTACTTCTGAATGTTGCCCCCACAAGCCCACCCCACGGCACCACATGAAAAAGGGATTTTGTTAAGTGCTAATGATCTGTCTGGCTCAGGCGGCAAGCTGATCCCCCTGTCTGCCCATAATGCCTAAGGGGACTCATTGGGAGCCATTGTGAAAAAGTGGTGTAATTGATCGGCAGAATGCAGTGTGAGAAAAGTTGAAGAAAGTAAGTGTGGTAGTGTGATGAGGAGTTGGAGAATTAGTTACGCTACCAGAGACCCAAGACAATCCCCATGAGCAACTTAAGTGGTACTAGAGGGTGTATTGATTTATTGATATAGACTTGGCTACAACCAATATTTTCTGTTCAGTGAAGTGGTATCACAATGGTGAAACATGCATTTTTTGGTAACAGTGAAAGAAATCTGGCACAGTGGTCTTATTGTCGACACTGCAAGTGGGAGAAATGGGTTTTAATGTGGAAGTGTCTACTGGACCAAAAAGATTTAATGCTCGTAAAAACAGTTTGTAACCCAGCCCCCCAGTGTTATCTGACAAAATAAGAGACACTAGAGGTGATTCACCTGTGATGTTGTACAAGTCTACTTGTTCAGTGAAAGGAGAAAAGGAGAGAGAGAGAGAGAGAGAGAGAGAGAAAGGAAGATGGGAGAGATACTGAGATTTTATGTAAGAGAAAGAACGGAAAGAGACAAAAAATGTGTGTGAGAGAGAGAAAAAGATACATAGATGGTGAGGAGAGCAAGAGTTTCAGGGTGCTACAATTTGGTGGCAACTACAACCAAAGCCAGGAGAAAATGACCTTTCCTTCATGGCCTTGTTCCTCAGACTCTCCTCCTATGTGCTGGGTGTGCCGTGGCTTTCCTCCAGTGTGAAGTCACACATGGTCATCTTTAAAGCGTGGCCAACCTACATGGGATGAGAACAGAACTGATAGCTAAGGCATTTCCTGCTTCCAATACAAGAAACACCACGACCATGACACCTCTCCTTCTAGGACTCTAATCATCCTCCTCGCACCAGTCATGTTACTAAATCGCTTTGCATACTTGAAGTTAAGTTACTAAAGTTATTCTATAGCGGGTATGAAGATCGCAAAATGTCTATCAATATGATGGTCTCGAGAGCTCTTTGGAATACTGCATGATTCTCTGTTGATCAAAAAGGAGACATAGTGCATGCCATAGGCTGGATCTTTTGCAATGACAAGTTTTGTACTTATCTCTCTTTTCACTTGGTATAACATGGGGTTGCTAGCTTATTGTTTGTGATCACAGGATCCTGAAGTTTAAATTATTATTCATCCAGTTCTGCATGTAGATTAGTCCCTTGGTTCTTTCAGTAGACTGTAGGGAATTGTGTACCATAGTTAGAATTCAGAATTTAACCCTGTTCATGAATACCAATAACTGAAATGTAGCGGAGGCAAGCTTAAAGCAAATCCTGGAGCTCAGTTTAAAGATTGTACTGACTCCGTTGTTCCCTAAGAGCTGTAGTACATCACTCCTTTTTAAAAAAAAATCCAATAAGTTGGGATTGGAATAATCAATGCATGATGTCACAGGGATGGTACAAGGAGGTGATTGTGGTGGGTATTAAGATACTGTATAATATTACTTTCTACCTTAGCTGGGAATTTGCTTGTTTTGCTGGTATGTTTCTGTGGATTGCATAGATCATTTGAGACTCAAAGATGAGTATCCTCTCATTTGTGGCTTGGGCTTGGCCAAGAATAGCAGACCATGCACAAGTAATTGCTGCTGTCTAATATATGGATGTTGTACGTCAGCTACAACAATGTCCGTTTAATTTGGCAGAAGACACCACAACACTTCTAAAGAGTATAATGAGGTGTCAGAGGATCACTGTATGATGTCAGAATATGCTACAGCCGATATTGCACCACACGCTGGACACTTCAGGGAACTACATAATTGGTGTGAAACCTATATCATCTTGTTGCGGAGTTTTACTGACTCCTTTGCTCCGTAAGAGCTGTAGTTCATCACTCGTTTTTTTTCATTCCAACAAGTTGGAATTGGAATAATCAATGCTTGATGTCACAGGGAAGGTAGGAGAAGGTGATTGGGGTGGGTACTAAGATATTATATGATATTCTTTTCTACCTTAGCTGGGAATTTGTTTGTTATGCTGGTATGTTTCTGTGGATTGCACAGATCATTTGAGACTCAAAGATGAGTATCCTATCATTTGTGGCTTGGGCTTGACCAATAATAGCAGACCATGCACAAGTAATTGCTGCTGTCTAATATATGGATGTTGTACGTCAGCTACAACAATGTCTGTTTAATTTGGCAGAAGACACCACAACACTTCTAAAGAGTTTAATGAGGATCACTGTATGATGTCAGAATATGCTGCAGCCGATATTGCACCACACGCTGGACAGTTCAAGGAGCTGCATAATTGGTGTGAAACATATCATCTTGATGCAGAAGGTGTTGGCTTGGTGTCCCCTGCTGCTATGGTGTGTTAGCTATTTGCCTAATTAGTATTCTTTGCAGCCACGCGTCCACATTTTTCAGATAAGGAGATCTTCGCACACATGAGCCAAAATCTGCACAACTCAGAAATGCATTAGAACGAGATATTACTGCCATTATCAAAATAACATCAAGAGCCTTGTACATTTGCCAAAACATTGTTCTGTCAGCAGAATGATCCTGACAGTCATCTGAGCTCATTTCAAAGTGGAGGCGGAGAGCCTGCCAGTGTTTAACAGCGGCAAATGTTCCGCCTTTTAGGACGGTTTCTTAATGTTTTAGCGGATAGGGAGGTATTTAAAATATAATTTCTGAAAAAGCAGTGTTGTTCCCACCTCTTCTCCCATTGTCTGTATGATTATGCTGCCTCGAGTTGGAGACTGCAAGAGTGGGTCTATACCTTTATATAGGAAAGTGTGTGCGGCTGACTTTATCTGCGTTACACACTGGTGAGTCCTGATGTGTATGTTGTTGCCTGACCATGTCAACATGTATGTATCTTTGTATGTATCGATTTATGCCCATGTGGGTTGGTGTGCATTTGTGTTTAGGTGTGTGTTTACCTATGTTCTGTGATTAGTGTGAATGTGCACAGCTATATCTCTGTGTCTGTAAATCTAAGCTTGGTTGTGTATCTTTTCGCTTGTTTGTGTGTGTTCCTATATCTCTTTTCTGTATGATGTTCGGATAGGATCACCTATTCCTTTAGAAGTGTTTGAAGAATGTCAGATTTAGTTCCTGTTAAAAAATCCTACATCTGGTTGGGCCCTGATCTATTTTTATTTTGTTCATTTTTTTTACTGTCAATGTGTGTTTCTTCCTTTCACTCTGAATAAGTATATGTGTATGCACCTGTTCATATCTGACTGAGTGTGTTTGCATGTTTTCACACGTGTGTGTGTGTGTGTGTATGTGCGCATGTCTGTGCTTCTTTATACCTACACTTATGTCTGGATGTACACCAGACTACTTGTATAGCAATTTCACTGTACATCTGTGTGTTTAATTATGTGTGTATATTCCTCGGTCTATGGTATTTGTTTATGTCTCTGTTTGCATATCTGTGTACCAGAACGTGTGCTTGTATCTTTGTGCGTGTATATAATAATATGTGTATGGAAGTATCAGCATAACTTCACTTATACTCTCTGTGCATGCAAATGGGAGTACCCGTGTTTCTCTGTATGTTTGCATATGTACATGTGAGTTTGAGTGTGTGAGTCGATTTACACGTATGGGTGTGTTTAAGCCTATTTGCACATCTGTCTGTCTATGTGCCTATGTCTCAGTATCTGGACATCTGTGTGGAAGTATGTCTGTTCCTATGTGTTTTTGTGTATTTGTGTGCCTGTACGTCTGTATATGTGTATGTGACTATCTATCTGTCAGTGTACTAGTTTTCCTGTTTCTTTAATTTTGTGTGTGGGAAATTGTCTGTGTCTATTTCCATACCTCTGTTCTTGTGTTTATTGATGTCTCTGTATCTCTGTGTATTTATATGTTTGATTATGGGTGTGTGGGTAAGTCTCAGTCTCAGGCATCTTTGCATGTTTTGGGTCTCTACATCTATGTATTTATGTTCATTTTCCATTTATGCAAGTGGATGGGTGTTTTTTTTCCTTTACACATGTATGCCTGTGTATGTGTGTTCCTGTACACGTGTGGAAGTTAATATCCATTTGCATATCTACTGTTTATTATGGGTTTGTGTCTCTGTGTCAGTGCATTTGTGTTTGGGGGTGTATCCAGGTCCCAATACATCTGCGGGTGTCAGTGAAGTCAAATTAGCCGCAACAGCCCGGTGGTGCAGGGAGGGCCTGAGACAGCACTTAGGTGTTACACACATATCGAGACCCGAGTACGGTGTCGTGGAGATACAACGTCATCCAGCTCCTGACTGGGTCCCGGGGAGGAGGGGGGGGGGGGGAGGCGATCGGTTGTTCTCGTGTACTTTGCTGGGGTGGGTCAAGTTTCGAACCGCCCCTGGCGTGTGTCTCTGCATCTGTGTGTTCGTTTGTGAGGGGCAGAGGGGGGAAGGGTTGGGCAGCATTCTTTCGAGAAATGGAGAGTGTACAGACAAGGAGTGTACAGCCTGCCCACCTCATGCTAAGTAAACGGCGCGATTGTGTCGCCCTAACTCATATTGTGGGGGATTAGGAGGCTATACATCATTGCACAGCTTTTACTTTAAGGCGCAGGGAAGAATACTATAAAATTAGGCGCTGCCAGTTTGGCAGACAGCTGCAATCTGTCACCCTGCAGCCTCCCTTAATGTGCTTTATTGCACGAAGCCAAACTGCTGTCAGAGCTCCCTACATAAATACTAATTCCAAGGGTGCTCCCACACATGCTAAGGGTAGGGGGAAATCCATAAAGCAGCCGAGCATCCTGGGAATGCCGAAACAATGGCGGAAAGGGAGCACAAAGGAAGGGCATGCTTGCCTGAACCCTTCACACCTGACCTGCAGTGGATGTGCTCCGGCGAGGTTACCTGGATCCAGATGTTCAGGCACATTTTTGTTCTCTTGTAAATGATTCCACCCTTTGGTGTTTGTGTAGAAGTGCATGAAATTCTGCTCCTCAAAGGCTACGAAGGAAGCAGAGAAATAACTTCCTTAATCTCGTTTGTAGTTAATAATAACAAATCACAAGATGGATGTATATAATCAAATGAATATCGCCGATGCCCGTCATCATGTGAATCCTTTAACCATGGATATCTGTAGGCAGCGTGGACATTTCTTCATCTCTGGATGTGAATTGCGAAAGCAAGCAGTATCCAGAAAATAGAAATAATATGCAGGTTTGATTGCCAAATAGTCCAAAATGACAGGGGGAGGCACATAAATATGGGGAGTGGACATACCTGAGTTTTAGGGACATAACACAGGCCCCTGTAGCCACTACGGCGCAGGGGACCCCAACCCCTGCGTGCCTTAATCTGCCCAATGCCAATAAATATCCGTGAGATATGGGAGGCTCAGGGTTCCCCTGGTCACATCCTGCAGAGGGGGAGGGGCATCAGTTTGTGTTATGCCACACATGAGTTTATTAAGGAAGCATTATAACCCACAAATCACAGATCTAAATCCTCCCCATGTCTATCTCACTAACTATATATTGACCTCCTTATATGTCCATCTATACCCACATTTTTTCATACATCTATTGGTCAATTCATCAATCTACCAGTCTACTTATCTTTCTCTCTCGCTCTCTATGTAAATATATATATATATATATATATATATATACATACATATAATGATGTTATGCAATTATGCACGTTATTTAAAGCAACTGTACTAACGAATACACATTCACACTTATATTCTTTCAGTGCAAAGATCAAATTTGAGTTTATTACCAAAGTAAAGCAAAATTGCTTTTATAAAGACACTGCTTACTGTCTCCCAGAATGCATGTAAACATTACTTTACAACAGGAAACAACTCTCCTAACAGTCTCCGGGTCACTTCGATGTGTTTTACCTTACTGCATAAATTTAGCCACCCAAATTCTAGTTTCGATTACATAACCTATGAAAAAAATACAGGTTAAAAAGTCCCACAACATAAACCATGTATGCAGATGTGTAGAGTTTAATATGTTTTTTTTAATTATCATTTTTGGAGGAGTGGAAGGCCATCATGACCCACTCAGGCCTTCTCCTCTTGTGAAGCATGCCCCTACCCACATTTAACAATGGAAACAATAGCATATTACACAATGCACATCTGCATTTATACTGTATGTATAGGAGAATTAACTTTTGATGAAAGTGTGCAAGTTATCAACTCATGATAGTAGACTTGACACACCCATTAGTGATGTGGCCACTCCCCTATTCCACTATATGGTTACAACTTCTTATGGTGGGTGCATGGGGTACAGCTGCATCAAAAGTGCTAGAGCAGGTGGTTAAAGCCCTTAGGGCCATATGTACGAACACTTTTTCCCATAGACACAGAATGGGTAAAAACCTTTCATACATCTGGCCCTTAGTCACCATAGAACTAATTACTGGAGGGGTGTAAAAAAGTAGCCAGGTGTGTGGATGTCCAGCGCACAATAAGGTCACAAGGGTATCCCCCGTGCAAGCACTTCTGCCATCCACCCTCAAGTACCAGCAACCTTCCTTTGTTCGTGCAAGTGATAATACCACATATATATGTGGCTACACATCAATTCCATGTCAGACATTTTGAGACTGCGTGCTCAGCCAGGGTCCAGTCTGCCTGAACTGTGGGAAACAGAAGCAGTCCGAGCTTTAGACATATAATTATGAAAAGCTGACCTGCCCTCACTGCTCCAGCTGCTTCAGACATCTGGTTCTGTAAACACACTGATAGGATCTGAGGCTAACCATGCAGGTTTATGCATATTTCTTCTTTAGAGCAAACAAAAGAGGTCCTGGCAGTATGAACTGGTCTTGCAAATCCCTCTGCTAACAAGCAGAGCATACTGTACTGCACTTCACACTCAGCATGGCAACACTGCCAGGGCTTGATGGAAAATAGAGTTTGAAACAACTGGTAATGCAAAAAAAACAAAATACGCTGGAACCAGAACTGTGACACAGATGCTGACCTGTCTCCGCGGAGGGGCCTCTTTGAAGCTGCAAGGGAAATGGAACCGAAAGCTCTTATTGCTCAGTCCCCTGAAACATCTGATTTTCAGTTCTTTGCATAATTTCAGGACGGCAGGTAGAATCCATAATTGAGGCAATTAGCCACCAGTGAATTATGGGGCAGCAGATATCCAACTCAGCATCCTTTCCTCCCTACCTGCTTTCATTTAGCCTAATTTGGGTAATTAACGTTTACAATATTGCAGAACATCAAGGAAAAATGTGTTCCTTTTATCTTTTTAATTTCTCAGTGTAGGCGACTGTGAGTTTCTAATTTAAATGCACAAAAGTTCTATCTAAAAGCAAGAATGTGCGAGGCAGCTCACTGCCTCAACCAAGCCAATGTGTCAGTCAGAGAAGAGGCGTATTATGTGGTTCACGAGGAATAGGAACAATAATCCGTGTAGAGGCAGATAAAGCGGTTGTGAATGGGGCAACTCTGTGTCCTTTCATCAAGCCACTGTTACTATTACTGAAAAGATCTATATGTATGTTTTGCTACCATATATGTATGATATTAAACAGACCACCCTTTAACGTCTAACAGTTTGTATCTTTGTATATAGTAAGACACATCACAATGCCCATTTTGTGTTTTATCCTTTGTATCTGTGTTATGGGATCCAACTGTTTCCTGTAACGCATTCCTTTGTAAAGCACTCTTTGCTTCAAACCCAGGTAGTTTCACCAGAAAAGCTCAACCAGTGATCCACAAAGAGCCAACTTTAGGAAAGAGCCACGCAGAGAAAGCATAGGAGAATAGAATGTCACACAGCTGCAATAGTCCACAAACAGCGCCTGATTAAGGTTACAGTTTGGAACAAGATCAGGTTGAAGATGAAATAAAATGGATGCCGGATATCAGCACGTGCCACAGATTGTGTCTTTGTCTTACAAAAGGTTGGGGGCTCACGTATCCTCCCTCTACTGCTGTTTTGGGCGACATGGCTCGCCCTTGATGGATACCATTCCCGTATGCGGATGTTATAATTAAGACAAGGGACTAGAAGCAGGGAGCAGCTCAACTTCCTGGCAGTCAAGATGGGGGAAAACAGGATGAGGCCTTGATGAGAAACCATCTTCTTAGGGGACTCATCGACAAAGGAGGAAACCAAATGCACGGACATTTTAATTAAAATAATGATTTTCATCTCCAGTGGAAGACAATGACTCAAGACAAAGTTACAGCCATTCCTAAATACTGCCACATTCTATCCACTATTTAATTCACTTTCACAATACGCTCCTTTAGTGAGCTATGTTTACTAAGGCGGACACCTGCTTTTCTCCATTCATTAAAACTCCATATTGGTGTCTATTAAGAAGAAAAAAGCTATTTCTAGAAAAGCATGATATTGTCTAGTGAGTTCCAACTGATGTTTGGATATTTTATCCATTTCATTCATTCACTAAAAAAGAATGTGTGCCTAGTTCTAGTTATTTCAAGAAATAAATCGACGTATATTTGTTGTGCTTCAGGATACGCCCTATTTGTAAATTTGCTTTCCAATACTAACCTGGCACTATGATTATGAGGAATTAATAGTTTGCAGGCATAGCAGTGTAGAGGTACCGGATTGTACACTTTATGGATGCTCAAAGTTAGTTAACTTCACTCGCCTTATCTGTGGTCGGGTTTCTTTGCACAAGAATTAAGCAAAAATCCATCTTATTTGGTATCCTGGAATCTGGCACAGATCCAGCCACCCTTGGTCTTTGTTACTAAGGAAACACAAAGGAGATTCACTAGCCAGCCACCGTTAAAAAAAAACAGCCACTTATATTGTTATTTAGACAGAATAAATAAGTTTAAAAAGCTTTAAAGTGCAAAGGATAGTCTGAAAATTCCAAGCCTATAAATGTACAAATTGTTGTAGGGCACATATACATTTTCATTGGAAAACAGATAGTTCCTGAAAAGGGTTCTGTCTACCCTCAACATTTCTTTTTTTCCCATGACAGATTGACAACTTGCTTGGCATTGTTACCTGATAGTGTGCTCTTTTTTCTGCTAAAGATTAGCTGCCTTTCCATTCCCTGTTTTTCTATTGATTTTGCTGACCTTTCTGTCCAGACAGCAACGTTCGTGTTAAGCTCTATAACAAACTAGTGCCCAAATCCTGCCTAATTGTGCTCGTCTCTGTGAGGCGCCACACAGACAAACCCACCTATATAAGCACACAGGTAAATTCACACACAATGCCCTTGTGGGACCGCACAAACATAGCACAATAAGTTGTGTTTGAGCTTCAAACCTCAGTTGGAACTGGTTTATTTTCCTAGAGTACAGAGTGAACATATAATCAAGAATGTGGGCCTGATTATCTACCAGTGGTACCAACCAGAAGGCACCTCGATGCCAATAACACCACCAGTTCAGTTACATTTATATACTATAAGTAGTTGCTTTTCATTAGCATGCCAGCTATGGGCGAACATTTCCCGGCAGACTTTGAAGGATTAGCTAGTTGTTTGTATTTCTCTTTAAAATATGCAAGGAATCCCTCAATGTTCTCCACGCATATGATTTATGATTGGTGCTGTGGTTGCTATCTGATTTGATACCTTGACAAGTTTTACGTATGTAGCTTTTCTAACACGTTTCTCAAAAGTCCTCTGTATAAGTATTACATCGACTAAATTATACAGCCGCTGAACTACATACAGTTCACACCCGATCACACATGCACTCTAAAAGGGCCCGTGGGATCCCGCTTTGTCGGATTCTATATCAATTCTGCAATATAATTCAATGCAATAAATTAATACATCCTTGAAAGAGTATAATAAGAACAGTAAGAAAGAGGCACATAAAACACACAGAGGAGAGAAAAATAAGTTTAATAACAAATATATTATGAACGAATGCTGAACAAAATGTGAGAATACAGAGTAAATTTTAAAACGTCCTACACCCTTCATTTTTCTAAAAGTGGGAGGGCGAAATAAGACCCCTCAGATGGAGAAATTCACTGCCATGCCAAGTTAATAATGTTCTCTGGTGCACAGCTGGGCTTCCAAGCAGTTTGGGTCATATCATAGAGAAAGGTGGACAAGGGGAGGTTTGTTCCCACAAGGTGATCTGGCAAGATGGAAAGTAATGCTCGAACTTAAACAGTGTAGCAAAAGAAAGGACTTGAGGCCACATGTACGAACTTCAGGTTTTGCAACTCGCAAATTGCGAGTCATAGCGACTTGCAATTTGCGAGTCGCAAAACCTGATGTACAACAGTGTCAATGACACTGTTTGCGATTCCCAACGTGGTTGCAAATGACCTACCTCATGAATATTCATGAAGTAGGTCACAGTTTGCGACCCACTTGGGAAGATTTTAAATAAAGCAGTTTTTTTTATTGAAATGCAGCCCGTTTTCCTTAAAGGAAAACGAGATGCATTTCAAAAACAAAAAATGAAAAGTTTTCTTTTCATTTTTTTGCTGCCATTCACAAAGGGGACGGGGTTCCATGGGGACCCCTTCCCGTTTGCGAATGGATTAGCACTAGTTTGAAACTGGTGCTATATGCGATTGTTTTGTGACCGCATTCTCAGTCACAAAACAATCATACATGGGACTGCGATTCGCAATTAGGAAGGAAGCACCCCTTCCTAATTGTGACTCGCAAACCCTTTTTGCGATTCAGTAAATAGATTACCGAATCTCAAAAATTGGTCTGTACATCCCAAATAGCATTTTCCATGTCGTAAACAGCCCGATTCACTGTTTGCGATGTGGAAAATGCTTTGTGCATCTGGCCCTTGGTGAGTAAAGACTCAAAAGTACTGCCAGGAAACACAGTCCCACCAATCCCAACAGGTCACAGCAAAGACCAAGGCAAGAAGACACATAGGCAGCTGCTGAATCTTTGGCGAGCACAATGGTAGGAAAGTGCATAGAGTGGCAAAATTAGTGATTTTCCCAAAGGCTGCAAAACAAAGGTACAAAGACGAGGAGCCAACCAAGAAACACAGAAGCCAGCCACAATCTCAAGACCAATAAAAGGACGGAAAGCCGCTGGACCAAAACAGCCACCTCTTCTCCACCCGTCAGACTGGTAAACCACGGCATGTGCTACAGCCAATCAGTTTTTGTGTTGTATTACTTCCTTCAAGCAGTACAGCTTCTACTTAGTTCTATCAGAGGGCAGAGTGCACTCCCCCGAAGCACTGTACAGCACAGGTTCACAACATCCTATTCCTCCTCTTCTGCCTCCTTAGATCTAGATCTGTGAAAAAAGTGTTGCTGTTTTGTATCTATAAAAAGTAAGAACCACATTATATAATAGCAGTGAGTAGACTGCAACTTTCATCTTTTTGTGCAGAGCTCAAATAAGAGGCTGGTAAATTTAAATATTCAACATTGATCATATATTTAAAATTATCTTTGGTTGGTTCACTCATTCAGATAGACCTAGATTCACTGGTTCATGTTTTATATTATGTATGTAGCATAAATCTAGCTACAGTACAAAGGAGTGGAGTGTTGTACACAAATGGGATTGGCAATGGGTTCTGCTGAAGAAGGGGTTAATGATGATCATGTCCAAAAGACAAGGGGCAGGGTTTAGAGCGAGCAGGAAAGGGTGCAAGAATTTAGTTTACAAGGCAGGCCTGCGCCAAGCAGAGCACAGACCTTTGGGTGGAAAGAGTGTGGAAAAGCGAGGCATGCAAATGTAAAATGTTGTCATGTTTTGAACCAAATGTCACACTGACACTTTAGACTGCGGACTGATCTGTATTTCATGTAACTCCTTGCTTGTAGACTGTCATGCTACTTAGTTTTTTTTTGGTTGAGAAATTGGTCAGTAGCAGCTAGAAGTTTGGTGACATAGCCCTTAGTTTGATTGGCTGGTTAAATAGTCATAAATCGACGGTTGACCACTAGATGTCAAGTCGATTGTCTTCTTAGGTTGGTTGATTGGGTGGATGGGTGGTTGGCTGGTTCAATTCTAAACACAGTTGAAAACAAACATTTGTTCCCCTTGCATTCACTCTATAAAATATATCCATTGCTCAATTACTGTTCTGTTTAATTGCTTCTGTGCATTAATTTATGTAATGAATTACAAGAGTGCGAGATACAGATATTGAATCAGGGGGTCTATCTGGTGGAAGGGAATGGTGAGAGCCTTGTGCTTCTGAAGCCCGGTCCAAGAGTGCGTATTGTTCACGGTATTTTATAGCTCAGCCTTTACTATATTTACAAGCTGTATTTCTGGTGGGCTGGTTGAAGCACCAAGGATTTCTGTGGTGGGAAAGTGTAAAGTCATCATCTTTTCAACTCGAATATTGTGTCTACACTTAAGGTCAAAAGGTTTTCGCGTTTTTTGTGTGTGTGTATGTGTGTGTGTGTGTGTCAGTCATAATGTACCTAAAATTAAATATGCTTGCCAGAAGGCATTTGTAATTACTTTTAAGCTTAAACTAGTAATGTTTATTCGCAAAAGTAAACCTTGGTATTTTTTTTTGGTTTTCGGGGTCCATGAGGTAGTGCTGTACAAATGTTTTCATCCATAATTTAATAGGCTTCCTTCTGATGTGTCTATGTGATGTTTAGGACCGCTTGACAGACTGTGGTATTCTAAAGTCTTGTAACTGTTACTCAGTGTCATCCGGTTTATTTATTTTAAGAAATCCTACTCCAAAGGTCAGCAGCCTAATGTCTCTGCAGCCAAAAATATTGACAGTTTCTCCCTAATGACTTAAAAAGATGCTGAATCCAGCTACAAGGGTTTAAGGTTGCAGACCCTTGTCACTGCAGCTTGCGCAACACAAACTGTCCTAATGAAGGATGTGTGTGTTATGTGGACATGTGTGAAGCAAACCATGGCTGTTTCGTAAGAGAGGATAAGACGTGCAGCTCTGTGACTGAAGAAAAGCAAGTCGTCGGTGGTCTTTGCCAGCTTGAAGCAGAGGGTCCCAGTCAGTATGGGCAGATGATTATGGCCATGATTACAATTAGGCCTCTGATCCCGACTCTGGCACAAAAAGGAGTGGATACACCAGTCGGGCGCAAATTGTGCCCACATAATTGCTCACTACAGAAAATTGTAGCAAGAAAAATGGGGCAAATGGACAAAATGCACGTTTGTACACCCTGGAACATGTAGCATAATTTGCAGTTTGCAAGGCGTTCACCATTTTGAGGAATCTAACTCAGAATGTGGCGCAAAGTGCATCCACTCATTATAATCAAGTCCTTCGACTGGTCGCTTAATCGCCTGCCACGCAACTCAAAGATGGCAGATAGAATGTCAGTTTCGTCACTACACCAGAAATTCTTGTGATTCTGAACGAATCGCTTTACCTCCCTCCATCTCAACTATTAAAAATATGTTATTAATTAAAATATGCCTAGCTAAAAAAGATGTATAGTGCACTGTCCATATTATATTTGGTACCATACCCATCACACCATGGTCTATATTCTCTATATCCACATTCTCTCTCAAGCAGACACGATTTTCTTTATGGTAAAATCTGCAGATTATGCTTGACTGCTTCGTTACACTGATAGGTAAATCAGCGGTGAGTTAGCATGGGTGCAAGTTTGTTATGGGTCAGGTTGTTGCACAGAAATGTTTTAAAAATGTGTGTGTAACTCTTCATAGATGCATGTAGCCCAGCACTGTTCACTAATAATTGTACTATGGAGCCTTTTATAACGTACATGACTACTATCATACTACATAACCTCTTCTGGCATACAACAACAACATTTTATTTTAAAATAACATCTGTAGTTCATGCAACAGATGATGGCTCATGTGGCAAATGCTGTAAATCCATGGTTATGCGGCAAACGCAGCAGCCGCAAAATCACATAATTCTAGTGGCCATGCAGATATGTACCCGATAATATGTATATCTTCAAGGTTCGTGATGTGGCGTTATTAATAATATATCCGTATTTACATATATATACATTTACTTTCATGAGTTTGTGGTACGCAATATTTGAGCTACACCATCGTCGTGTGCAGGCACATTTGAGGACAGCCTCTGACAGTGTGTCTGTCTCTCTGGCGCTGGCTGTGTGTTGTGCCTGCTTGTGGCTTCATTGCACTTTGGCAGACAAGGCACATTCTCTGCCTCTCCAGACTCCCTCAGAGGGATGTATGTATACTTATCCCACGAAAGCCATGCTATCTATGGCCGCTGCACAGTGCTGTGCTAGGCATTTCAAAAGCAGGTAAATGAAAAGAAAGCTTTGTACTCAAAAGGATTAATTACCCCGGGCACGCAGTAAAAAAAAAACTGAAGGGAGCAAACAGCCTCTGTTTTCTCTCCCACAGGATGCAAAGCAATGTAACCAAGGCATTGAAGTCAAAGGTCAATGTGAATGTAGGCAGCCCAAGACAAAAAGAGAGGAGCAGCATAAATTCCGATTTAATTGGACTTATGGGTTGGGGAAAAGGAAGCCACTGAATGGACCTGTGTTAATATTTTATGACCAAAGGATCTTAGGAGGTTCATTTTGATGAAACATAAACTCCTATTTCCTGAAGAACGTTATTTCTCATTAAGTCACAACTCCATCCTTTAATGGGTTTTGTGTCACGCCTTGATTTTCTATGTGTGCATCAGTGTGAGGTGATCCAGTGTCCCATGCTGCATACTGTAGTGGGTGGAAGAAAAATGTGAATTGCTAAACAACAGATCAATGAATGGAGAGAGCTGAACGGAAGCCCCTATCAATATATCATGCACATATTTTTTAGTAAAATCAAAAGAGCTTGACTAATGCCAGGCCTAAAAAGAAGTGGAAATATTCACAGATGTATGTAGAATTACTTACCAAGCAAAACCCATGTGGCCAGCTCGTACAATCGCTTCCTTCTGAATTTGCTTCTTGTTTTCAACATTTGTGTTTATCTTTTTTCTGATAGAGTAGATTGTTCTTTAATTAGATGAATAAGTAGAAGCTGTAAAAAAGGTGCAATTAAAATTTTCAATTGTGCTGATTAAACAGAAAAGTAGAGAAAGTTGCATGTCTGAATTTGTCATCCACTAGCACATGTGCTTTCTAAGTTTCATAAAATCTTGGAATTTCACAAAACTTATTGGTCACAACTTTGTATGTGTGTAAGTACCTGGGTGACTACACCATCACCAAGTGCGCTGTCCCTTAGGATGAGTTCAGATATTGTGAATTTCTGTCACTTATTGCTGTGTCCGTAGAGGTGTCTCACAACAGAGTTTAGAATGATGAATTACATTTTTTATAGTACACATTAGATGGTGAGGACAGTTAAACAAGATATTTTGGTAAAAGGGAAATAACCATTTACTAGTTACAAAACATTGAAAAAGAGTGATTTACAATGCAGTAACATCTGAAAACGCTAACTGAAAAAACATCTATTACAAAAACATGACCTCTAAAATATCGACATGAATCAAATATTTCCCCATAAAAACTGAATTGCATCTATTCAGCTATTTATGTTATCAAGCATTTAGAACTAAATATGCTCGTCCTCGAATTAGAAAACTGAAGTTTATCCAGAGTAAAATATGTGTGGAGTGAGATTGCTTAGCTTTAGGAATGAAAAACTGATTGACATTTTGTAGGTATTTAATTATATAAGCCAGGTAAAGGTTTTGGAAGTGTTTTTTGTGAAGTCAGTATTTCGGCCAAAGTTGTTTTTGTAGTCTATATTTTAATATGGAATCATACAATAACAACCTTAAGAAGAGACCTGTGGACTTGATCCTTCAGAACATCGCTTCTGGGTTTTTGTTTGTTGCATGTCCTCTAGAACATGGTTCTGAGTGTTTTTTTAAAATACAGTGAGAGCCCATCAGGGATGCTGCGATTATATTCCACCCACAGGTATAGATCTGGCAGGCAACACAGTATGTGTGTCTTTGGAAAGAGAGTCCTAACACCTCTCACGTGGAGTAGGTTAGGAAAACATGAAATACACGTGGTTCACAAATTGCCATTAAAATGGCGTTGGACAGATTGCATCATGAGTGCACAATGGTACAGAGAATGATTGTCACTCATGAGTTTCTTTATTGTCTAAATCCCAGGAGTGAGAGTGTCAGGGACTGATTTTCTAGAAGACGTTTATTCAGTGTTTTATTATATGAAGTCAAGAGCATGTTTCCAGTTAGAAAAACACATTTGCCCTAAATTCTGCTATGACAGTTTCAGCACAGGAAACTGTCCTTCCCTTGGGTCGCCGCTGCAAGATGCATGCAGTTTATCATTGTACACCTCCGGTAATGAATTACATAATTCTGTTAACACAGCGTATACAATTGCCAGTGATACTAAACCTGTATGGAAGGACTTGGAACAGAATATAAATTGGTTTTGGTTCGCAAAAAAGCACGTAGATTTGAGATTGGGAGCAAAAAATTGGGCCAGAGAAATGCATGTATCTGGCAGGCCAGCAATCCGACTGCCTGTGGGGATTCAAAGAGACTTCTAGCCAGGCTATTGACTAAACATCAGCAAAGATTACTATTGCCAGTCTCATTTCGGACAAGCCGGGGGCACCTATTTTAAATTGATCTTTGGACATTAACTGCATGTTTGCATAGATGCTTTTTCGTGGTATGGTAGCTGAGACCAGTGGCGTAGCGTGGGTTGTCAGCACTCGGGGCAAGGCAAGTAATTTGCGCCCCCTAACCTGGGGCAAGGCAAGTAATTTGCGCCCCCTAACCCGTGGATTTTAGCACTCGAGTCTCTTCCAAGATGTTGCGCCTGGTGCGGCCGGCCCCCCCTGCACTCCCCACACTATGCCACTGGCTGAGACTTTACACAGTATGCCTGTATTTCCCTAGATGGCTTCACTTTAGTTTTTCCTTAAATATCCAACTGCTATCCCTGCATTATGCTCCCTGACATAAACTAGTCCCTATTCCTTCCTCCCTGACATAAACTAATCCCTATTCCTTCCGCTTTGTGTATGAACTGCTTGTCTCCCCTACCCCGCTCCTCCCACCCCACCTGCAGGCGTATGTCCTTGGTGTCCTTACTCTGTATTTGATGGACCACTCAATGGCGTTGTATCCGTGCTCACTAGATTTATGGCGACATCCACTGTTGGCATTCCTTGGACCCACACAGTCTGCTCTTCCCTCACAGGCTCTCCTGTCTAGCTGCTCTTTGGCACTTCTCTCACTGGCACTTTCTGATACCTAGTTCCAACTGAAACTGGTGTCAGCTACCACATAACCAGAAGGTGAAGTTCTAGTTTCCCCATAATAAATGTTCACCCCACCCACATAAAACTGATTGCCATCGACTGCTGTTACATTTGCTGTTTCCACGTTGGTGGATTACCTCACAGTAGATTGCCCCAGGCACCCCGTAAACAGGCACAACAGAGAATTCATCCAACTCCCTCTGTTGGCTGTCTTTTTCGCCCTGAAGCAGCATTGCTATTCCACATTTACATGGGATAATTCTTGCAATTATAAAGCGGAGACATCTTGTTTTGAAACATTGGCAGGTGATACCAGCGCTCCACCCTGTCGACTTCTAGCGCGCCCTGGGTGTCTTCTGGGGTGTGGCACGTTCTCAAAAGAGGCAAAAGCATAAAAAAAAAATGGTGACAAACGGACCCCAGCAGGCCACGAGTTGGTTGCTTGTGCGCCCTTTCTATTAAAAGTCTAATTTACTATTAATGCAAATTGTGCCCCCCACATAACTGCTCTGAATGCTTAAACTCCTCATTTGATAGCAGGGTGCACGTCTCAGGCCCGAGCAGACAAAATGGCTGTCAAATGCAAGCCGCGGTGGTAGCGTCCGGGCGCCTAATTAGCGCGAGGCTAAAATGTCAACCCCACCTAACAAGGTGGAGGAGAATTATTGCCCTCGTAATAGCTGAAAATTTGAACTTGGCAGTTTTATGGATTGCTTTGTGACTAAAACGCTGGAAGCTTTTAAAGCTTTGTGCAAAGGTTGCTTTCTGCAGACACCCGCCGAGCCTCTGTTTCTAAAGACACCCAATAATTTCTGCTCTGCCAGTGGTATTGGCAGGGGGAAACTTGGTATTTAATCCGTAACCTGCCACGCACTGCACCCCAGAGCGGTAAACAACACAGAGAAGCAGCAGACAGAGCTCAGAAAGGCATTAAAAATGTCAAGCCAGAGAGCTGTAGTTAAAATATTAGGTGAGACCTCACTCTCCTGCCTTTATAAATAGCAGAGCACACCTTGCAGTCCTGACTTCCACAGCAGCGCACTTTCCTGTTCCTTTGTGTGTGAGTATATGTACCTTTCGAAAAACCGCGTACACTGCGTCGAATCTGAGGGACTGTCGGAAAAGTGAGATTACAAACGTGGACAAAGCGTATTTTGAGAGAATTTTGCAAGCAGCGCCAACCCTGTGACTAGATGCGCTTTACCTTAAAGCCAATTATTGTAAATAAACGAAGTTGCCTGCGCAGGACGGAACCTGGAAAGGTGTTCCTGTACGTCAAATGTTTGTACGACAACTGCTCATTAAAATGCAACCCGCAGGAGATAATTAAGCAAGCCGTGCAACCCATGTCATGCCAATTATGCAAGAAATTAAGTACATTGTGCTTCAACGGGTAACCTGCTCTCCAAGGCAAGCTGGCTGCCAGGGCCTCCAGAGATTTATCAAGCAAGGGGCCTCACCCAAGGTGTGTCTGCCTGAAGATGGGGCAGAAAGGAAAACTTCCCAGGCACCCTGGCCAAATAATTTCACGCAAGCCTTTTATGCTCACCATAATTAGTTGTAGCAGAAGACACCATCTTACTGGAAAAACTCGCTTCCACACCTAAGCTTTCACTTCACAAATCTGTACATTCGGGGAGTTTTGTAGTTTTGGTGCAGTCCAACTGACCCAATTCCACTCTCACACCTAAAAACAATGATTTGTGAACATGAAATCCAGAGCATTTTTAGTAAGTAGAATATCCGTTTCAGGATTTTCTTTCCTTTCTGCAGCTTGTAGTCTTGTTTTAGGCGATTTTAAAATCAGGATTAGAAGTACCAGAATGGACAGAAAAAAACCTGCACTGGATGTGCTGCACAAGCATAGATCTAGGAACATTGAGTTATGTAAACCTCGAGGCTGTAAAGGTCATACCTGTGACATGGAGTCTTCAATTAATCCTTACCACAGTAATTTTATTTTACAACCTTCTACGCCTGTTTTAGTTTAGTTTGTTCAAAATTCAAATAAAAAAAACTTATTTGCATAATTAATTAAAGCCTGACCTGTTTTATAATTGTTTGATAAATAGGCAATGAGCTTATACAATGTAAATGCACAAGGCTGCAGCATTCTTTATAGAAATTCATGAAAATTAATGAATCATGCGGCAAACATTAAGATAGTGAAAGGAATGGACAAGAAAACTAACTAGACAGACTCTTGGACAGGGATTTCTGCATCTTCCATACATTTTAGCTCAGTTTTTTGTCACTTTTTTTTTCCAATCATTTTGTTATTGAATGAAAAGGAAATAAAGGGATGAAAGTAAAGCTCCTCATTTTCTCAACCAGTGACTTAATATCACACACAGATAATCACTATTATATGTCTATGCTCTCATTATGATTTTTCATACTCTTATTATACTCTTATTGTACACTTATTTCCTCACCATACACTATCACACTCTTATTATAATCCTAGTATATGCACTAACTCTCCTATTATAGTCTCATCATGCCCTTATTATTCTCTTTTTATAATCATAAGAGACTCATACACTTATTATACTTTCTTCATACATATGTAAAAATTACACAATTGAACCCTGTCTTTTACCCTATGCCGCCTATGTTAAATTATGTAATCTTCAGACCTCTAGAATATCGGGATTCCATCAATGAGTAACTTGCCTGATTAAGTTTCCCAGGCCAGTGTTGTTTTCTTTCCATTACTGAAAAGCAGACTCGAGTCAAGTAAGTTAAAAGTGGGAGCAGTATATTTCATATTTGTTGCTAAATATGTGAATCCGCATTTAGACATACGGTTTTAACATGTCTCCATTGATGCTTCTAAAATGGTCCTCATTTCTCTCAGGGAGAAAGTTATCCTTTCTAGTGTTGCAAATGTGGATACTTAAAAAAAAAAACATTAATCAGTTTTTTAAATAGTCCACTCTGTCCCTGGATGTGGGGGAGGGATACAGTAACAGGGAAAGGGATACAGTAACAGAGGATGTCTTTTTATGTTATACCACAATGTCAGGTCTGTGTAGAGCCAGCTGGACCCACCTCTTGAATGTGACCTTGAGCCAGTCATAGTTTCTAAACCAACCGCACTAGGCATGCAGGGGACTGTAGTCCCAACCTTCCAGCGTTCTTAGTGCTGTTGGCTGAAAGGTCAGGACTGGCTGAAGCTCACTCTCACTGCCTGAGTTGATTGACAGCTAAGGGTTAGTTTATAAGGAAATCTGTTCATATAATAAGACAGATCAATTTGGCACAGTAATATAGGTTTAATCAATTTTCAGCTGGGAACAACAGGCAGTCTCAACATAGAGGCCATGACTGAAGTTCAAAGATCTAGTCCACAAGCAGTGGTATTTATACTGTAAAAAACACAAAAAACTGCGGTCACAAGTTCAGTATTGACGTGAGCAAGAACAAGCATTACCTATAATAGGGGAGAGGTACCTCTTGACAAGAGCACATGCACGATTATTGGTCGCGTCATCGGTGCGTAAGTAACATTGACGTCATTCAACATCCCTATCTTTCTGCACAAGTGATTGTATGTTACATGATGCCCACAGTAGCCCTGCCTTGTGCAAATGCTTATCTGACCCTTACACATTTATCCTCACCAAGATATGAATGACTGGTAGTTTTTTGGACTCTTGCGCTAAGGCAGGACACAACCTTGTGTTCCACCCTGTTCGTGCTAAGTGAAGATTATGAAAGCGACAGTTGGTGCAGCTTTAAAGAAAAACTCATTCTAATGTGGCTTGGGCCTCTTGTGTGTTTCAGCACAGCTAACTTAACAATGCAGCATGTGTATACGTTTCCTAAGTAATAAGTGTTTGTCCTAAATATGACCTGCCTTTTCTATTGAACCCACAGTCTGCTTTTTTTTAGCATGTCATGTATTAAGCCTTTCACTACTTACATTGGTTTACAACTATCCCTAGCCTAAAATGTTTGTATTGGGGTTTGGGAACTTGTATGTGATGAATATGATGTGTTCTTATTCTTCCTACATCAGTTACCTTGTACATTACGGCTTAGGTGTTAGAAACAGAGGGGCTATTACTGTTTTCAAAGCGGTTCATTTGACTTTTTATTTTACCAGTAGAGTGCTTCTGCAAAAAGTCAAGAATGCTAATGGAAAGCCATAGTCATTTTTTCGAACAATGAACGTTCATATTGGCAGTGTATCAGCTGAGCCATTTTCCATCTTTATTTCAGCCTCTGTGAAGCACTGAAAGCATTTTGAGCTTCGTTAATTTCAGCTCGTCCACCTGAGTAAAAAGAACTCCAACGTGATAGTTAGGGTATCATAAACAGAATGCATAACCTCCCAGATGCTTTTTATTTATGTATTAATTATTCTTGGGGGTGGGGAGGGTGAGTCCGAGAAATGTTCACAAAAATAATTTGAAAAGTCTTAATTGGCAGAGCAGGTCCTGAGCACAAGTAGCTCAATTTCAGGTGTGATACGTTTAGCCAATTTTGTATTTTTTGCCAACAGCAGTTTGCAGGCGGGAACATAACACCACATATTTGCAATAGCCCAAAAAAACTTAATGGATCAAACAGTAAAGTGCTGTATGCAAAAAACAGAACTGAATGAAAAGGATATGATGGGCATGAGCTTGCTTGGTAGCTATACATATAGCGTACTGTGATGTCATGCCCCATATTACTGCTGTGGCCAGGAGTAGACACAGGCACCATGGTTCAATATGACTTTGCACCAGCAGAAAGTGATGCAAAGTCTTGGGGGATATTCAGTTTCTGGAACAAAAGGTTTTTTGCACTGGAAAGTTTCACTTTTTTTTACCCAAAAATACCTTTGCATTGTTTTAAGTTTGTGCGAGGTGGGGTGTTACCGGGGAACATATACCAATAGGTTTGACAGAATCACCAGTCCACTAAGCTAGCTAGACCAGGCACTGCATCAAAAACTAACATCTCCTTGAGCCAGGCATTAACTGTGGTGCACAGCCCACATATAATGTGTGGGGTTTCTCTGGGTTTATGTATGCATAGAAATATGTACTGGAAGAGTATGCTGTCAGTACAGATCCTATACCATACCGGACACACTCACTTCTGCACCACGTGTGAGGCTGTACACTGTGCAAAACCTTGTTTGTATGCCAGTGGAGGGAGTGATACAGCAGCAGGCCAATCTTTGTAGGTAAGGCTCTGCACTATGTTTTCCCTCTTGCATAAGGCAGTGCAGCAAATATGTTTGCTGCTGTGTGTGAAAAATAGCAGATCTGACCCAGTATCTCAGGAAGTGCCTTTTCAAAGTTCTATTAAAACTTCTCAGGAACAATTTAACAAAGAATGGCAAAAGCAAATGAAGCCAGCATTTTTGGCAAAGCAGAGGTTGTGCTTGCCACTTCCTCATGTTGCCAGCCCACTATGTTTTCAGTCCTGTGCTTTGATTTGACAATCTAAAGCAGTCTGAGGGTTGCAGTGTGCGTTTTTCATGAAGAAAGGAATTGGACTAATGCACTTGATAGCAATGATTTGTACCAGAATAAAAACCGAAAAGGAAGCATAATTAGGTGGCAGTCTTGTCTGTAACAGAACAGAGAGAGTGGCCTTCTAGTACAAGTGGACTATCTGGCGCCCCCTTCCTCTAATGGCCCATTTCAGGTTTGCTTTTATCGGTGGTGGGAAGCCGTATGTCTTGTGTGATCCAGGCCTTGTGGCCAACAGAACGTTGCATTCTGGAATATGTAGTTTTGTTTTTAATATTGCAATCGTCCTCGTGGAGTGCAGTTGGGGTGCCAGTCAGGACAGAAGGCGTCATACATGGCAAGGAGCCACTTGTCAACGGTGCATTTTTATAGTCTCCCGCTTCCCCCATACAGCCAAGAACAAGCATTTGCAATGCAGTCGGTCTCGCATTTGCTCCAGTTAGAGCTATTAGTGTTGTAAATTCCTAACTGGACTTTTAGTTGACAAAGCGAGCTGATTCAAAGTGACATGACCGCCATGAGCATGAGTGCGAAGGAGAGACACAAAAGGAAAAAGAAGTTTGCAAACAGTCAAACATATTGGCAGTCATGCAATTATCCATGTAACAGGGTCAGTCTGCAAGGCGGTAACAAAATCTCCCCAAGGAGGGACAAACGTAAAGCATTTACCAATTATAACAAAGGATTTTTGAAAGGCAAGCCCACAGATGGGTGAAAGTGATGGGCATGAGGAGGGCATGGTTAAAAGGCCACAATTCTAACAACAGGTCAAATTGCTTGCGCGCTCGAGCTAAAAACAAGTAGACATACCTCACACTCAGCCATTCGCTGAAGAAGCATGTACATCTATACTAATCAAAGCATCCGCTGAGCGCCAACCGAGATATATTCAGGGCAACTGGGATTATGCAGCAGGGGAGGCACCAAATTAGGTGGTAGGGCTGACTAAATTATGTGACAAGAGAAGGCAAATTATGTAGCATAATACAGCACATTTTGTGATAGTATTATTTCATTATTTTTGTCATTTGTACTCATGGCAACAATGTCTGGGCAATTCATTCACCTCATTAGTAAAAGTTTAACAACTAAATACAGCAATAAACAACTAAAAGATGACCAGCCACTTTGCATGGTTTTTACCAACTTTTGATCCCTTTTGAACTAGAAAAATAGTTTTTTTTGTTAAAATATGCAGATTATGCTACAGATGATGGATTATGAGGCACATGTCACTATTCCATAATAATGCAGTGAACTCTGCGGTTGCAGATTCACATAATTCAAGTGGCCCTGGATATATTGAAATACAAAAAAGGTGGCACCGAAAACAGACGTCCAGGCACAGAAATACAGTCACATAGAGATATGAGCTGTACCATAATTTGAGAGATGGAAGAGAAAAGGGTCTGTGAGGTAGGGAGATGGTAATTTTTGTAAAAGAGAGTTAAAACAGAGGGCATGAAAAAGGACGATACAAATGGAAAGCCTAAGAGAGAATGAATGCGCCGAAAAGACAGCCTGAGCTGTTGAAGTGCACGAACAATAGAAGACACATATTTCGGCATTGCTTAGAGTTCCACATAATAAAACTGCCGCCTGACCTGGAAATGGCGACGTTGAAGAATGAGACTAGCCGCACACAGCAGGGTTTGTGTCTGGGAAAGACTAGAAAAAAACACTGGCATATGCTGTGCAAGTGAAATGTTGAAAACATATGAATGATTCATGCAACGAGGCACACAGTCAAACTCGAAAAGGAAAATGTGACTTCTTACAGAAAGCGCATGATTTATAGATGCGTTCAAGTGAATACAATGCATGCGACTCGAAGGTGACACAATTAATATCAATCATGTTAATCATGTCACATGTTTTTGACAACTGTATAAAGGTATAATAATGGCAACTATCTAAAAGCAATATGCAGTTTAAAGTCCTTTATCGGTTTACTTGCATGTCTTATCCCTGGTAATGCTGCACAGTTAGCTGATCTGCATGTTGTGCAGGAAGGACCGACAGGTCCTGGGGGGAGCACTGCCAGAGTAGTGCAGTCACAAATAGAACCCTGAGATGGTTCCAGTCCCCCCAGTGCCACGCCTGGGGCTCTCTCCTTCAAAGCCAGAAGATTCTGAATCTGCACAACGGTACCCCCATAACCAGTATCGTCAAAGGCGAGATGTTATTGACCAAAGCCTGCATTAATGGCTCTGGAACACTGCAACAAGCATGCGCTGGCAAAGTGGAAGAATATAGTGAGAACTAAAATTCAATACCCACGATAAAGTATACCCAAAACCATGTGCCATCAGCTTTCTTATCGGACTACCTGTTCAGCTCTGATGCATATCTATGGTTCCCCAGCCTAAAGAGTATTTCCTTTTCCCTGGTGTGATTCTGTAGGTTTGCTTTTCATGCAACATGAGTCTTGTGTAGTGCCTACTTTCGATGAGTCTTCTCAAGATGCCTATGTGGTTTCAGAGTGTAAATGGATGTTGAGGAAGGGGAATAACTGAGAGTTCTGGAGTTGAGACCGACCCTGGTGTATCTTGTTCACAGGGCCTGTTATTCTGTCAGAAAAGTATTCAACATTTATACTGTTCTGTTCCTTGGCTCGCTGTAGAATAGAGATAGATGGACTTGGTTACATATGGACTAGGGCTTCCCTTCCCTGTATGTTCCCCCTTCATCCTGAACTCCGTCACCCATCCCATCTTTACTGCCCTCTCTGTTAGGGAGATCAGATGGGGCATGTGCCGACTGCACGACTGAGAGCTCTGAAGACAGAATGATGGTCACATATGAGCCAATTGAAATTAGGATTCTATGTAAATTGAAGCTGGTACACAGCTGTGAAAGTGGAGACAGCAACAAAGGAAAAATATGTATTATCTGATATAGCAGGAGGAGGAGCACCAACCGAGATAGTCTCCCAGGGTACCACCAATTCTAGAGGATAAGAGATTGTTGGAGACAATTGGAACTCAATCCTGTCACCATTAGGTTGAAGGTATTCCTCGAGTGGATGCGTTAGTTCACTGGCCATCCAACCTTGGGCGATGTCTCCCCTTTCTCCATGTGCCATTCAAAGGAAGGTATTCTGCTGCCCACTAGACATGTCAGTGTCTAATCAGCGTAGAAAATAAAGAAATGACCCATAGCCTTGCACTTATGCAATAACTTACACTGCAATTTGGTCCTAAAGATAAGGGACACTTACATTGTTCCTTCATCTCTACACCCCTACATCCTCACTCTCTGATCTGCTATGATGTCATCAAATTAGCAAGGAGCCAGAGAACAGATATTGTCATGGCTGGTGTGATCATGAATCTAAAGATAGATAAATGGAAGTGCTCGCCAGTCTCATGTTTATCTCTGAACTCAGAAAACCCTGAGGTTTCTCTTTAGACCAATAAAGCCGATGACACATGCCAAGTTTGCGGACGTTCAAACTGACTTTCATTGGTTGCTGTGAATGAGACACTTTGTTTAACTGTTTCTCTTTTTCTTCCAGCTGCCAACATTAAATAAATGGTCTGGATGACCATATGAGTCAGACAACGCCCAGATGTGAGAAAGCAGTAATTCTGTATCTCGTTTCTTTAGAGACATTCCTTACAGAAAAGCATATGTAGTTCCAGTGTTGGAGCCAAACCAATATAAACCCTAATTACTAAAGTCTAAGCCAGTGGAAGCTAGGGAGCGGCTTTGACTGTTCTTTTTACAAGACTATGCTATCAACAAATCAGTGCAGACATAGAAAGGTCTGCCAGCTGTGCTGAATTAGAAATATGGTTTTGTGAAATAGACCTTCCTCATAAAACTACCCAGTGCAGTGCTTAATTTGAACCGGTGATTGCAGGTGGGGCCCACAGGACTCATTGTTGGGACCAACATTTATTTTTTCTCCTTGGACTTTGAGACAGAGCAAGAGAGAGAAAACACAAAAGGGGGAAGACAAAGACATGAAAAAAGTGACAAAAGGAGAAAGCAGGAGTGAAATGCCACTGCAAAAGTGGGATGGAGGGGAGTGTCTGGTGGTGGATTAAAGAGGTATGTGGTGGAATCAAAACTATGCAGCCTTAGAATTTAGCACCCTGACATTCGTTAGCAAAACTTCTCAGCAAAACGTCGGGACCCAGCACTAATTCTTCTACAAATTAAGCATTGTAACTAAGAGATGTTTATTCCTACTGAATGTGACATTATCCACTTACAATACAAACATCACATCAGAATACGAGTGAGCATTCATGTGCAGTATTTTAGTGCAGTTCTCTGTTGCATGTTCTATCCACGACAAGTCAGACCTCTGTGTGCCAACAAGGGCTACAATCAGTACACAGGTTTTTTTAAACAAACTCACAAAATTCGGGGCAGGTAGAACACACATTTTCATAGTAAACCTCTCAGTATTTCTAATGAGAACATAATAATAAAATTCCTTGTTGTTTACTGTCAACAGAGGCCCTCAGACCTAGTTTGCCATATTTGAGGTGTGGCAGTACTGGAGTTAGAATAAAAAATGCCAGCATATATATCCCCACCTAAGGCCAACCATTGGAAGTAAAAGTCCCCAGTCTGGGATGTAACTATCAGACTTAGACCTTTTCCAAATGTGTTCCATGATTCTATGAATGTTTCTGATTATTTTTACCGCCTACTTTGATCTGGCGGTAAATGTGAGGACAGGTCTCAGCGGGTTGCTGTTTGAGGGTTTTGGGGTTGGAGTATCGGCAGGCAAGGCAGTCTCATGTGCTGCAACAGAGAGTATGCAGACCTGCCAACTACCCAAAAATGTCACAGTGTGAGGTTGACAGGACATTAAAGGAAGTTTTGCCACCTCCAAACCCTCTCCTAAAAAAAGAGAAAACTTGCTGACGTTGACTGTTGCGATAACCTGGGGTGTTCTTCCCACCCCTTAGTGGGCATTGGCTTTGCAAAGCCTCGAAAGTCGAGTTGGAAATCCACCCTTGCAGAGATTTTCACCTTGTTTTCCCTCTCACTTTGTGATAGTGGCTACTCACCAGGTGACCATGTGAAGAGAACTGATATCGTGTGACACACAGTGGCACCATCTGAGTTGGCAGCTCTGAATATGCCATGCTCTCCTGGTGCTGTGGGAGCAGTATGGGCAGCAGCACTCTGTATGCCCCAGGACACTGGTTCCATTCAGTGTCTGGTGGCTTTACCAGGTGCATTTCCACATCTGGAAAAATCAGGCCCAGTATTCTCGTGCCCACTAATTCGAGTGTTGGACCACTCAGAAAAGCACGGGACGGTACATCCTGGAAAACATCCCTCTCCGCATCATAATGGGTCCCTAAGTAGCACACCAATGTCTCATTAGCGTTCCTTTTTAAAGTAATGAGCTCATTGTGGAGATCAATATTAACGACACTATTGTTGTGAGAGATAAAACCACTATTTCCTTGCCTTTTCTCCAATGCGGCTTTGGAATAATGTTGCTCTTTTATATGCCTAGTTTTACGGCTTTGGTGTAATATTTTATGAATGGGACCTAGAGAACACAGATGGCTAATTAGCCGTTCTTGGATCTAATCATATTAGCACAATAGCATAACTGCTCCTTTCTCGATTTTTACCTCTCCACATTTCAGTCAGTACATGAATGATTGTTATTGAATCACGCTCTATGGTTGGAAATGTCTACTATAGGAAGTACACTTTCATTGCTTTACATCACTTCACGTTTATTGTCATTGGGCTCGCTCGTGTTTATCACAGAGATGTTTATTAAATGCTCCATTATTTTAAACAACTAAGTCAACGCTCTGTCCTGAATCCCGACTACACAGTAGAAGAATGAAAAGTTGACAATATATCTCAGACAAGACATACGGAGAGATTGTCCGTCATCTATCACCTGTAATAATTTAGACACAATTTTTATGGGATTCTGCACCCCAAGGGACACCATATGTTTTGAAAGAGACAGTCCTGTGTTGCACTGGAGAAAGGCTCTTCATCTCCATAAAACGAGGCAAGGGGTTTTAGGCATCAGGTGCCTTGGAGTACCCCCATTAGAAGAAGCCAAATTACAAGAAAAAACGAAAGTTGTCATTTTGTTAGTGGATGGTGAGCGCTCCAGAAGCAAAGTTATATTGTGTCTATAGCAAAAAGCAACCTTACAAAATTGCGGATTGGAGAAGCTATATTGTCCGTCTAGAGGGCAATATGGAGTGCTTAATTTGTGCAGGTGGTTGCCGGTATAGGGCACTGGCACTTATTTTTTAGGGCCGGCACTTATTTTTCTGCCTCGAGCATTTACTGTGAGCAAAAGACATATGGGAAAGACGAATGAAGAGAAAAATGAAAAAGCGTCACAAAGGGAGAAATCAGAAAGCTGCAAGAGTGAGCTGAAGGGGCAGGGAGTGGCTGTAAATGGATTAGAGAGGCCTAAGGTGGCTTCAGCATTACTCTCCCTCAGTATTCCGAGCTCACACAGGTAAATGCAGCAGCCGCATGTTTCAGAGGAAAGCTTAGGGCACCAGCATGTTTTTATTTACAAATTAAGCATTGGCAATATAAATTATCCAGATACCATTTTGCATGACTTAGGTTATCAGAATTAAACTACATGATGTGTCGGAAAACCATGTTGTCTCTCTGTCACTCATCTCATGCAGTGTCTATTTAATACCATGTATATCATATGTCATACTCAATAATGTAAATATTTTGTGATTTCTAACAAACAAGTAGAACATTTGTTTCTACATAATTATCACTAACATGCAGCACTGTGCAGTACAGCATTGCAAAATGAGCAAAGACACAAGAAATAATTAGATGTAAACATTTGAAGAAAGAAATACAAATAATCCTGACTAGCATTTTCATATTAAAGTGTGGTGCTACGTAGTGAGTGCCACGAGCATTCACCTCAGCTTTCAGTGACTTAGCTCTCGAGTTGCTTGAAAGAAACACCCAGGGTTTTTTAATGCAATTTTTAGTCCTTTAGAAATCTGCTGGGGCATTTTTGAAATATGTAACTGTCGTGGGGTCAACGGTTGATGACACTCCATGCCTTTGACACTGCAAAATCATCTGTATATTGACTAACATGCACTGTGACTGATTTGCACTGCCATCATGGTCACTGTGCTTTAGACCAATAACTTCCCTTTATTCTTTCAATTCCCCTTCTCATTTTGAAAAATCCTGGGGTTAAGATCTCTAAAATTCCTCTAATCATTCCTCTCCGAATGTGACTGATATTAATTGCTTCCACAGTGCCCCAGAATGTTAGGCGGCCGAGGAACAACATGTCCATGTGACTTGGTTTTGTCCTCAGGGCCTGCGATCCTGAAGGATTTCAACATTACACTAACAGTAAACATTTCCACTGGCTTTTTGTGAAAATGAAACGCACACTAGATAGGCCCTCGTTACAGCACGGATGCAACGTGAAATGCCTCAAATTGCAACTACAGTTCTCGCAGGGACCCGGGTAACTGAACTACAGACCCCAAAATTCCAGTTCTAGAAACACGGGGACTGTCTTTGCTGCTGAAGGAATATCAGCACATACTGGCCTCCGCCAGATCCTTGCAGCTTCACAGGTGAGCAGACAATGCTGCCCCTGGAGAGAGTTGCTGCTTACGCATCCCCCCACCAGCACTTGGGTTCACACTTTCAGTCTGTTCAGGCGGGAATCAGCAAAAACTGCCCAGTAAAGGACCCAGTATATCAAAGTAATAGTAATCATTCCCCATTCTCATGGGAAAGAGTAGGAGTAGCGTAATTTTGTAGAAGGTTCCCAACCGGCATCTGAGATTATGCCCCCACCCCAGTAACTCTGTAATAAATTCCAGCTAACTTGTAACAAGGGCCTAAGTGACTTGCCTCTTGTCACCTAAAAAAATAATTGGTGCTCTCTTTTGTAGGAAGCCTTGTCTGTGTCTGTACAAGGAGGAGAAAGATGTATGAAATGTGGAGTAAGCAGATCTGGAAGCAAGACTCAAGTAGTCTGTCCAGGCCACAGAAATGTTTTCACCGATCACAAGCACTCATTGACGGGCCTCAAGGAACACCCCATGCTGTGGTTTCAATTGAACCCATCAATATGCTGAAGTACTCATGGGGATCCATTGTCTCAAAATATATCTCCTAAGCCCTAATTGTGGGAATCTTGAATGCATGGCTGGATTCCACATTAGAAGATTCTGATCAACAGAGCTTTGGCTGGTCATGATGACACCATGGCATCTGAACGTAAGACACTACTGCGCTCAGTGTGGTGGGCCAATTTAAAAAAATCTGTTGCGGAAAAGAAACATTTAGAAACAGTGAAAAATATGAATCAAAAATGTATAAAAAAGGACCCAGACACGACATTTATGAATATCTTCGAACCATGAGTCAAGATGATGTTCTCAAGCTGCAGGGACGATATGTTCATGTCACTTGCACTTAAGAGAAAGAAAAAATAAATCTATCGGCTTTCTTTTCTGAGCAGGTGAGCTGTAGGCGATTATTGCCAAAGAACAGCAATTGGGGTACCACTTCAGAGATAAAAAGATGTCTACCACTATAGCTGGCTGCGGCATTGGAATAAGGTGGTTTCACACCACCAAACATTGAAAACATTCCCTCTGGGATGTTAGTTATTTTTGACCATATTGATTTCCCATGAATGTAGTCCTAGAAAACATTCATGTGTATGCAAAAACTCAGCCAAAGTTGAAACAGTACGCATAAGACATAGACGAAAAGAAAAACGCATCTTTTCCACAGAGGACACCCGGAGGGATATCAGCGCTTAATTTGCATCCTCCTGGACTATTAAAATGAATGTGTAACTCAGGAGGGGCTGTAAAGTGGGAGGTGGCACACGCCTCCATGGCACATGGATCTGCGACAAGGCCCTGGACTGGATCACCTCCTTCCTCACCGAGAGAACACAGACAGTCCGCCTCCCACCATTCCTATCTGAAGCCACCAAGACCATCTGCGGCGTACCACAGGGCTCCTCCCTCAGCCCAACACTTTTCAACATCTACATGGCACCGCTCGCCAAAATCATCCAATCTCACAACCTCAAAATCATCTCTTATGCCATCGACACCCAGCTGATCCTCTCCCTCAACAAGGACCCCGCCACAGCTAAAACCAACTTCCACGAGGGAATGAAGGCCGTCGCCAACTGGATGAAGAACAGTCAACTAAAACTTAACTCAGATAAGACAGAGGTCCTCATCCTCAGCCCCACCCCCTCTGCTTGGGACACCTCCTGGTGGCTGCCCTCATTGGGAGCCGCACCAACGCCCACCGACCATGCCCGCAACCTGGGTTTCATCCTTGACTCATCGCTCTCCATGACCCAGCAAGTCAACGCAGTCTTGTTCTCCTGCTTTAACACCCTTTGCATGCTCCGCAAAATCTACAGGTGGATCCCTACTGAAACAATAAGGATGGTTACCCAGGCCCTCGTCAGCAGCAGACTGGACTACGGCAATGCTGTCTATGCGGGAACCACAGCAGCTCTCAAGAAAAGACTGCAACGGATACAGAACGCCTCTGCACGGCTCACCCTCAACATCCCCTGCCACAGCCACATCACGGCCCACCTGAGAAACCTGCACTGGCTTCCCGTCAACAAAAGGATCACATTCAAACTCCTAACCCACGCCCACAAAGCACTCCACAATGCCGGACCAGCATGCCTCAACAATCGTCTCACCTTCTACACCCTGAACTGTGAGCTCCGCTCCACCGAACACGCCCTCGCCACCGTCCCACGCATCCACAGGACAACATCCGGTGGCAGATCCTTCTCCTACCTCGCGACCAAGACCTGGAACACCATCTCCATCCACCTATGGCAGACCAAGGACCTACTGACTTTCAGGAGACTCCTCAAGACCTGCCTGTTCGAGCAGTAGCAACTCCCCCACCTCATAGCGCATTGAGACACTCACGGGTGAGTAGCGTGCTCTACAAATACACTGATTGATTGATTGAAAAGAAATAGGTCATACCATATGGCAGACTGTGTGCCAGATAAATGCATATAACCTCATATAACATACCTTTATCTTACCAGACCCACTGTAAAAAATATGCATGCTGGTTTTCAGCTAGGAGAAGAGAGTGATACATAACATCCGGCAGGGTAAAGTGCCAGCCATAGAGTATGATCTTGGGGCTCTGACGATATGGAACCTTTGCTAAACTAGTTATCTTTGTTGTGGTGTTAACATTGTTGATGGACATTCAAATGTACCAGTGAGAAAACAACAAAAGTCAAAACATATTAGGCTCGTGAATTTGGTAACAGAAATCTGAACAACTTGGAATTCAAAGAAATGTGTTCTGCTCATTAGAACTAGAATGTTATCTAGTGTTTGTGATTGTGGATTGAACCATCTTCATGTTATCAGGTAAAGGGAAATAATTTAACCAACCTGGAAAACTCTAACCCCGAAAAACCCGAAGAAAAGTATCAGTTTCAGTGGGTCAAACACATTCATTTACGAATATCATCTTTTTGACAGACGTCCAGAAAATGTATATATTTGAAAGAAGTGAATGGTCCCTTCTACAAATAATGGCAATTGTTTGAAAAAAGAGATGGTAAAGGGGTAGTACGTATGTAAATTATTTTCAGAATGCATGTTTCTATCTGATGATGTTTTCGCCAATGTTATTCTGACATGCAACCTTCGTTTTTCTGTGTATTCGTGCTAGAAACATCTTAATCTGCATAATACAGCATATATTTCAAGCCTTTATGTCACTACAAATGAAAACTATGCTCTTGGATATACTGTTAAATCAGGGCGAGAATGTATTGGCCTGACATGGCTCAATTGCATTCCCTATGTTTTTCTTTTAAAATGGAAAGTACCGTTGTTTGGTTCCATGTTAATTTCATAGACTTTTCCAAATGAGAGTCTGTCTAATGGCTCCCGAGGGTGTATCTTACTCTGTACAACCAACTGTCCTTCAAGTATTCCCCAGAAGAAAGCTGATCATGCAGGCCCCAGGGGACTTGCACCCCTTCTTTCCTTTTGCAAACCCCGCACACCTTGATGCACTACAGCTGGCATGAGCTGAGCACGGGTAAAACCAAATCCCTCCTGGGGGGACCAGGGGATCAACAGATTAACACCTCTAATCAATTCCCCATTGGCTTCCTCAGTGGGGCGGATCACTTGGCTCAAAAGAAAAGTCCTGTGTTTTGGCTTCACTTTGGTAGTAATCCCTTTTCGTGCTTCCTTAAATCAGTCTCTTTCAGTCTAAGTAAATGGCACGAGGAGGTTTATTTTTTTTACTTCTGTGGTTGGTTGACATGGATAGTGTTGACATGGACATTGCAACAACCTTTTTTTTATCTTGGTCCTGCACCAAAAGTCATTGGGCCAGTGCCTCCTCCTCTCATAACATCTGCCACTCACATCTGGCCAATGTGTGCAGGGCTACTCTGCCATCTGTTAAACAATCGGAGAACAGAATGCAGAAGCTATGTTTTAAGAAAGGAGGCACCGTGATATGTAACCCACTTATCCAACTGAAAAGTGTCACTTTAACTTTTATCGAGAAATTGTAATTTGCAAGGCAGGAAGCTCCTCATTTTAGGCTCTACTTTCAGGGCAACCCCATCCGGGTTATCAGGCAATTGTTGGGAAAATGGCAAAGGCATCAGTATAGCTGCTTTTACATAATGAATAACCCTATGGTTAGTGTTTAAAACACAGCCTACACCAGCTCTTTCATTTGGCCAAAACAAACAAGAGATGTCAGCCACCCACCACCGACTGTTTATGGCTCAGGCTGGGCTGAAACAAAATTAAAACTAGTTAGAGGCACATGGGCAAGGCTAGTGGTAAGCCAATTGTGCAATCATGTCGTTAATGTTGCAGTGTCGATCATATTTCATGAGAAAACAGTTGGTAGTAGTGGTATAGGTATCGTAGCTCCTGTCAAAGAATATCCTGTTATGGGTAAGTATAATGAACACCGAAAGTTGAACATTGGTGTTTATTCCATACAGTGTACCCTACTACCAGGTACTATTAACAGAAGATCAAAGATCTGCTGTGTAAATGAGCTCAGATAAACATACCTTAGCAATCAAATACAGACGTCCAAACAGTGAAAGTCCATAACATAGAATTCCGAAGGCAGTAATTTCGAAAAAATAGATTTATTGAGTCCTTGAAAACTCAGTGGGCTCTAGTATATGTCACATCAGAACAACAGTTTGTTTTGTCACAATAAGTGACCTATAAGTACAAGATACCAAATATCTCTGTCCTTACTTATATTTAGTTTCATGTATTCTTTTTTACATTTTTACCTAATTAGTTCTATGTGATGGACTTTCACCTTTTGGACCTCTATATCTGAGTGCTAGGGTATCTTTGCCTTAATCATATTTAATATTCTCGGCAGCACACTCCGTTTTAGTAAAATTGCACCACACAGTAGTAAACAGCATTCTGTTTGCCATTCCACATTTAAAAAAATCAAGTGCCTTCTCTTTGAGCAGAGTTCAATTATCGATCACTATCACTCCATTTACTAATACTCATTCAATGGTACTCAATGTACCCATCTTGGAAGGATGGATGTATTGTCCCTGCCATAACTTGGGGATTGCAGATCACTGCATGTTTTCAGCTGTGATCTGTCATTTCACTGAGCTCCCCTCTTGAAACATTGAAGAAACCTTCTGGTTTCTGGAGGCTACAGAAACCCAACTTTCGTCTAGTACCCCCACCACACACACACAATTGGTACTTTTTCTGTTCAGAAAATTCTGAAATACAGAAGAATTACAATGCTGTTGTGCTGAGCACTTGCATTTTCTGGGTCAAAAATTAAAGACCACTGGAGTGTTTTGTGCACCAGTTGAACCTTTCTGTGACTCTTACATTCCTCACCACTACAATTCTGTGGTGGCTCTAAACAAACACCTTACAAAACTCTAAAATTAAATAAATAAATGAAGCTTTTTCCCAGTGAGTAATGTGCAAGACTACCACACCAATTCAGTAAACCAAGACACCATGGCCTACTGGTCTGCAGTATCAATTCTAAGGGGAAGTACAAAAGAATAAAATGTCATGTTTCGTCTGATGAGTCCCATGTAAACAGAGGTTCATACTGAGCTTTGCAAGGTTGGTTTCTTCATTTAACGTCTACATACCCAAAATATGAAGTGCAAAGCTGGAATGTGTGTTGGGATTTCAAGTGTGTATGGTTTTGGTGCATAACTTCGCTCTCTGAAATTAAAAAAATATCTGTATTTGGGCATCATGAGGATAAGGCAGGGTTTTGGTTTTTGAGGCTGATGTTCTAGATGTGGTTAAACATGATTGGCAGATGAAGGAATAGAGTTAACATGAACTCCAGGTAACTTACTGATAGGAAAGGCAGGGTGGCCTGCACAAAAAATAATTTACAGGTTGCTAGTCTGATAACAGCATATATTTTGCTGTCTGTCTTTCTTGTCAAATTGATGCTAATCCTAGCTATTGTACTAATTAAAATGAAATACATACTCACAAGTCTGATTTAAGGTGTACCAATACAGAGAAAATCCTAACACCAAAAATGCCTGTCGCTCACAGATTTCCATTGTGTCTGTCGGAAACACCCCTAGGGCAATCTGGCAGTGCCAGAGGGGCTTGCCCTGACAATTGAGTGCGTTGGCCGGTTTTTATGGTCCTATGTGGACCTATTTTATGGTCTGGTGGGCTAGTTGTTACTGTTGGTTTCCCTGATGTTACCACACACATTGCCTGCAGCAAGCACAATGCATGCAGTCTTCCATGCATTGCAAAACACCTACATATCATATTCTTACAAGTTTGAAACTTCCCCATTTTCAAATGTTGACCATGTTATTTTATCTATCAGATTTGCTAATGTTGGTATTATTATTTTGGTGCCTGGGCCTATTTTCTGTCCCATTCCTTTCATGCACGTTTCCACATTGGCCAGGCCATTTCTTGGCATGGACACTGGTGTGGCCACCCTGTACCTAGATTTTAATATTAGCTTCACACAACAGGTTGTTGAGTTTCTATGACCAGCTGGGACAAACTGCAAGGATGTTATTGTGCCTCCAAATGATGCTTCCTGAATTTAAAACAAAGACAGGAATGGCTATGCCTGGCCTTTGTATTTCCCAACTTTTGATTTCCAGAAAGAATCCGAGCAAGAGGACTATCACTGAAAACAAAAACCTTGTCATCCTTCATTTGGGTCATATTTACCACTTATAAAGACAATCTTTACGTGTCCCTAAAATTTCTACACTACGAATCACATTATTTCACAGGATACTCCATATTTCGTTCCGTAGGTGATTCAGAAGAGGCCACCGGAAACAAGAAAAGATGACAAACATTAGTTTCATCACACAGACTGTGTGGCTTAAAAGTACAAGAAACTCACAAGATCTTCCTTGGTGGTAGAAATATGACCAACTGTGATACATATTTTAAAAAGATATTAGAACATTAAAATCTTAAGTGCTCCATTGAAAATAATGCTGTGGCTGAGGGCCAATAATGGAGCTTTCTGCTCCAACATTCCAACATTTCAATGTGTGTCTCATTGTTTCTCTCTCTTTAATTTATAACATTCTACGTCAGTGGGTGGAGTGTTCTAATAAGTTTATAGCCCTTCTTTCTGTGGCTCAGGCCTACAACACATTTAGAGTGCTTTTAACGACCGGTAAAGCCATCAGCAATTTATGGGCTTGAAATGCAGTTCCTTCATTTTGCATCTATAGCCGCATTAAATGCAACAAATTAGGCCCTGTGTGCTATATGTTCAGCTTATAAAATCCAGGAAATCTAACACAATCGGTACATGGTGCTTTTATCAGCAGGGTCATTAATATCAGAGTATGATTAATAAACCGCACAGCTTCCATCATAATCACTAATTAATCAACAGTTAAAACATTCCCAAATGGAAGACCTTGGAGCAACAGGGGGTGCCTATCATTTACAGCATCCTTCTATTACCCAGTTAATTGCTCGTGGAGATAAAAAAAAAAAATTACAGGGCTTGTAATGCCATTTTAGTAGTAACCATATTCGGTGCCCTTTAGAACTGCAAGGATCGCTTCCTTAACATCCCAATTAAGAGGCCTTTTTCCAGATTCAGCACTCCAAGCTAACAGCACTAATCCAACTGCAAATCATTAAACCTGCCGGGCACATCAAAGCACTCTTAATGGATAAAGTGTTTTTATAGTCCTCTGTCCATTGCACTCCTTCATTTAAAATAAGTCCACTAATTGGTTGTTATTTGTCCCCAGCAAACGTTTTGCTGCCAAAAAACACAGCAGATGAAGGCACTCACAAAAGGTCACATGCACTGAGTTTGCAGATCTAAGACACAATACAATCACCCCAGCCTCCTTCCTGCCAAAAGACATCCCCGCAGAGGATGAAGAAAGGTAGAATTGTATACAGCACAGAGTATGCTAGGAGTGAGGAATGTAATGGAAGTACCTTGAACAATGGTGTTTTCGGTTGATAGAAACGTGCTTGTGTTATCCAGACGGCGGCCAGCCAGATCAATCATCACCAGCGGTATAGCACCAGAATATCCTGGATGAATTATTGCCGAACAAAAACATACTAGTTTGAAATCGACTGCCAAAATATACCGAAGGAAAATATATGTAGAAGTGCAGGTTTACTATCCTTAACTCCATCTAAATATACTTTGACAATAAACATACCTTCAGGGTACATCGACGAAAAGTTAAGAATCGGAATGTATGCATATAATCTTCCCATCTTTATTTTGGTAGTCAGTATTTTGACAACAATATTTTTGTGGGACAATACTAACCTCAATATTCTGACATACAACCAGAATAATATTCAAGAACAAAAACTTGCCTTTCCAGTTGGTCTGTGAGTCAAGCTCTATTCCCCTACCATGTTTCTTTTTTGCAGAACTAACTTTTGCAGGAGTATTCTCCCAATTTAAATTTTGCAAGCTTCACAAAGGCTGCAAAGCTTTGGCAAAACCCATAAAGTTTCCAGGGAAAAAAAAAAAAAAACACTTCGCTCACACTTGTATGCACCATGGTGCATTGACTAGAAATCTGAACCTTTTTTGCTTCAAAGTCTGGCTGAAGACAAGCCCATTGTAGTTTAACAATCAAAAAGGCACTTACATGACCAAATGACAGATTCCAGGAAAGAGAAATGCACTTATGATTTGTAAGCATTGTTGGAAGATATACATCATTGGCTAAGGAAGTACACTTTAAAATGGCTTTGTCTACAGATTATGTTGCTTATTTCTTAAATTCACTTCAAATCTCTGAAATTAAAATGAGTTATTCACAAAGCTTTTTGTAGGAATCATTGTGCCTTACTATTGTCCTTGGTGTGGTTTACATGTGAATATTCATGAATATCCATGCCTGATTCTCAAAGCATTTTCTATTAGTAGTAGTGTATCGCTATTGTGCGAGGTGTGTGTTACACCAGAATTTCGTGGCTGGATTAACACGGCATGTTCTATGTGTAGTTTCCTTGAGTCAAGCTTGAGTACAGGAGTCATGAGTAAGCTTGTGTTACTTTTAGAAAATCATGAGTAAGTCACACTTGATCCGGATGTAATGCCCACCTATACATATGAATTAGGGTTTTTTCGGATGCTAAAATACTCCCCAGTAATAATTATCACACCCACAATTTCTACAGCCTCATTCTGCAGTGAAATGTTTCACTATACCTTCAGAATATCAAAAACAAACATGTTGAATTGCCAAAACATCTTGGCAAAAATTCGACGTCGGGACATTTTGAAGGTCGGTTTATATAGCTAACTATAGATTTGCTATTCTCAATTCTATATCTACATACCTTGAAGCTATATACATATAGCAGCAAGGTACATATATGTTAAATTAAGTTGAGTAGATTTATAGTTATATAGATGTATATACATTTGCTGAAAAACCAATGGTTACAGGGACGCCATAGTTAAGTTTTGAATTTACTCATACAAAACCATAGACATTCAATAGTTATAGTTAGACTTCTTTGAAGTAACTATAACTCGCGCCCTTGCCATGCACAGTTTTCTTATCAATAATGTTATTGCACATGTTCCGTTGATAATATCAAAGGTGCCATACAAGATCTCATCAAAGATATAATATGTGGAGTAATTAGCTGGCATGGCGAAGGCGCGAGTTATAGTTACCTTACGGCATGAGATATAGTTACTTGAAAGAACTCCAACTATAGGTGTTAAATGTCTGTGGTTTTGTAGAATTAAATTCAGAACCTAACTATAATGTCCCTTTAACCTTTGTTTTTTTCAGTGAATTTCTAAGTTTTTTTAACATAAAGGATTTTAATAATTAAACATTATTCCAACCCCCTCTGCCCATGGCCTTTGCCCATGTGCGGCAGGGGTTGGTTGCCAGACCCTTATAACCACCCAACCCAGCGCCACACTCAGCCTTTGGTCATCCGTAGCGCAGGTCGGCCACAGGGCCTGTCTCTCTCAGTGGATCTGTGAGTGGGCGTGTGAGTGTCTGAGTGGGTGCATGACTGTCTGAGTGGGTGTGTGAGTGGGTCATGAGTCTCTGAGTGTGTATATGAGTGAAAGTATTAGCGTATGAATGATTCTCTGGTTTCTCTTTCAATTTTTTTCACATTTGTGAATATTTTGTGAATAATTTGCGTATTTTCATGAATTTTCACAAATATCGCACATGGTGATGCAACATCATTTCAAACCCATAAATTTCCCCTAACATACACCTATATTATGCCCCTGGGGTCAGGGTACCGTCGCCCAGGCCCCTAATGCCACTTTCAGTTAGGATTTTCACCCCTGGGGACTGTGTCTCATGAAATAAAATGGCAGCCACAAAGTTCTAGTCAGGTTGCTATCAGCAAATTACAGCACTTCTTTTCGCATGGGCATTCCCGAAAATTCACAAATTACCACAAATATTTGCAAAATAACCACAAAGTTGCAGCTGCCAGAGATATACAAGTTTGGATTTCCCTAAATTTCTCAAAAACTACCGAATGGATTTACACCAAATACGTGAAAGCACAATCTGCATACCAAAAGCTAGCTTTCTGCCAAAGGTGGTGTAATTCTGTCCAGTGGTTCAAGCTGTTGCCTTGTTCAAATGTCCAAAGGGAAACACAACTTTTTTGACCCCCTCTCCCTTTTTCTCATCTACCGCTGGACAGATCACCCCAAAACTTTCAACGTGCAACAAGAATCACTGGCACACTTAAAAAATTAAAAAATGTACATTCGTCAAAGGACACCAAAGATATAGTCAAGTAAAAAACGCTTTTTTTAATGGAAACACGGTCCTAACTATAACTACCTAGTGGCGACTGCCACTAGGTAACATATATATATATATATATATAGACATAGATAGCTATAGATATAGATATATACATATACTTACCATCACTAAATTCTGGCAGTCAGTACCAGGTTGATCTTAAAAAAACCTTCATATTCTGGTATCAAACTGCTCCAGTAGAGCAGTTTGATGCACTTATTTTTTTTTTAAATAAGTCATTTTTACATTTCCATCTCCTAATCCTTGAGATTGCCTCAAATGACATTCAGGTCAAACGCAATCAAGCAGTTAACTTAATGCGAAGAACATTTACATGTTTCAAAGGTCAATGTGGCGGTTGCAAAAAAAACAAAAAAGAAACAGAATTTTCCACTTCAACACTGGGAAGCGGGCAAACGGAAAATATTTCCTAACCTGGTCCAGATGTTTGGTCCTTCATAGGAGAACTGAATTTTGAGTAATTATCTGCATGTGAATACCCTATAAATACTGTTCTTGGATTTGACATCGGGATAATAAAAAAAAACTTTGTACTGCAAAGTGGTTCCTCTCTGGTGAGCTTGCAGACCCGTGAAGCCTCCTTATTCAACACAAGCATTGCATGTCCATTAAACAGCTAAATTGCGCAGGCCATGCTAGATTATAGTTTTATTAAAAACATTGGTCTTTATAAATTCAAAATGTAGAGGTAAAGGAATGTCTTGTGTAGACATACTCTTTTTTTTAGCTTTCAGAGTAGTGCTTTCTGCATGGGGGGATGATGATGGCGCACAAACCATGAAGAGTAGCATTTAGAGAGCTAGACTCAGCAGACAGTCTTCCCATTATTTTTCCACTAATGCAAAATTAAGGGAACACCTGCTACTGAGAGCACTGTTTTAGTAGTAGAAGTTAGGTATTTTGCACAATCTGAATCAAACCACTCAGAATCAATATTTTTTTCGAGTTTCATGACTTCAATTAATAATAGAGAAGTGAATGATAGAGGTAGGGAGGGGGAAATAGAGGAAACTAAATTGGAAATGGGAAGAATCAAAACAAACATTGGCAAAACCAATAGGTCTAGTCTATGCAAGATATATTGGCTCTGTCAATTTTCTTTTTGCCATTGTGTACTACAGTGCAGCTGCTGTACAGCATGGCTGAAAGTTTAAAAAAGCACTAAGATGCAGTAATTGCTTCCCATGTTGTAGGGCTTTTTAGGTCGAGCATAGCAGCACGCAAAGAGCTGCTTTTCTGACATGTTGGGATGCATCTGTGGTTTTAACCACGCCCACCACATGCCCATCACTATCACTTGTTTGTGGGAATGCCTTTCAAAAATCCTTTGTTTTCATTGGTAACTGTTTTACATTTGTCCCTCCTTAGGGCAGTTTTGTTACCGCCTTGGCCATCGACCCTGTTACATGGCTAATTGCACATTTACCAATAACTTTGACTGCGAGCAAACTTCTTTTTCCTTTTGTCTCTCTCTTCGCGTTCACGGCGGCACTTTGAATCGACTCGCTTATGTCAAGAGTTTTAATTTTTATTTTCAGTGTGTGTGTGGCAAGAATAGTCCAGTTAGGAATTTACAATGCTAACAGCGCTACCTCGAGCAAACGCGAGACCCGTTACATTGCAAATATTTGTTTTATCTTTCAACCATGCTACCAGCAACCACACTGCTGTGCAGCATTGCTAAAAAACATTGACAAAGCCAATAAATCCCACAGTGGCAAGCCTTGCTGGCTTTGCCAATGCTTGTTTTTCCTGGTTTTGGGGGCAGGGCTAGCAACAGAGTAGGAGAGGACACGCCAAGCAAGAGGGTGGGGGAGTTAAGAAGGGGCAAGAATGTGGGGAAGCAAGAAGGAGAGGGCGCTATCCAAGCAATGCAGGAGGGCTGTGCGGTTATGGTGCTAGTAACACTGCGAGACAAAAGGGGAGCCATAAAAAGGAGGAAGTGTGGATGCATAGCAGTACAGGAAGGAGATAAGAAATAAAAAAGAGAAGGTGTGAAAGAGCAGTCTGAAGGAAGAGGAAGACTAAAAATAGACGTCAAGAGGCAATACAGAGCGAGAGCATGGAGAGGAAAGTTGAAAAGAAGAAGGAACAGAAAGGCTTAGGACTTGCCGAAAATGTGAGTAGAGAGGAGAAGAATGGAGGCATAGAGAGATTCAGGATGACAAAAAAGGGGAGGAAAGTGACGGAGGTTCAAAACAAGAGCATAGTGAAAGGCACGACAAAGGGAATGGCGGGTAGGTTTGAGATATGGGAGAAGTAGGAGATATGAGGCATGGGGGAGGTAGAAGTTGGGGTAATGCATGAGGAAAGATGATTTAAGTCAGTGAAGACTGAAAGGGTTCTGATTTACAACACTGATTATACATCTTGTTTCATTGTCCATGCTCACAGCTTCCTGCCAATTGAAGGATTGGTTTCATCTGCTGAGGTAGTAGTATGTATCGTGATATCAGTGAGGTGCCACATAAGGTCTGCACAATGACTGAGCCTCTTGTCCACCTTCCTCTCCCCAATTGTCTGCAGTTGCAGTATAAACCTGAGACGGGCTTCATTCACAGGGTACAATCCTGATCAGAAATAGCTGCTGCAAAGAATAAGAGAACCTGGCCAAAAGTTTTTTTGTTGTCTGTGATCTGAGTTTTTTTTCTTCAAATTGAAAATTCTTCACTGAAAAACAACAAAACAACAGGGAGGTACACAGTCATTGCCTAAGACAAAGCAAGGCCATCCTCTTCATGCAGCAACAAATCCGGACATTAATTCCATTAAAATGTTGTTAGCAATCTATCAAGGGTACATTTGGGATGTGAAAAGTCTTATGATAAATCTTAAAAATAGAACAAAAACAAGCAGGGGAGGATTATTTTGGGGGGGGGCAGTCGCGGCTGATGGATGAGCGAGCTCGAGGACGCAGTACAAACTCAGCAGGGATTTGTCGAGTTCTGCCCACAGTCGTTGGTTGTCTAATTTGTAAGATTATTTGTGAAGACAATTCCCCTGATCATGCCATGTGCAACGGCCAATCTGTTCCTAGTCGCAAAGAAATCACAGCAGAGCGCAAGAGCAATCCTTTAACAAGGCATCTGCTAGGGTGTGAAAAGGAAGCAGCAAGGCTGTGTTGTTGTGAGACCGGGGTCTAACAAGAATCTTGCTCAACAGGCCCAGACGAAGAAAATCCTGTTCTATCAACTAAGACGGAGATGATTATACAAAATGGTGAATGACTTAGTTTTCTTGCCCCGACACAGATTTTGCAACCTCTTACCATTCTCCAGGAGCATGATTTCTATTCCACCTGTTTGTACCCAGGACTGGCTTTAGGGTGGTGCAAGCGGTGCAGCAGCACCGTCTGCTGATCTGGATTGGGGGGGCGCTCTACCTTAGGGGGTGCTGAGTTTAACAATAACTTACGAAACTTGTGATTTAAAAGCACCTTCTGAAAAGTTCCTTGTGAGTCCAGCCTTCAGGAAGCAATTACTATGTCAAGGTACCTCTTGTTATTAATGTTCCTGCTAGGGAGAGAGATGGGAGTTTTATCTAGTAGCAGCTTTGACTTGCCATAAAGTAGCGCAGACGATTAGTGTGCCTGCTGCAAAGAACAGAACTATTTTTCATGTGGATAGCTGAGTGGATTAGTAAAGCAAGCCTTCACAAGCGCTTTAAAAAAAATGAATGTATGTGAAAGGGGGGGCTATGGAGAGATGAGGGTAACTTTTGACAGGCGGTAGTGAGGGAATCCGAGGAGGTGGTCGTTTCGGGGGGTCCCAAAAAAGACTGTCGCACAAGGCGCTACCAGCGCTAAAGCCGGCCCTGTTTGTGCTGGTAACATTAGGAGAACTGGTCTTGTCACCTGTACACTTAGGATGGTCTTAGTAACCTCATTGCGGCTGTAGAGATAGTCAAGCCAATGCGCTGGTTGTGTTGATGAAAGCGTGTCTGAGTGTATAGGACTTTGATAACTACATTATCAGAACCACACAATGTGTTGCTGCAGAGTGGGATAGGCACATTTGAAAAATAAAGATCCCGGGCTTTGCGCCAGCATGGTCTGAGTACATTGTTGAAATAACATTCAGCCTCCAGAGAAGGAAGGCTCTCTGCCAATTTTGCTGGCACTGAATTTCCTGGCACGGACTCGTTTTGTTTTATACGAAGAATGGGTATCCGATTAGAAAGGAGTGCAGGGCTGCCTTTAACACTCCCAAGCATAGCCTGCTCTTTTAAAGGAAATGGGTTTGAGTTTAAGAACTGGTACTGATCTAACAGTGTAGCCCACTGGCTTGTTTTGCATTGTAACCCGTTCTGGAGCTTGTGAAGGCAGGTGTCTGGTTAAGAAGAGTATTTCAAGGTCACAGCAATGTCAATTCTGACACCCGTTTCATAGCGCTAGGAAATCATGATGGGTGAATTGAAGAAAGCTCATGCGCACTCTGTGAGGCAGCATTCTGACAGCAGCTGCATTTGGGTCACCACCTGTGAGGTTTTGACCTGGAGTTTTGAAGGACTTTTCTACATTTGTCCTTATTGTGAGTTAGAGGATGCTTCAACAAAGCACTGATTAAAGTCTGGCTTGACTAATAGATCCCAGCCATCAGTTGAATATCTGGATAATCAGAAGTACACTGTTTCGTGTGTGATTCAGTAACGGCTGAGAAGAGCGAGGATTTAGTAATCCAGTTGATCATTAAAAGTTATTAAGCTAGTATGATAACACTGGTGTGTAACAGTTATATGTCAGAATATCGATAGCAAAATTATTGTTTGATATTGTGACCTACATGTCATTTACTAAATTATCACTTCATTTGGTGTAGATTTTTTATTTTGAACTTCTGTGCCACAATATTTTAGAAAATTGTATTTGGGACGCGGTATTCTCTCAGGTGGTATTTAGGCCTCGATATTCTTCAACCATGCCTATGTAATAATTAGACTGAATCCAGGTGGGCAAATGCAGGCTCTGATATTACCAGGGATGTTCAAAAGGAGGACCTTTGAGTTAGGTATAAGGGAACAGGTTATTTCTGACACAAGTGTTGTCAAGTTTGATTCCTGTGTGAGGATGACAGGCTTGCAGCAATTGGCACCTGTGGATGATACATATGGGGCAACATGAGACCAGTGAGTTCTCTAAGGCGTGAGGCGACATCTGTGTGTGAGGCAGGGGAGCCTGAATGCTGCAGTGTTCTGGAACACTCTAGGCTCCTTTAGCAATAAGTCAACAGTTATGATATATGTGATATGGCCATACTTGATTTCACCACTGTTGTCAGTGACACTGTTATATGTGATGCCTTATGTGTCATGTCTTCAGCAATGCAGATGCAGTATTGTAGTTCCTGTCACATCATGCCAAGCATTATTATGAACTAAAAGTCTCATTTTGACTTTTATCTGCAGTGAATACCAATATATATGTAAGTAACGCTAAGAAAACGCTTTGGCCGCCAGTATTCCTTATTATTGTAATTGGTGTAAAGCAGCACCCACAGAATAAGAAGAACAGCCAATTTTGTTTGAAAACCCAAAGGGTGTACTAGAATACAATATTTGTCATCATGAGAATCTAGTTATTCTCTGGTCTGGTGCGTCATCCAAAAGATTTGCTCGTATCAGCGCTAATGCATTCCTTACAGACATCCCTGCTGCATACACCAGCACCACAGGCACAGGATCAAACACCAAATCTTGAAACGTGTGGTTTTAGTTTTATTAGTGTGACATCTGACTACCTGTTTTAATACTTACCTTCATATGAGTGCGCAACAGGGAGATAGACATGATGTTATCCCTTGGGGCAGCCTCCCTGGTCCATCTATCACACCCCTGCATGGTATACTGGTTTTTCTTTTGGTCTGAGCAACAGTTGGGTGCCATCCTATTTTTTTGCCTGCATTTTGTGCTAACCTTTTTGGATTTTCATGGACAGATGCTACCATTCATGATAAAGTTCATCTGCTTTAAGACATTCGGAAATATGAACTTGTATTTTTGGATCTGTGTCTGACATTGGCCCAGGAGGGCTAATCATGATGGGACTGAAATTAGTTTCTCATCTTCCCACCACTTTTATCACTGTTTTTAAAGGTCAGTGTCAATCATTTCCATATAGCGGCAACAGAACGTCTAACTACATTTATGTTCCATTCAGGGTCTCATTACATGTGCCCCACAATCAGCTGGGAATTATGCTGGCCCCACTGCAGTACTAATACTTGGGGTGCCAGTAACTGGGGGTGGGGGGAGGTGATTGCAAGTTTATTACAAGTTGGACCCCCAGGTGTACCCCTTAGAATTTAAGAATGTTGAGATAATCTTGAATTCCGTCCTGATTCCCTAGTTAATCCTTATTTTTTCCCCGTATTTCACCAAGGCACTCCACCTGATTTTAGTAGATGGGATATCTGGGTGTAATGTGGGCAATGTACGTTTGATATGTCTGCTGTCCAAAACAAAAGTGCCACCCTGTGATGCTGTGAACGAAGAAAAAGTCGAGCAGTTCAACCACTGGATTTCAAGCTTTCATCCTGTCACATTTGCAGCTGCATTTATGTATTGCTGCAAGAGATTTTCTCTGTGGAATTTATGACAGCTCTCTATTTCAAGCTGAGAAAATCTCTGCACTACTTGTCATATTTTTTTCCTTCCATTCAAATAGACAATGGCCTCTCTCGATGAGACTTCACCTCCGCATATCCCCCTGGTGGCTTTCTAAAGGTTTCAGAAGATGGGTAGTTTTCCATAAGTCGAGATTGAGCAAAAATCAATATTATATTGTATACCCTACAGGTGTATAATAATTATTATATTTGTGAAGATTTTTCTATAACACACAGAATTTTGCCTGTTATTATTTTTCTATTTTCTTCCATGGAAGATGTTTTCTAAATGGATCGATCTGAGAAAGATCAATGCACTTATAGAGTCATAGATGGGGCAGCTCATACTTTTGGACTTTCTGTCACTTAAGAAATAACACAAAATTCGATCAACTCCATCAATTTGCTACGTATTATATCTATTAGTCCCCATATTCTATACATTCGTCTACTGAGGTTCGAAGTCACTAAGTGTTAAGGTTAGTTTTATGAAACTGTTGTTTTTCAGCGAGCAAGCAAGCTGTTCCACAGTGTTGCAATAAAGATGTACAGTGACTATTTTTTATCAAATACAATGCTGACTTCTGTCAAGATGAATTATGCCGGGGGAAACAAGGGCCTACTACCATTTTAAAAGTGTGTCCTTCTGTTTACTCAAGGGGTAGGCAGCATTTTGACGTTTCCTAACAGCATCACTGCTCCAATTCACAGTACCCATAATACTTACCTAATAAACGGCCTGCTCCCAGAAAATTGCCTGCAGACTACTGATAATCTGACACACAAACTAATAAATGCTTGCTGGTACTCATATAAAAAATGAGTACAGTTTATGATCCGATAACGCTTGACTTAAACCCAAATGCCAATGAGTTGTGGTGCACACACCTTCCTGAATAAACATACATAAACATGGTTTACTGGATGTGAGTCTCCCGCCATCTATACTATACAGTGTGAGCTTCATTACCACCAAAAATGTAGCAGGGCCTTGCTTAATTCTGACGTGATTGGTTTACGTTTGACGACTTTTTCTAGCGGAATGAAGTATAAAATTATTATTTTCATAAACGTATGGATTTTGCGACATGTTAGCAACAACTGCTATAGTGTCTTCTATTGTACCCCATAATTGTTGACTTCGTTGCTTTGGTAATTGTATATCAGTGCTTAATTTGAGCCAGTGGTTGCCAATGGAGGGGCGGGAACACTCATTTTTTGTGGATTGACATTTATTTTTCCTCATCGGACATTTACCAAGGAATGGAAAAATGTATAAAGGGAAAGAAGGAGGAAGAGAAAGTAAGAAAAGCTGTCTCCAGGGGAGGAAGCAGGAAACTTCAAGAGTGAGATAAAATGGCAGGGAGTGTCTGGCAGTGAATTAAAGAGGCCTGAAGTGGAATCAGGACTACTCAACCTTGGTATTCGGCGCTCTAACATTTAACAGCTAGTGCAGGCTTCTGAGCAGCATTTTGGACACCTAACAAATTAAGCACTGTTGTATATATTTGTAATGAACCGGCTAATAGCCATACTGGTTTGTCTATGTGATGAGTTGATTTTATTGTTATCATATGCCACTGCATGCCACTAAGACAACTTCATGGACTACGAAACAATGAAGCTTACAAAATAAGAACAAGTAAGTAAAGAGATAGAAGGTAACAAAAAGGATACATCTATATATATCAGTTGATGTATCTGGAGGTCATCGCTTGCTGTCATTCATTGAGAAGCAAACTGGCCTTCTATGCACCCGATTCCTTTATTCTAATATCCATAATTCTGAAGATGTTTATTAGTCAAACTCAAGAAATAGTTAATTAGGTCCATTAGTTTGTGTGCCCTGCTGTGTATGATGAGCAATGCCAAGTGTACTTCAAAGGAGTCGTCAACTCATTGACCCTGTTTGCACCCATTCTCGGTCCATGAACTGGACATTTCCACGCAAAACCCATGTAGTGATACCACAGGAAATTACTGCATATCTTCATAGCAAAAAAAGTTAGCAAATAGTCAGATGTACAATGGTGTGTAACTGTTTTGAGACAATGGACAGCAAAACTAAAATATAGACCACATTGCCAGTGCTAAGAGTAGCATTATACACTTGACTGCACATTTTTGCAAGAAGAGTTGCCTTGTTAGATATTCAATCCATTCTTTTTAATCAGAGTAGAATCTTGGCCTTTTGCCTCGCCTTTTGTTTGATAAGGTGGCCTACAAGAAATGTAGTTTGAGCTCTCTTCGTTTCTCACTTATTGAAAGGTTTGTTCAAAGTTGACCTTTAACTTTATCACTGGTGTACTTTTGTGACAGATGGTTCACGGAGTCAAATATTAATTGGTTGGGAAAATGTAAATGTTATGCTCTGCATTTTAGGTTAACTCATATTTGAGTCATGAAAGGTACGATGGGTGACATCAGCTTTAATTATCCTCTAATTTTCAATCTACTGTAATCAGCCCTCTCCTAAATATCATCCAACCAAAACATCCTAATTTTTCAATATTGCAGACCCATGACTTGTTCTCCTTGATGTCATTCTACATAACTAGTGAATTTCCACACATCATGTCTTTTATATGATTTCCTGACATTTAAAGAATTTTCCTTCTTTAGTTTGCTTTCTCCCCTCTCCCCCATTTTCTTTTGCAGTAATTCACATGGCCTTTATATTGTCCTCCTCCATGAGTGTCCAGCTTAATGAAAGAAGCAAGACTCCTCCATATCCGATATAGAGAGACAATATTATGACATTATACAAATATCCTTAGATTTGATACCTGGGCCATTGTTTTTAATCCTTGTCTTATATTTGGTAGAAACTCCAAGCACCAGGGCGTACCATTCTAAATATACTTGAGTAGAAATCTTTCATAATTATATATAGTTTCAGTTTTACAGCAGTTCCACTGATCTGCTTGCCTTCTTAAGATTCTTCTCTGTTGAAACATGTGCTCTCGCTTCCCTCTTGCCCTTCGAAATTAGATTGTTCTGGGGCGTGTGACACATAATAAATAAATTCCTACACATATTTATATATTTTTTGCAGCATTACATAGAGTTAACTCTTTTTTGGGGATGCTCTACATGGCATGATAGAAATTATGTAGTTTGAGATTCATTTATGTTGTTTCAACTGTCTTTGACAAGTTTACGTTGTATTTTTTTGTTTGAAGGTAAAAGTGGTAGTCTGAGTTTTGAATTTATTTCCACCAAACCAGCCCGCAGTGGTCACTTAAAGAAAGTATGAGGCTTGCTGCACTAGGAAGGAATCCTAACCTGCGTTTTAATGATGTGTCACACGGCCAACGCAGAGGCCTGTACTGTTTGTTAAAGCCCAATCATGCGTAGGAGGATTATAGTCTCAGGCGAGTGGACCGGACTGGTGACACATACTTGGGTTGTAATCAACACTTTCCGCTGACTCGATGTAACCTTGAGAAATATAGTTTAACTCCCTGAGCTTCAGTGGAGCTGGCTGTAATTTAGAAAAGATAATATTGTTTGGTGCACAGGGGTCAATTGCTGAAATGGCGGCATTACTGCGGCGAGCTAGTGGGTGTGGGTAACCCCTGAGGTTCCATTAAAACGATACCTTCCTGCTCCAATTGAACACTCTCAGCTTTTTAGAGCAATTTTCTTGCTACATTTATGGTGTTGCATGAATTCTGCTTAATTATTCATTGGCGTTGCTACTGTAATTTGATAGAGTACTGTATTGTGTTTGTACACGGCCCGGATTTTGTGTTTCGGTGCCATCTTCCTAAAATGATTTCCCGACTCTTGTTGCTCTAGATGCAAAGTAAATCCGGTTTCTACTATGACGACTGGCAAGCACTTTCATCTACATACAAACATGCTGGTGCCAGTCACATTTCGCCTGGTTTGAAACATGACAACGGTGGAGCAATGCACATTTCACCCGGTTTCAAAAATGACAGAAAAAGGATTGTGCCACCTCCTTGCACATTTGTCTGTCCTGGGCAGGGCGGTACCAGAAGGGCTGGTCTGACAGGTCACTCTGTGGACCTAATTTTTTGGCTGTGTGTGTACCAATTTTATGGTCAGGTGGGTAGTTTTTTTACAGATTCCCCAAACATTACCTGCAGCAAGCACTGATGCATGGATTCCCAATACCTTGCAAAACACTTATACAGTGTGTCTTTACATTTACTAATGGAGACCACTTTAATTTTGGTGCCCAGGCCTGTTTTCTGTCCCCCTGGTCCCGAGGTGTGTCAGTTAATAGTAAATAAGGGGAAACTACCGTTGTCCAGAAGCTGAGCTGTGAGGCAAGATTTATCAGCATAAGCTTGTGTTATCTCAGCTCTCCAACCATTACAATAACACATCACCCACTCTTGCAAACATCAAACCCTACTGGATCTCTAACCCATTACTCGCATATCTCCTGTACCCTAGAGCAATACATTCTGCTACTAATTCCTGGACAAGCAGTTTCGCGGACTCAAGTGCACAGGGATCCTGCTGATTGTCTTCTGCTTCGATTGTGGGGAAAGGGCCACACTCCAATAATGCAGTGGGTTTTGTTTGGATTGCAGGGAAGGAGCCATGTGACAAACACTGCTGTATGTGTTCTGTTTAGATTGCGAATAAAGAGCCATGCTCCAAATACTGCTGACCGTGTTTTGCTTACATTGCAACGAAGGAGCCAGGCTTCAAATGCTGCTGAAAGTGCTAGTCCAGCAATGCGTGGGGAGGCCCATTGGAAACATTGGGAGTGTCACTTTAACACCTGCCTTGGGCATGCGTCAAAAATGAAAGGAAAAATGATGCAGTGAAATCTCATAAATTTCACTGCTCCATTTTTCTGGGCCTCCCAACGGGGGGGGGATGCACCCTTGCATATATTATGCCTGGCACAGGCATAATGTGGCACCAGGAGTCACAAGATGGTGCAGTACTTGTATTGCGCCACTTTGTAAGTCAGGCTCAGGGAACAGGCGTCCTTGATGCTGCCTTAGCATAAAAAACAATTACCACTAGGGCGGCGCAACGGGGAGCTAGGGGCTTCTAAATATGCACCTAAATGTACTCCAGCCCAGCCTTGGACAAACTCTAGTACCTCACAAGGCCACTCACAGGTACTGCAGTACACTGTCATCAAAAATAATGGAGGAAGTGACATTATAATCCCCCATAGGAAAATAGGTTAATATAATTGAATTATTTCAAGTTTTAAATTCTATGTATGTTTTTATGTCTCAAAAGTATGTAAAATTAATAATTAAATAGTTTATAATTTACAAATTAAATGTTAACTTAATTATAAATGCATTCAACTTCAAATCTAATTTACATTAATTAAGCACAAATTTCTAATGAATTTTACTATATTTTTTTTAAACTGCTATGTTCGGTGTTTTTATTTTAGTTTATTTAAAAATTAATCTTTATAATATAAATGAATAGAGGTAAATTATTTTATTAATTGGTAAACATTCATTTTGAAGACACAGTGTGTTCTAACATTTTATTTTACTAGTTCTAAAGCAAAAATAAGTAGTTTAATTTATTTAAAATGGATATTTTCCTAAAAAAACATATTTTTAAATACTAATAAACTTCAATCATGTTCCCTCTTCTTTCCCATGGGCAGATCTACATTGTAGTGGCTGAGATCCCCCTTTAGTGGCAAATATCTCAACCACAGTGGTGGTGATCTCCACCCAGGTCTACTTGCCGAAAGTACTCACAAGTAGTAACATTGCATTCATAAATTTGACACCACTCCCTCGTTTTTTTAAGTTTGGATACATGAAAGACTACACTTTTGAGTACATTTACTGTTGGAAATGGTGAGTAGCCAAAAGTAGTATACTTATTTCAAAGTTTAAGAGAAATTTACATGTGCAGACTTACTCATATGTAAATTTACCATTGTTAATAGGCCTCAGTATAATTAAGATGATAATAATGGATCAGACAGTTCCATTGATGGTCTTCCCATAGCTACATGAAAGAGCACCCAGGAAGAGCAGGCACTGTGATGTTGGATTTTGCTATTCAAAATCAAATAGCATTGCATAACACAACAAGTTGTACACCGATGTGGAAGGTACCATCACAATCTATAAACACATTTTTACTGTCTACAAATTTAGGGAAGCAGACAAAAACATTGAACTGCAGACATGTATTTGCCTGGATGACTGGTCAATAGGCCTCAATCTTTCCATAGGAATAGGAAGGCTGTAAGTGGAACCACAAATCACCAAGGACTCTTTGTCTAATCATAGAAATTAATGTGGTTAGAGGCTGCCTTTTGTGAAAGACAGTGGAATGCTGCATGTGCTTCAAAAACACAAATACAGGATCTGGGGACATTTTTCTCTACTGGACATGATAATTCAATTACCAATCAACAAATCTAAGCAGACAAGCAGTTCCTCGTCTCTTTTCAAGACCTAGCAATGGAACCGCTAACATGGATTACATGATGAGCATTTGGCACTAAAGCCATCAGATACATGGGGAAAAAAGCAGTAAATTTAATATTTCCCATATTTAATGCTTACAGTTCCATCAATGTCTCCTCTATTGTCCGTAAAATGTACACCGATGCCAGGGTACGATTTTAACTGATGAGGTAATGTCATATTTGAAATTTAAAGAGTCATAACCTGTCCACTTTAACTAGTGATATCATCTTTGCAATTTTCCAGTGGGACTTTGTGTAAACATTAGTAATGCGCCATGCCAGGCTTGCAAGAGGGTTGTTAAGGATGACATTAGCCATCATGAAGACTTCTTTTTTCTTTGATCTCATTTCGGTTGTCAGATACTGTTATGTTGCAGGCGATTTTAAGCATTCCTGAAATTAATGTATCAGAGGTTCTGACCCTGGTAGTGGTTGGAAATAGAATAAAGGGTTTGTGTAAATTGATTATAGCAGGTTTATGTCAGATTTAAAAACAAATGGCAAGGCAAAGTGGCCTTTGCTGGCTTAGCAGCAGTGAGCTTGGAAAGCCGGGTGCGTTTTCTTCAACTTGACATCTTGCAGAAATGTTAATTTCAGAAGGACAGATAAAGAGCATTTTGTGGGGTTTAGTCATACACCATTGAACATTGGCCAAATGGTAATTAGTGTTCTAAGTGGTAACATTAGTCTGAAAATATGACAAAAGATAATCTGTTTAATATATTGTCATAGTATTGTTTTTCTTGGCTCTGCTATAGAAAGTTGGAGACTGACTCACACATCTGATCAACAGGGTCACTGTCCCACTCAGTGACATCCCAAGATAGTTTTTAATCCCTGGGATGAGACATTCTTCTTTACATCACGGAAAGCATTGTGCCAACTGGGCGGGCCAAAATCAGGCTATGTCGTCCACCAGGGAAAGTCAACCAGTTCCAATGGTATCTGATTCAAGACTGCTAACAGAACAACACTGTCTCCACCCAAAACCCATATCAGTTGTCATTTGTAGCTGAAAAGGACATGAATCTTGATAAGGCTGAGCTATATTAAAAAAGCAAAGATTATCTCTTGCCGTGATGATTAGCCAAGTCTTGCTGCCTGTTACTTGCAGCTTTTCAACAACATAAAGCAAATGACGGCAAAGGGTGGTATGTAGTGTAATTTGTTAACTGCCCATCACCGAAGCATGTAAGGCACGCTTAGTTTTGCGATATGCAGAAATCACAGTACTATTAGGTTTGGTTCTTGGTTTAAGCACAAAATGCTTTGCCATTAACTTATCTATCAAATTATAGTTTAACATCTGGACATTAGGGTTAGAAACAAATGATCACTATAGTTCGTTTCCAAGCACCCAATACAGAAAGGGCCATTCATTACACTTATGGCTTATATTATTCCAAACCGTAACAATTCTGTCTTGTTACAGAGGTTTCTTGAAATCTTACTGTCACCATTTATTGAGGCAGTCTACTCACATTAAAGGTTGTAAGTAAGGGCTGGAGTTACAGAGTAGTGTGTCAGGACGTACAATCCCACTCATTCCAGGACTGCTGAGCCTTGGCACAAGGAACCCCATTTGCTTTCTCTAATAGAATGGTGGTTGCTATAAGAGGTCTCCATACATTCTTCTGGTGACAAAGCCTTGCTGACTGTAAAGGCGGTTTTCAAGACTATAGCCTAAAAAATCAAAGAAAGGCCTGTCACGGATCTGACCCACCTGGATCTACATTGCACATCCTTACAGTACGGCCAGTTGATATTTAGACTTTCTATCGATCACCTAAAATTAACAAGGGGTTCTAATGCTGTGAATATGCATGGGGGCACATCAGTAGCTAAAGAATGAACAGCTTTATTTCATGTGCCAGCTGGTTGAGAGTCAATGCTACAATGACACTTGCGAATCCATTTGACATGCTGCCACGTACCTGGTTAAATTCTTCTGGTATCACTTCATGAAACAGCATCCACAAAGCTGTTTGAGCTTCTCTGTTTCTGTGCTAGGCTTGCTGATCCATAGCAAATGCTGTAGGTTACAAACCCCTTTTGAGTCTAATTAAACACCCAGCAATGTCTGATTATTCTTATCTTAGTACCTGGCACATCTCCCACAGTCTTGTAATGAGGCATGGCACTTCAAGCGCTGCTTTCCAACAATTATCATTAGACATGGACACTTCTGAGTCGATCTTATAGCCACCTTCTCATGCACTCCTTTATTTGATTACATTGGCTGTATGCTAAACATGTTTACATTCTTTCTGATTAATAAATACTGTTTCTAAATAAGTGTTGTATTTCCCATGTGTGTTTAGGAGAAAAACAGTGACACCAACAGCAAACAGCCCCCCTTCTTCATTAGAGAGCGATCCATTAGATTCCATATGAGGACTGGCAAAGAAAATAAAGTCAATAAGCAGAGGTAGCTCTGTATACTAGCAATTAATTGGCATCATAAAAAGCAGAAGTATTGATTAAACAAACGGTTTGACTTGCCTTTAGATGTACTACACTTAAGCAGGCGTCAAAATGTAGCACCTGAAAGGAGTGCAATATAGAATATGCAAGAAGCAAATATTGCCCCAAAGCTAAGTTGTTAGGGGAAGTGGGTAGGAAATTGGAAACAGCAAACCATCCCATCACCTGTAGGGTCGAACAGATCTGTGCACCATATGGGCACCACCTCTAAAAGATGTATAAGTAGTACATTGTAGTATAAACAGATTTCCATAACATCTCCTCTTCTAATTCTTTTTGTGTGTCCTGCTCCGGGATTAGGGTTAGCTATATCGACCAGTCCACATTGGTCTGAATCTGGCAGCCAAGTGTTTAAAGGACTCTGCCATTTCACCAGGTCTGAGTCATGCCTATGCCTTTTGAGAGTGGTGATCTAGAACCTACCAGCAGTTACAGAGGTGAGCACTGAATGCTGGTGACTTTACATTCTTCCCTATCTGCATGTCACCCAGCCAAGGAAATATGAGATTATCTAAAATTCATAATGATGACTGGCCTTGAAGGCATTATTGTCTCATAATTGACCTCCATCTCTGTTGTTCATGCCCCAAACCTTGGGTTAGTGTCATTATACCCTAAAATAACGCAAGGAAATCAGTCATGCCCTATTCATCATTCAATTAACCAGAAAATTGAGCCACATTGGTTTGAGAAGCTGCATCTGAAATGTTGTAGATTGTTTACATTTTTTGCTGCTGATCCCAGAAGCCATTGTGGAATCCATTTTATTTCAGGTTCCATTTTGTGACAATCAGTTGGACCAGGCCTGCAGAAGGTGCACAGGCCCTTGGCTTTAAGTGAAATTGAACTGCCTGTACTTAATCTGTTATACCAAGGCCTTGAGAAATGACCAAGCCACAAGTGTTCCTAACAAGCTGTTACTGTGCCTCATGGTAATATGCTTTGCTTTGATGACCATATATGGGCCCTCATTGAGTATAGATTAATAATTGAATACATTTTTGGGAAGTGCCAATGCTGGGCAATGCCCCATTGGCTGTGTATTATTTGTCAACATCTCTGTAACATCTTTATAATTTAGAAAAACCCCAGACAACTTTTGATTTTCGAGTCCGGTCCACACTGGCTCCTAGCTCCACACAGCTGTTGACTAATGGGATATGTTAGAAACATAACCTACTTAATGTCTTTCTCATTTTAGACTTCCACATCATGACTGCTAGGGCCTTTTATTGTGCCTGAAATCCAGCCTGCACTCCGGTGCGTATAAGCCCATAGAGTGAGTCCAAAAAATATATATAATTAAGAAACCAAGTTACAATTGTGCGAATGGTTTGGTGCACTAGAAAAACAGCATAAATTCGCTGGAGGGCTTTAAATGTACTAATCTGAAAATAAACCCGGTCGAGAAAATAAGATGCTCTTAAATGACCACAGTGAGAGGAATTGAGCAATGAAACAATGCGTCCATTGCACAGTGACAGTCTTTACATGGGGGACACGAATTAGAAGGCAGACCACAACTGTCATCAGTCGGAGATTTTTATATAGAGATGAGAGCATATATTTACAGGGTAAAAAACTAAAATATTGTATTTTTCGGAAAGAAAACGAGCCGGAGACATTCTGAATTCATGGTGGAGCGTCACAGTGTGAAAAGAACGCCATCCATAATGTCTTGATAGCACAACCGCCTTAGACAAAGAGACACAATTTAATTATACCGAATTAGACTCATGAGATTTCCTTTTTTCTCAATAATTGGCGACTGGAGCTGGCATTGTCTGCATGCCTAATGCATGCCATTCTTCTTCATCTCTCTATGTTGCCAGATGATGTCTACAGAAATGATGTAGCCATTTTAATGAGTTTCTCCACTAGATTCCTGAAAGTTTGTGCTCCGGTAGAGTAGAAAGTGATTCAACAGATACCCACCACGTAGAGAAATATCATTTGAGTATGTGTTCTGCTACAGCACTGTCTTCATTTTGTGTGCAGTTTAAAATATTCTGCACCATAAGTAACCTGCGTTGAATACCGTAAGAGGCTCTGCAGCACTCTTTAGCAGAATCACAGACGACTCTCGTGGTATGCCCATCGGTAAAGCGTTAATCTTAGTTACATTTACTGTGGAGGCAGTGAAAAATAATAAAGATGTAAATCAGAACAAGGAAGGACTGAATGAAAATTGGTCACTTTGAAAGAAAGTTATCGTTCTTACTACTGCAGTGGAAAGTCAAAGATTCAAATACTGGCAGAGTGGGGTTAACTTTCACCCTTTGGAGGTCGATAAAAGGAGAACCATTAAAAGTATGTATATGTGACATATATAAAACAAGGTATTACTACAAGCTGGTTTTGAGGATAAAAGGTAATTGAGCTGTCATGCAATGCAAAGTGATATGAATTAAAAAGCAACAACATTGCAGTCCAACAAGCATGGTGTCCGGCAAGGCGGGCTAATGACCAGCCCATTGGAAGACTTTTCTAATTGACTGCCACCACATATACGGTTCTCCCGTAGTATCACAGAATATGCAAGCCTTGAAAAAGACTGCATGGCTGATTCGTGTGCAGAGCCACACGTCTCAACTCTTTTTGTTTTCTCTGACAGCTTAGAAAAAGACATAGCAAAAGAGACATCTCTTGTTGAATTAAACAAAATAAAACCTCTAGATGTTTATCTTGCAATAAATTCACACAATCAGTGAATGTAATTAAAATAAGAAAGAACATTTAAAGAAATGCACACTAATATAATTCTGATTGAAAGCGGCTCGAGATTAAAATGAAAATATGGGCCGGATGGAATGGAATCAGGACATGAAAACATTAATCATGTAAACCTATGCCTGGCTGGACCGAACAGCTTTCTGCAAAATATGTTTTTTAGTAATACCTTAAACTGTACAAATAGTGGGTTTCTGATCTCTCCAGAAAACTATAATTCTCTCACCTCTGCTGTGGGCTTTGTGGTGCTAAATGCTTCCTCCCAAGGAGAGCTTTCATAACAATGCATGTAGGACTATTTTACATCTCAGAAGTACATCAAATGACCACATATTACATTCTTCACTTCATAGACTGTATTAAAAAAAATGATGTTCTTCCCACTGCAGGAGTTTTTTAAAATGTTTTAATAAAGACCCAAAATGAAAATCAGACTTATTGGCTTTGCCAATGCATGCTAAAACATTTACTCATAAGAGCATCTCAGTCAGCGACCACTGCAGTGATCACAAATGTCTCACTTGATTAGGTGATGCCCTAGCTTGCGATTGCTAATAAGATCTCATCCACGAGCATCCATTACACTCAAATAGCTTATCAGCAACAAGCATTTTTCCTTAACTACACGCATTTTCGATGTATGTCACTGTTGCTATGACTGTATAACTGTAATGGGTGTGTCTGCTTTTATGGTTTTCTGTTTAAAATGTTTTAGTGAATTTCAACATGCAGCCTGTTTTCACCCTGCACTTCGGTTGAGATTTAGTAGTTTCATGCCCCAAGACCTCCCACTGTCCTTTTCGTTGCTGCCACAAATTACCTTAAGTGGTGAGGAAAAAAAGTGCATCCACTTGGCCAGCTGGTAAAATCGCCCTCTAAGTAAATTAACAGCGGGAGCTCACTTGCGAGGTGTATTGAAAGTCTTTTTTCGGGTCTATTCCGTATTAATGAAATGGACTATAAAGTGACCTATTCTGCTGAAATTGCAATAAGTAGCAAGATCCTCCGTGCTAAAACCTTCCTCCTCTCTTGTTTCACCAGGTATGACTACGTGGACATAATCGATGGAGAAAATGCCAATGGGAGGCTTATGGGGAAGTTCTGCGGGAAGATTGCGCCCTCTCAGCTAGTTTCCACTGGACCCTCCATGTTCATCACATTTGTGTCCGATTATGAAACTCATGGAGCTGGGTTTTCCATCCGCTATGAAATCTACAAAACAGGTCAGTGGTAACGTTCAGTCTGAGATGCCTTCAATTCCAGTCACCCAATCAAGAATACTTTGGTAAGCATGATAAGAGCAGATGAAGGGTCTTAATGGAGATTGTATCACAGGGATTGGTTATATTAAGAAAAATACTGTGCAAGGTGGAAACACCAAGATTTGAAATAGCGTGTTGCTGAAGGATTCAATTTGGAGAAGATATTCGAGTTCCAATGTTACAACTTTGTGCTTTTTGGAGAAGAGCATGTTGAAGGAAGTTGTTAGTCTCAAGGTTGTTTTTCATTACACAATGTATGTATTGTCTATCAGATAATAGTCCATTGTGTGTTTTTAAATTGTGTTGTCTTTTCAAATAATACAAAACAGTAAAATAATATTTTTGAAATATAAATATGTGATATTTAAGTTGGGAGAACATGCAAGGGTGTTTGCTGACAATGGTAAAGTGTTGTCTTGACTGCAACTCCCATGGCACTGAGAAGACATTTACTCCTAGGGCCAATCTGGCTCCCACCCATCCCCCCACTCTCCAGCCTCCCGGCCGACTCAATTTAAGGCTTTCAGCAGCCACCTATTAGTCCCTTGTCCAGGTTATCGTCCTACAGGAAGGCCATTCTGGATGAACCACAATCTAAATATAGCACATATGATACATAGATAAACTTTAAGTCTACAAGTGCAGTGCTAAGTACTGAGTTTGGAGTGAGAAGGTTGTAATCTGAATACCATGTGCTGACTGGCATGTCCTACAATGGACAGAGGTTTCCACAGATGACCTTTGACAAGAGAAAACCGCCATTACTCAACAACAATGCATTGCGGACTGAGATATACGGGATATACGGCTCCCAGAGGGCGGAAGTTGTTCCTCAACGTGTCAACAATATATTATAGCTATTTTGCTAGTTTTATTTTTACACCCTGTGACCCTTTTGACAAAATGATCATGTGCAGAGAAAAGAGGAGTAAAGATAATATACCTATGAATATGATCTCTGAAACCTTTGGACTCAAACTCCTAAGCCCCATGGTCAGGCGCTTGGACCTATTAGTTACTGGTCTCTATTGTGGAGGGCTCATGACCAAAGAACCACGTCTGTGATTTTATGCTGCTTCTTTTTAATGTAAGACAATTAATTTAAATAACGTATTTTTATGTAGTGCTTTATACTGCACTACTGTAACGTATAACCACTATAAATAAAAGCTATTTGCAGTATTACTCAATGTAATGGTACTTTGTTTACTGACCTGGGAAGGATAGAGTTTGAGTAGGACTTACTGGGTTTCGAACTCATTATTTGCTAAGACCATCATATCTTGGTGCGAAGATTGTAGCATTGCACCTCACTTTTTCCCCTTCCAAATAGGGCTGTAGTTAATTATTTTTGGAGCAACTCGACGACCCATGTTGGTTGTGCCTTGAGTGCCTTGCCTGGTATTGCCTCAATCAATCGTTCCGTATTTCTAGCTGCCCTCTTGGGAAGCCACCACACAGGCTAGTTACATGTCGGTTAATTACAACCCCAACACAGAGGTGGCTGCATAAAAATAAGCTTTCCAAAGGGCTAAGATGATGAATCACCATCTATCTCCCCACCATCAGGATGGATTGTTTTTGTTCATTTGTTCGAAATCCTGAAGTGTTAACAACTGTTGCGGAATCTCCACAAACTGTACGCACAATTATCGTCATTAAAATTAACATTCCAATTTAATACATTCTTGTCCAAGTGACTACTTTCACACACAAAAAAACTCTAATGGGTGTTTTATTTGCTACATTAGGTACGTTTCATGGGTCAACATTGATATCGGGTGACTTTTAACAATATGGCCTACGAATACGCAGGTCATCATGCCTCCCCCCCACCCACCCCGCCCCCCCCCCCCCCCCCCCCCCCACACACACACTTTGCGGCTGCACCTGTGTAAACACCGCGCTCGAGTGAGCCAGGCGCGCGGGCTGCACGCATGAGCCTTTCACATTACTCTCGTCACGAGGCACAGGTCACATCTGGCGAGCTCGCCAAGCCACTGCGCGCGCAACCTAAAACCGCGGCTCCCCTCCGCTGAATTGGAACAAAGCACGCCAATTCTTGTAAATACTCTGCCCCGTTTCATAGCTGTCAACTGCTGGATTTAAAGATTTAGCTTTAAGAGAAGCTATAATTACTTCTCTTGGGCCCTGTCAGGATTTCTACAACTTATGTTTTTACCGTTCCCTCAGGCCTTCATATTTGTCATATGTCTTACAGCAGGCAGGCATTTTCAGCGCGCTCTGTAGGAATGAACACAAAGGCCTGGAAGGGACATTGCTTTTCGCAGTTGGCTCGAGATGGCCACGCACAAGAGCTGACTGAACGCGCAGGGCAGAAGAGATCATTGTAATGACAGGTGTAGGAAGGAAGCCACAGACTGCTAAATAATGTACCGCGTTGGTAGCAAATTGGACTTGTCACAGAGTGAGGCCTAACCTTATTCCTTTCTCCTCCAGGGTCGGAATGCTCCAGAAACTTCACGGCGCCGAATGGAGTGATCAAGTCCCCTAGGTTCCCTGAGAAGTATCCGAATAACCTGGAATGCACGTACATTATTTTTGCGCCCAAAATGGCAGAAATTATACTGGAGTTTGAAAGCTTTGATTTGGAGCCAGATACCAATCCCCCTCGAGGAGTGTACTGTCGCTACGACCGTTTGGAAATCTGGGATGGATTGCCTGATGGTAAGAGACAAGCGTCTGAAAAAGAACTTTCACCTAATTGCAACCACAAGTGCTTTCGTAAAATTATGAATGTAGCCTTTATTTAATCCAGTTACAACTTGTAATTCATTAATTCCTTCACTAACTTAATGGCAAACACAAGTGTCAGAAAGCTATGCACTAAGTATATTTGGGTGGTTTTTTTGCACAACATGCAGTGGTACAAAAACCCATGTTTACAGCGAACTATGATTTATGGCAAATATTCCACAGTACCCCGTGAAATACTGGTTTCATCATCATAATGACTAGGATTATGCTGCAAATGTATCAATATTATGTGGCAAGTTTATCTAAATTATGCTGTTAAAAGGAACATTATTCAGCTCAATCTTTAGGAAAAACTCTCTGTACAGGTAGTTCTTAATTTGTGCAGATGCTTGTATATTGTGGATACCTGCAGTAATTTTTGGAGACCACAACTTATTTTTTATTATTTGACTTTGACTCAGAGCAAGAGAGAGTAAGCACAGGAAAATAACTACAAATGGAGAAAGGGGAGATGAAACAATATGTAAGCATGAGCAAAAGAGACAGGAAATGTAGGTTGGTTAAAAGAACGACACATGAGATGAAATTGAGTCTATGGAGCCTTGATATTTGGCAACCCTATGTCTGGCAACTTCATTAGAAAGCTCATAAGAAAAGCTTTGGGCCCCTGTAAATGATGCACTGTTGAAAGAATACACAACCCCCCAGCAGCTAAGGACTTAAACAAAAGATGGCAGTGCATAAGGTGACTGACTGTGTGGTATAAACTGCAGATTTAAGTAGAGATGGACGAATGATGTAAAAGTGGTGCATGTTTAAGTTGGTTTGAGAAAAACATACTCATCCACAGAGGGGCCAGTTCCAAAAGGCATTTATGAGTACATTAAGTAGTATTATAGGAGTATTACAGGAATACTACATACTTGCTCATAAATGCTTTTCTGAATTGGCCTCGATATGTTCCATGTGAATGAATAAAAAGAATAAAATGTAACCCTACTCTGGGTTTTCCGGTGTCAGAAGACACATCAGTTGTACACTTAGGTTAGAAATGAATGTTTTTTTTGTAGCTATCAAGATTCAACCTGGGATTACTGCAAATCTTAAAAATGTAGTGACTATGATAATTGTAGACGTAAGCCAACAATTCACAAAGTTCCTAACACCTGTGTGAATTAGGCACATTGCTACATATGGACAATCAATTCTCCCTGTAAATAGAGGTGTTAGCATTTTTTACTCTGAATTTTGACGCTCCTGCATTTATGCTACTCAATATAAATGTGCAATTTGAGTATAATAATGAATAGCTGAATGAAGGAATTTTGCTATTGCACTGCAATGACTTCAGCAGGTGTTCCATTGTGGCAGAGCTAATCTACCACTAATATACTCAGGGACGCATCTTAAGGGGGGTGTTTGGGGTATTACACCCCCACTAATAAATGTGTTTTCTGGTTAATAGTTGGGTTCAGGTGCTTTCAGTTCGGTATGGTGAGGTGTCTGCCGGATTTCACCAGGAATTTTTACATACATGCAGACAAAAAACACATACATTGTCTCCCTCTATATTTTAAAATTTTACAAAATATTGTGATTTCTCTCACTTAGCCCTACCAATCCTCATTTGTCTCTCTTTCGACTGCTCCTTTAGCCCCTCTCATGCACCCTGCTTGTTGCATAATGTAAAGTAACATTATATGCCAGCATGATTGTTGGAAAATCTGAAGCTCAACCCCTCCTCAATCTTACTGACAAAGCTACGCCCCTGAATATAGTTACCAAGAAACAGAAGAAGAGCCTGGTTTTAAAGGCTTGACAAAAAAGAAAATGATAAAAAATGACGGGCAGATGTGCTAGTAGAGGACTTCACAGTTTTGGTGCCCCTTGAGAGTAAGAGTGGCTGGTGGAATAGCATAGTGGACAAAAGACTTGCAGAGAAAGATCTGAAATTCATTCATTCATTCAATCTATTAAGAAGTTTATGTGGAGCCACAATTTTACTAATGGCCAGCTCGGGTGCCTTTCTTCTAACTACCCCGGTTCCCGTTCCCAAATCTAAACTTAGAATTTGTTTATCTCATGTTTTATGTGGATGCACTTTCCAGCTGCGGACAATTTTGGCCTCGGTTCCTGACATTTTCACTTATGGATGAAACTTTTGTACACCTAAATGAAACATAGACATGCAGTTTGTTTTGTGAATTACACACACTGTATTTCAATGGACTGAATTTTATAGGTAATCATGATATGAATGAGTTCCTTGATGTCTTGCAGATCTGGTCTTTCGCATTACATCAGAATCGTGCACTCGCAAAAAGTAATGGTTTTGATCTGATTTAAAACATTTAAAGTAGGCTGTGGAAAGACATCTGTCAGTTGTCTCTCAATATGTATTGCCCGGCATTAAGAACATTGAATGCCAAAGACAGCAATGTAGGTCTTGAAGTGATTGAGATCAAAAGCAGAAATTCCACTGCCTTTTGAAAAATTGGCTTCCACATCTTGCGTTTGTTGTTGCACAGATTATAAAACGAAAATCACATTTAACTGCAAAAAATCAATAATTAAAAACATATTGCTGAAAAGTTCTTCATTTCGATCTCACTCTATCTCTATGATGCCCGTAAATTGTGTTTCTTTATTATGACATAACCAGACCCACTGTCCATATATTAAACCAGTAGTTGAGCTGATTGACCATACTGATTTTTCACATTAGATAATTGATAGTTCTTTATGAAAGGAATACTCGCTAGTTTTCTTTTAAAAATATGATTTTCTCCATGACCCCGAAATTGCATTTGGCCTGGTGTGAGATGTCAGTCATTGGAGTGGATCCACAAACTTGTCAATATTTTGAAACAAAAGAAAGGTTAGGCTTTTTTTATAGTGAAACAAAACTCTTTGTAAACATAATCTTAAAATAGTCCATTTAAACATTTTGTCCACCATTCACCACTAAACTCCCAAAGTTTTGCCTTTATTAAAACTGCATTTCAGACTAAGTTGGGAGGTTAACTTTTAGTGTATGAGTAATTACACATGCATTCCAGCTGTTGTCAAGTCCTGCTTACCTGCTAGAGCAGTTTACACTTTAACAGATGGTCATTCATGCTATATTACTAGTAGAGCAGGCTCACAGGCCTCAAAGTCAGTACGAGAGCGGGGTGAGCTCTACAGACACTATTGAACCCCAGCACATTGTATTTGCCTTCATAACAAAGTAAAGTTGCCCAATATACCAAGAAGTGCTCCTTCTGCTGGAAAGAGAAGGGGTGTGTTATTTATTTATTTATTCAGTCATTTTTATTTATTTATTTAGGTACCTGCTTATGGATTGGCATACTTCACTTCCAGTTAACATCCAAAGCTATATAGATGCCATTACAGAAACTGTGAATATTTCTGAAGTTTATTGATATATGCAATTAATTGAGCTAGACATTTTTGAAATAGAGAGGAACAAGGAAGTGAGAGATACATTGTGACCAGCAAGTTTCAAATTTTGGTTGCTGTGGTCGTAAAGGAATGGAATGTGCATGATGCACCTGGGAGAAGAAGAGAAGAGACATCAAGCTTGCCAATGAGGTGAACAATTCCTAAAATGAGTATGTTATAGATTAAAGAAGAAGACCTGAGGCTGAAAACTCAGCATAAAATATGAAGTCCTATTTAAGTGTCGAAAGGGCTACTATTTGTGGAAGAATTTCTGTTAGAGGAAAATTAAGGGAGGGTCGACTTTATTGTTTTGTGCTTTTAAAACTTTACATGATCTGGGACTGGAGAAATCTGCTCTAAAATCAAAAGTAGCTGGTTAAACTTGAATCTCAATTTATAGAGACAGAGATCAAGGTAAAAACAGAAAGTGTCCTACTAGGTATAGTATCAAAGGAATGTTTGGCATGGGGATAGCATAAATCAGTCTGCATTGTAAAGTCTGTTGTGGGGTCAGAAAAGTTTACACATAACGCAAGTTGATGACAGATGCCACTTAGAACAGAGAAGAAACATTTTAAATACTTGGGAATCTGGATATGATAGAATATGAGAAATTCTTTTTATAAAACCCTCGGCTATAAAAGTTAGAGCTGGCGAGAACAGTTGCACACTGGAGGAAATTGCTACTATCGTTATTAGGAAGAGTGGCATTGTGTAAAATGATCGCCCTCCTAAAGATTTTTTTGTACTCTACGGAACGTACCCTATAGTGTACCTAAAATGTTTACTAGTAGTTGGATGACGAGTTAAGAACACTGCTTTGGAATGGGGGAACTCCTATGATAGTTCTGAGGATAATCCAAAAACCAGTATACACAAGATGAAATTGCAATTCTTAATGTTATGTAATACTATGAGGCCACATATTAGGTAATTGTCAATGACTGGGTGTCTGCATAAACGGGCATTTCAAGTAGATATACATGTACCCAGCAAGCAGGGATACCTGCATATGCTATATGGTGAGAGTGAGTCGTATACCTTACCTGCTACCATGGACAGTAAAAATCTGGATGCAACTAAACAATGAAACAGGCTTGAAAGGAAAATTGACACATAAAAACTCGCTATGGGCGGGGACCAGATTAAAAGAAGTGTCCTTGGTGGTGTTTAGAAAGTGGAATACCAGACTGCGACTGGATCCACAGGAAAGCAATCTCAGCATATATGAGGAAGTAGACTGGAAAGAAGCTCTGATGTTTCGTTGGATGGCATTGATCAGATCCGGCTTTTGGTAGACACTCCTGAACTTCCTTCATGGGTGCAGCTTAAACAATCTAGAAAAGCACAATGATTTATCTTTGAGAGGTAGTAGCTGAGGGGAAACATTCACATGGAGAATTTATGAATGCCCTAGCACAGACAAATATTGGAAAGAAGTGGGAAGGAAGATGGATATGGTGCTGAACCTTCCATTTGTTTTGAAGGGAGGCATGGTCCTATTTGAAGTCTGGGAAAGTCCTCATAATGTACCAGAAAATCTTCCTAAACCATAGGACTGGCTGTGTCAAAGTGAATTGTAGCACAGCAGTGGGAAAGTGATATTCCACCCTGAATTTAATCAGAATAGAAAACTGAACACAACATATGTACTAGTGTATGGCTGCAGAGAACGTAGTGTATGAAGGGGGAGATTGCCTAGGAAAATTACACAATGTAAGGGAGGCTTGAGGGAGTATGGCAGCCTGGGTTATGCAGAAGTTGTGGGCGAGGATATTTCTGATGTTTGACCCTTTGCTGTGCCACCCACTTTCCTCAACCCTCACCCCATCATTTCAGCAGCTTAATATGACCAGAATCGTGCTGCTGTGCCCCTTGATTATCGAAAAAATAATATCAATGAGACAGAATATCGAAGTCAGAATACTAAAAATAAAATGTCTACAGGCAAGTAAAGTGTAGATGTTCTTTACATACCTCCATATATATGTACATACTCTGTACATATATCTAAAAGGTACATAGATGCGAAGTTAGAAATAGTAAAGCTTTACTTCCCTTTTTGCACTTACCTTTCGATATTTTATTCCACAATATTCTGTTCTCTATATTCTTGTACCACAATATTTTTTTTACGTTGATATTCTGTATTACAAGCCCTCAAGCTGGAATATTTTCTTGAATGTAGTATGCTTAGGTGCATAACAGAGACCCCTGCAGCCCCTCGGGCACAGGGGGCGCCTCAACCCTTCTGGGACCTCCAGACATTTAAGAGGGGCCCCAGTCTAAACAAGCCAATGGATATTTGTGAAATGTTGAAGACTCATTGGCTCTTGTTCATGTTCTGCAGGGGGAGCCCCACCATTCTACTTTACACCACTAAGTATGCTTGCACTCTATAAAACAAAACAAAAAAAACAATACATTTGTCTAAAAAAATGGATAAACAGGCACAGTCGCACGCCCTCGCCATTAAGTGAATAGTTACTTATTATGTGCGAAAAGAAGGCAAATGTTTCATTTGCATACTGTACTAATGGTCTATTCTCCTATCAGTCCTCTAATTTGCTCCGTCTTAGAGCAGCCTCTGCACCCTACCAAGTTTGTCATTGGTGGGTTAACTACTGTATTCGGGGGATGCGACAGCCTTCCTTCCACTCTTAACACCCAAGCATCTCACTTTAGGATTTCACTTACCATTTCTCCAACGCCTGCAAATGTTTAATGTAGAAATGTCTCAAAAAACCATGTCCAAACCTATATGTTCGTGTATATGTGCAGGGTTTTGGTTAGTATGAAACAGATGGGAGAGGACATTAGACAGTGAGAAAAGAAGATAATCTCTATCTCCAAGAAAAAGATACAGTTATCTTGCTATTTTTAATTATAAAAGATGAACCCATGCAGGGTGTCTCTAGTGCTTTAAGAAGCAAGCTTCAATTTGAGGGAAGCAGTAAAGTATGACACATGCATTTTTTTTCAAAAAGAGCTTAACTGCAATCTATGCGTTTCCATGGCATTAGAGAGTAAAAGTTCACATATCTCCTCAGTGTATTTTAAACTGTATCACGGATGGTTGACCATGTGTTAAACTCTATCACCTATTCAAAATGTTCAGTCAAAATGACATGCAAAGAGCACAGGAGAAATCAATGTGGTTCATCCTAGATTCAACTCAACTCCAACTTTCACTAGCAAAATATCAAAACCCAACCCACTACCTTATGTTATGTCCATTTTCTATAGTGCAGTTTAGCCCACTTTAGAATGCGCCAATCTTTTTTAGATTTGAAAATTGAAGCCGAGAACAGCAAAGTGATTTTCCAAGTAACATGCACAGGAATCACACAGAGTCAGTTCTCTTAGGTGTAAAGTATATTGCTTACTCTCTAGAACACATTTACCGCCTGAATAAGCACTCTGAAGGGGCCACATGTAGGATGGTATATACCTCTTTAGGATTGTAGTTGCACAGCAAATACCAATTAATTTCCTGTATGATATGATATGCGACAGATCAACTTAACATGAAAAAAAAAAGACAATTCCCTACGAAGGCGCCGGTGTTGGAAGTTCTTTTTCTAAGCATGTTTGCTCTGAAGTTTAATTTAAAAAGTACTGCTGTAACTTTGATGCTGCTGCTCTGTGACGCAAGCTTCTTTTTAAATCATACGTGTCTCTGCCTCAAAACAAATAAAAAATTCACACGAAGGTCAGGTGGTTGGTGGGGCAAATACAACCTGGAAAACGTGTGACGCTGTACCCTCTATAAGACTGAAACGTCACTTCATCTCAAAGTTGTTTTACCGCCAATTAAATACATTGGATAACTCTGATTAATGTAGTGCAGTCACCCTTATTAGAAACTAAAGGTTGTTTCAATTTGATGATTGAGTATTGGATAACTAGACAGAAGCAGCAAAATATTGGAATTAATTTACATGTGTTACTCTGGCAGTCGGACCGCCACTAAAGGGTTAAGGATCAGAAAAACTAAAACAATTGGCAAGCCTATCCCACATTCCCTTTGTCGCTGCCTGCTTCTAAATTGAAGGAGCATGTTAACAGATGTGCTGTGATACAAGAGAAAATTCTACAATAAAATACAAACAACAGTTCCTAAAAACTGTTAGACATTTGAAGGCCACATGCAATTAAGTTCCCTTTTCTGAAAATGATTTGTAGAGCATGTACTTGTCACCTCAAACATCCTGATTTCTCTTTAAAAAAAAAAAAAATGAAGTGTTAATTTTAATGAGCGCAATTTTCATGAATGCATACTTAGACTTACAGGCTTCTTTATTTTTTAAATCTAGTCATCCTTCAAGCACCATTTTATTGTACTTTTCAGATCTGATTTACCAGACAGCTTTAGCTAGCTCTTTTGGAATATCCTAAAAAATTACAGTGGGTTTAGAGCTCGCCCATTGCCTCCGTTGTTTGCTTTTATTTGCAGCCTTACTGCCTTATTTCTCATTCAGTATATTTGCCTTCTCCTCCTCTTGTGTTTGTCCCTCCCAAGAAGCATAGCCCATTTAACGTGCTATTGACTGGATGACCTGTAACCTTCCACTGCTCTATTACTTTTCTTTTTCACTAAGCAGCCTATGGGAGTGCATGTGTTTTCCAGCTCTCTCCCTCGGGTGCTTGTCCCCCTGCCAAAGACCCACCCCTGTGCTCTGTTTTGCCCTATCCCCTCCATGTTCTGTGTTGACTCTCCCTCCTGTGCTGGGTTTTGCAGCGTGAATCCTTTCTGGATTCACATGCTGTGAATTATTTCGCAATCTAGTGGTTGGGTCCTTAATTGAGTTCTAATTCTTTTTGTTCCTCTTTGTTTTTTGTTGTTGTTGGCTGTCAGAAGCTCCCACTTTGGTCACCATTTTCAGATTCTTTTTTCCGTCATTGGGTCTGGATGCCTGCTGAAGGGTCTCTCCCCTGTGCAACCTAAAGGGAAAAAACACCTTTCCAGTTCTGCAAGAATTGCCACCACAAGTTCTCGCAAAAGAACAAAGCCCTGTTTGCAACCTCTGTCTGCCATTGACCATCAAAGCGAGGACTACAATGCCTGCTCCGAGTTCACACCAAAGATGCTGAGGGAGAGAGAGCTGCAGAGGGTAGCCCACCACACCATGCAGGTGCAGCGTACTCCATTCTCTACGAGACTTGGGTCTCAATAGTGATGAGAAAGAGAATGTCACCAAAGGAGCAGAAGTGGAAGCGGCAGAGGTCGACTTCAAGATCATCGATGCCGAAGCACTGGTGGGCAAGAATACACTCACGGCTTAGGTAACAGAACCTTCGTCCTCGGAAAAGCATGCCGGAGTCACGTAAAACCAATTCCAGGACCTCTAAGGGAGCCTCAGCATCAAAGCACTCGATGACCGTCACCCGAGACAAGGGACCCTCAGACCTTTGGAAGAGACACCACAGGAGGAAAATCTGCAGACAAGTCTAAGTCGTTGAAGGACAGCCAAGGAAAGGACATTTCAAACTCAAAACATGAAAAGTTGCATTCAGAGATTGAAAGCTGGAAATCTAATTTGTCAAAGAAAGACTCTTCAACATTGAAAAGGAAGAAGACTGAGAACCTCAATGCTGAACAACGGGCAGCCAAGGTAGAGAACAAGAAAAGGCGTCTCCAGGCCAAAATAATGGTTTTGCTCTAGAAACACAGGGATTTTGATGAAAGTTTGAAGGAGTTTTGAAGGAGTTTCAAATCTAGAGGAAAGCCTCAATGCCAAAAGACCAGGGAGAGAAAAGCTTTGAGGACATCGTGCCTCTACTAACACCAGTGCATCAGCAAGAAGAGTAGGAGGAACACTTCTATGAAGAGTAGGAGGACCAAATGGCAGGGATGTATCATGGATCAGGTGGATCTGAATACAAAGAGGCACAATGACAAGACATTGAAATAGATTCACCAGAGGAAGGGGTAGACAGCTATTCATCAAGGCTATCACCTCCAGATGACATTGGCATCCAGGTGATAAAAAAAGCAGCAGACAAATATGGTGTCCAGTTGGAAGAAGCGAAACCACAATCTTATTTCCTGCTGGAAACTCTTCTGCTCACACAATCCAGGAGTCAATTTTTGCCCATGCTCTTAAGTGTTTTGGACCAGGAAAGGAAGACCTTTAAGAAACCGGCTACAGGCAGAGCAGTCACTGCAAGGGCAGAGAAAAAGTATAAGTTATCTTTAAAAAATCCTGCCTACATAAAGGGTTTGGTTCCAGCTGACTCGATTATCATCTCAACAACTAGAGCGTGGGCCAACAGTCCATCAACTACGTGGCCACCTCCAGACAAGGAGAGTCAGAGAATGGGCCCCATATGTCAAAGATTGGAGAGAAGCACAGCCAGTCAGTGGTGCATTGCAAATAAAAACACTCTCCTAAATTACCATGTCTACCAGCACTGGGAGGAGGTGGCAGAACTAATGAAACATCTCCCAGAACAATACCGAAAAAGAGTGGCATACTTTGCAGAAGAGGGCAAGAGCATTGCCAACACCTGCCTAAAGTTGGCAATAGATGCAACAGACACATCCAGTCAACAAATGATGATGGCCCTCACCCTACACTGCCATCCCTGGCTCAGAATTTCAGGTTTCGAACCGGAGGTACAAACAAACATTCTTAATTCCCCATTCAATGGTGAAAAGATGCTTGGGAGTGCAGTTGATGAAACTCTAAACCAGCAGAAGAAGGAAAATGAGACAGCTAAGTCGACACAGTTCAGAGGGACTATGCAAAGGGGGACAGTACCCTTGCAAAGGCTCGCAGGAAGGAGTAGCTTCCAATCAGGGACCAAAATCCCACCAAAAATACCAAGGAAGCGGTCAGGCAACTCAACCCTAGCAAAGTTGGCAATACCAGCAAAGAAGGCAGTTCTTTCAGGGTCGAACACACGGGAGAGGACTACCATAAAGGGGAGGTTCAACACCCTCAAATAAGCAACAGTCACAAAACATTCATGAACAACATTAGTGAGTGTAAAAAGCAAAGAACATCAACTCCTACACATAACACCAGTGAGATGCAAAGTAAAAAACTTCCTTTACAAGTGAAGATAGATCACATCAGACAAATTGATTCTAAACATAATCCAGTGCGGATATTGCCCTTCCATCCTGGGGACTCAGAAGAAAGGTCCTTTCAAAGGAGGAAACATCCCACCAACTCAGAGAGGCAAAGGAGTTGTTGGAAAATGATGCAATAGAACTAGCACCAAGAATAGCAATGAACAAAGGAAGCTACTCTACATATTTCCTAAGCCCAAAGGTAGACAGAGCATTTCAGCGAATCCTGGACCTAAGGTTTATAAACAAATTTATCAAAACACAAAAATTCAAGATGACAACCTTACAGGAAGTACACAATTGCAAATAGGGGATTACATGGCAACAACAGATTTAAAAGGCACCTACTTGCACATCCCAATGAATGCAAATATACCGCAGATTTGTGGTAGACAAAAGACACCATTTCAGAGTCCTAGCCTTTGGAACCAAATTGGCACCAAGAGTATTCACAAAGTACCTAGCAGCAATTGCAGCACACCTTCAGAGACAAGGAATACTCATCTATCTCTAGACGACTGGCTGGCATGGGCAAACCACACAAAAAGTGCAGAGAGCACATACAGCAAGCAATGAGAACACTCTTCATGTTAGGTTACTCAATAAAGATTGAGAAGTCACCCACAGAGCCAGAACAAGAGAAGATGTTTATGGGAGCAAGGATCATCTCAATCCAAGGGAATGTGTATCCCAGCAAGAAGAGAACAAATGCACTGTTAAAGGAAACACAGCTCTACTGGAATGGGGAAGCTTTGACAGTGAGGACGGTGGGGAAGTTGCTGAGAATGATAGCTTCCTGCATCCCTTTGATCCCATAGGCCAGACTTCATATGAGACCATTGCAAGATTGGATGCAAAACGATGTTCACAGGCAACAGGAAGTTGGGAAGATCTACTGATTGTCATACAGAAAGTAGAAGAGGAGATAGCGTGGTGGAACAGGACACATATAACACAAGGGAGGATCTTTGCACAACCGACCCCTACCGTGACAGTTTCAACATACCTCTCAAAAATGGGATGTGGAGCTCACATGGACAATGTCAAGGTGCAAGGAGTCTGGAAGGAACAGGAGGCAGTACAACATATCAACAACCTGGAACTAAAAACAGTGTTACTAGCCTTAAAAGCATTTTAGAAAGATCTTTGGGGAAAGACAATATTGATCCAAATGGACAATACAAGCACAGTGTTTTACAATTACACACAATCTCAGTCCCTATCCAGGTTAGCAGAAAAGATTTGGAAATGGATGATTCAAAAGCAAATGGAAATCTCAGCATTGCATCTGGCAGAAATAAACAATCTCAAGGCAGACAGACTGAGAAAACAAGCCTCATGCTTCCATGACTGGGAGCTGAACCAAACAGTGCTCAAAAAGAACGCCAGGAGTAAGGCACTCCAGAAATAGATCTGTTCGCTACACCTCAGAACGCAAGATACCAAAGGTCTCCAATCCCTAGGGAATGCACTGTTGATAGACTAATTAGGGATAGTTTTCCCCTTATACCACTACTGCACAGGGGGATCTGCAGATGCAAAAATCAGCAGGATGATGTTAATACTAATTGCCCTGCAATGGGTGTGACAGTCATGACTCTCAGAGCTGATAGAATTAGCCCAGAGAAGAATTCACAAACTACCAAACATGCAAGATTTATTGTCAATGGAAGCAGGTAGGATTCTACACCCATAACCAGGGTCATTGAGCCTGGCAGCATGGCTCCTAAGGACTTAAAATTCAGACATCTGAAACTGCCAGAAAATACAATGGCTGTTCTAAGAGAGGCAAGGAAACCAACAATTAGGAAGAGGCTATATGGCTAAATGTTAACGATACCCACTACTGTGTTTGAAAGAGGGAATGTTGAGAAAAAATACAAGTGACAAAACTGTACTAAAGTATTTAACACATCTTCTTGATTGCAAACTGGCATATGCATCTTTAAAAGTACATTTAGCAGCTATAGTGACATACACAAGGGGTCACATAGGTAGAAGTTTCATCACAGCACCAGTAGTAAGAAGGTTCTTAGAAGGGACCAAAAGAATCGCACCACCAAAAAAGGTACTTGCACCCACGTGGAACTTGAATGTAGTTATCACACCTTTTGAACCTTTACACAAGGCACAAATGCCCACACTAAAACTACTTTTGTAGTGGCTATAACTTCTCTGTGCAAGGTGAGCGAATTACAGGCACTCACGTTCCAAGTACCATACTTTCAAGTGCACAAGGACAGAGTTATTATGAGAACTGATCCTCAGTTCACGCCAAAAGTTATCTCACAATTCCACATGAAACATAGTATTCAACTATCATGTTTTTCCAAAATCTAAAAACACACGCCGAAAAAACACTACACACATTAGATGGAAGACGGGATGTAATGTATTACATTGAAAGTACAAAAACAGACAGGGAAACAAAACAGCTATCCGTCTCATTTGCAAACAGGTTTCTAGGAATACAATTGCAAGATGGATACCACAAACGATTCAGTTATGCCACAAAAATGCAGGAGAAACACTGCATTCAGCACCTGGAGCTCATTCTACTAGGAAGAAGGAAGCAACAATTGCCTTTCTAGCAAATACATCCTTTTAAGACATTTGTATGGCAGCAACGTGGTCATCAATAAACACGTTCACGAAATACTATTGTGTAGCTATCCAGATGAACAAGGAAGCACAGGTGGGACAATCTGTTTTACATCTGTTTACCAGTCAATGCTCATCTTCAACCCAGCCACCACAACAGTAGGCAAACGCTGCAACGTCAATGCACAGCATGTGAATCCAGAAAAGATTAATGCTGCAAACTGTATAGTTTCTTAACTGTTTGTGTAGTTTTGCAGACTGAAAAATGTTCTGGATTCACAAGTGACCCACTAACCTCCACCAAAAAGATGAAAGGAGGAAAAAAAAAAGAATCTGAAGATGATGACCAAAGGTGTAAGCTTCCGTAGGAAGCACTCCAACGTCACAAGGGGCAACAAATGGAGGTCCGTCGATGCCCAGCAACAGCAAAAAACAGAAGGTAGAACAAAAAAATGTAGGAGTCAATTCTGGACCCAACCATTAAATGGTGGAATAATGCACATCATGCGACTGGAGAAAAGTCTTCATGCTGCAAAACTACACCGACAGGTAAAGAAACAATACTTTTCCCCTCTTTCTTTTTCTATTCTCCCTCCACTCTGCTTTATTTCTATTTTGTTTCCTCCACATGCCCACATCCATGCTGTTTCGCCTACACGCACCGCCATTGCTCAGCCACCCCTGACATTCATTTTAGTATTTGTTTTTTAATTCTATTTTTTTCTACATATTTTGGAGGGCTTAACAGCTCCCATTTGTTCCTTTGGCTGCATTGCTTGCTCAAATGCACTTCAGGGCAAATGAAAATGAATTTATTTACCCGCCAAGTGGTGTCCACCATGTTGGATCACAAATAAAAAACATAAAACAGTGTCTGCATTATTCAGTAGCTGTAACATGCAGTATGGATTTTGACATTAATGTACAGCAGCTCCACAAAGCATTGGCAAAGCCAATAGGTCGTAAAGGCAAGAACTATTGTCTTTGCCAAAGGTTGTTTATTTTGGCATTCACAGTTCTTTGAACGGATTATGTGCATAGACTGTAAGCAGACCATCTTTGCATATCGATGAAGAGAAATTACGTTTATTTACTATAAAGAAACAAACTCATAAGCAAACATAATGAGACCCTCTAAGACAGGTAAAAAATAGCTCCAGAGTACATCACTAATGCAAGCCCAACTGATTTTTCCCGGCCTCCTTCGCTAGGTTAATTTAAATGTACAACTAGTTTACAAACACTGCATAGATTTCATTTAGCCTGTTTCTAAATGCTGCAAATTTTGGAAACTGCAGGAACTTGGATGCAGACATATAAATGGATTTCCAACGATCACACAATGTACTTACAATAGAGAAGACAAGAAAAGCACGTTGAGTTTGTGGCTCTACAGGTGATGTTTTAGTCTTCTACCTTTCTTCTCGCTTCCATGTGCCTAATTTACCATTTTTTTTTTCCTTGTCCTATTCCTGCCTTATTCCTTCTTTTCCATGGGGATGGCGTATCTATTCAAGGAAAACAACTTTTTGGATTGGGCCACCTATTCTCTTTAGAGGACTTGATTATAAGACCGTCTTTACCCCTCAGAAAATATTCACTCCAAATTTAGTGTTCATGTAAATTGTGAAAACATGCAATTAGTAATAGTGCTATCAAAAAAGGTTATAAAATAAACCAGCTGCGTTGTGACTTGGTGTTATATGATTAGCATTAGAATGGGGCATTTCTGCCTCCTAGATCTTGTAATAGTACATGTTTGGCTTTCTTCACAGTTTAGGGCTTCTCACAGACCAAAGGCACAATAGTCAATTGTTTTTTTATGGGTCTATGGAATTATGGGTTTGCTTGGTGTCGTTTTTAGTTACTGTGCCTGTTGGTTTAAAGGACCGTTCCAGTGTAGTTCTATTAGGTTGCACCAGCTCTTTGCAGTTTCTATTTTAGATGGGCGTGTGTGTGTGTGAGTGAGCTGTGGGAATAGCTTGTTACCAACTATATATCTTTGATGCTCGATTATGTGGGTGTTGAGCAAGTGAGCAGGATAATGTCTTCTATAACTCTCGAGTGCTAGTATGTGTGAGGATGTGTTACACTATTGTAAAGATTCGATTTGTTCTCCATGACTTCCTATAGTATGTATGAGAGTGCAGGGAACTTTGTCTGATAACTTCTGATGTCTTCGTGAATAATGGATGCATGAGGAGTAGGCTGTGAGTGAGATTTGTAGTCTCCCTTACCCAAGGAATTCCAATCTATTCAACATGTGTACCTGTTTTTGCAGTTCAAGCAGCACATTGACAGAAGTGCTGTTTGTTCTGCATCTCAAAGACTGGGGTGGCGTATTTAACACAGATATAGTGCATCTCAACTACTCTCTCACTCCATGACTCTCTGACCCAAATTGAAGGACTTCTGACCACGTTAAAATTCCAACAAGTGTTCTGCACTGCTGGGCGCTCATCGTCACTCGCCACAGGCCCAACTTAGAAAGCACAAGTTGTTACAACCTCAGGTATGTCCTCCTGCACCCTGCGCATTTTTCTGTTTTATCACTTACATGAGTGTGCGAAGTCTGTCCTCAGTGACCTCTCTCCACACGCCCCCTCAGGGATGTGCTGTTTAATGCGAGTGCCTTGATGTATTTCGTGTTATGAGAGAGGATCTGCATCCTCTTCCCTAATACCAATCAGTATGTGTTGGGCATTGTTTTCACCGATTTGTATGTCTCGAGCCCATGTGCATTATTGCAAAAAGATATTGCCTTGCACTGTGGGAGGAGTTATTCTCCTCCTGCACGGTCTAGGGGTAGTAAGTAAATATGGTGATCTAGGTGAATATCAGTCAAGCACAGCCAGTCAAACCCAGCCGAAGAAGAGCAGTGATCTTCCGAAAGGGAGTTCTGTTGCTGCGGTCAGCTGTCGAGGGGGAAAAGGCATAAAGAGGCGTGTTCTCCTTATTTTCTGCTTACCGCTATAAACTGTCATCCTCGAACAGCCTTTACACGTCAAGTCTGGAACCCTGCTTTTTGAAGATAAGTTTCGAAAATGCAATTAGGATTTCGGCAACGATTTTTAATTGAATTCATGGCAAATAGAACAACTTAAAGCATTGCATTGATCCCTATTTACTTAGGAGGAAAATAGTTCAATAGAATCTAATCACTGTTCACTGAGAGCTGAAATGATGAAAGACACACATCTGTCCTGCAGCTTTGCTTCTCTATGGATTTTCCTGGTAAAGATTCAAACGTAATTTAAAGACGTTTACATAGACCCTGAACACCACAGGCTAGTCATAGCATCCCTGCTCTGGTCAATATGCAGGAGTACATTACTGAACAGCAGAGCACAAAGGAATTCTTCGCGATTAATGTTAATGTCAGAATAAATCAAGAACTCAATTAATCTCCCTGAGCTCAACTTTTAATGGTTATAGTCTAAACTTTAAAGGCATCAAACCTCCTCAGTGAGCAGCTGGTGTACAAGGCAACAGTATAAGCAATGTGCGAACAATGCAAACCTGATATAACTATTATCCTGCACAGTTTCAGCATGCTGCCTGCTTTATTTGCATATCAGATGCATGTCAGGGGGTGCAATTTTTTGAACATGAAAAACTGCAGCATTAAAACAATGTAGCACAATCTCATGGACATCCTCTGTGGAATTTCTACATGCACTCTTGCAAATGGTTTTAAGTGAATCTAGTTCTGACATAAGCATATTTGAACAAAGGACTATGGGACTCAACATCATCAAAAAATAGTGACTGTTTCGTCCACCCTATTTAGAGTGCATAGAGGCCCTATACACTCTAACTAGAACTGATGGGGTATCAGCTCCTTCTTTTTTGTTGACATCCAAGAAGGCAGCAGGCTAGCTGCGCTTTAAAGGAAAATTATTAAGTAAGTATCCTGAAAATCGGGCATGGATCCAGCATCCTGGTCCTGTGATGGACACCCTTGTTCTAGATATTTCAAGCACCTCATCACAGTCACTTCAGAGACTGTAGATCTAGAATCAACAAAGAACCATTGCCAACCCATAGATTCTGTCATAACTGTTTGGGAAAAAGATAATCAGTAATTATCAGGGACTTGACCAAGCCCTTGTGATCGCATTGCCACTGATAAGGATGAACATGACCTTCAGAAACAAGAAAACAAAACCGAAATAGCTAATCTGCCTTCTGTGTCATTAATAGGCCTCCATATCAATGGACAAAGGAGTGTTTCTATGGAGTGAGATGTAGTATAGAATCATCTGTGAGCCTTCAATTGAAATAATCACTTTCACAGTGTTCCTTTTGCAGCCTCACTGTCCGGGAGGTCTTTATCTCAGTTTGTCTTCGTTCTTAATCCATATATAAACACCAACATTTTCAAGTAGATTTGTGGTGGTAGCAGACAGAGGACTTGCTTGTGTACCTCTTGTATCTACTCAAAGACTTTTTAAGTCTTGCGTGCCAGACATATTTTAGCTGTCTGTAGGTGAAAGCCACTAATTGTCCATACCAAAAATTTGCAGGGTGATCAGAGCCTGCTCACTCCTTATCGATGGTTGACTTTATTGTTACTCTCATTTGCTTGCTTTTTATCTAGTGACTTGCCTTCCTCTTCGTGTGTTTGGCCATCACCTGGAGCATAGCCTCTTTACCTGTCTTTTGCTTGACTAACTTCCACTTCTCATACTTACCGAACTACTGTTTTTTTTCTTGAATCACTCCATGAAATTGCAAGTCTTTTTAATATCTCTGCCTTTTGAGCAGCTTCCTCCCCACCAAATATCAACATTCACTTCCCCAAGCAATCTTGTGTGCGTCCCTCTTACCCCACTTGCTGTTTCCTTCGTGTGCTGCATTTTATTCCAAACTCTCTGTTGTTACCTTGTCCCCACCCTGCCCATTACATTCTCCTTTTTAGGTTTTTTATAGAATGTCTTATAAATTATTCTGTTGCTGTTATCTGGTGCTCCTCCATTGCTTCCCTCACGCTTGCTCTTCCATTGCTCCCCCACTTGTTGTGGTCATTCAAAAATGATTATCATGATTTGTCGTAGCACCTAACAGCTTCCATTTCCTGCTGGGCCACTCCCAATCCCTGTGGCATCCACCATCTTTGATCAGTAAATAAAAAAAAAGAAAATGGTGTCTACCCCCCAAAATAATAGGTGTACGCATGTCTGGTGATGCGCATGCATACATTATCACGTATATGCGCTGTCTGAAAGACACTGTGCTAGTATTATGACTTGTACATTGCATCATGACGCATATGCACCATTAGCGTGTCCTGTGAGGGCACACTTTTTTCTTCATTTTTTATTTGAATATGCTGTACACACTCTGGTTTTACCAGCGAGGTACAACATCCCCAAAATCATTGGCAAAGCCAATAGGTCTCAAAGATGAGACCTATTTGCTTTGCTTATGCTTTTGTTTCTTTTTTGCTGTGCCTCTCATCAATAAATTCTCCATTCTTTGTTTTAACTTTCCTTTCCCTTCCAATTGCACTGCAGGTCACATAGAGTGTTGGAGAGGTTGAGAGAACACATTCTAGTGTTACAAAGTAGCTCTCTGATGGGAGCAGGCACTTCAGAAATTCCAACTTGAAGAAAGAGGGGTGGTGATTATGTTAAAAATAGATAAAAAAACATCTGTTATTTTTGGAAAAGTTAAACAATGATACATTTCATGAAGTAAAGCACGTTGACTTTCACTCGAATACTGTTCGTCCAATGCTTCAGACTGTTTTCTACAAGTCGTGCCTGCTAAATAGAGCTGGGTTCATTTTAAAACGCAACATTTTAGTTTTTTTCGGTTTGGCGTTAGACATGACCTTTTGATTTTTCTAAAATTATATATGCAAATTATACTTAAGTTTCGGGACTTTCAGCCAGCTCTCTTTATCCATTAATCTGTTGTTTTGACATTCATATTTTTATTGCTCTCACTTAAGCATACAGCATGAGGTAATGGGTCGGCCCACTCCAGCCATTGGCTAACTTCAGTGTGGCATTCTGCTCCTTCACAAGGAGAATGTCCACCCACAAAGTCGTTCTATTCAGTGACAAGGACTGTTATTTTCAGTGTTTGCTTTGTGAGCCCAAAGATAACATTGAGACTGGACAGTGTTTGCAAAAAACGTGACAAACTATGCAATCATTAATCATTGAAAAAGCCAAAAGACTATTGGTTAACACCAGACCTATTAGCTTTGCCAGCTTGTTGTTTGCTGGTGGGTTTTCAGTTTCATCAACTCGCGGGACAGTGTATGAGTTGAGGCAGGGGTTAGAAAAGTTGCATCTAGAAACTTATCTATTTTGAATTAATTTGTAAGGTAACACTTGCAGCATGGATTGCTAAAAATCATGTATAAAATGTTGGAATATCCTATGAAAATATATTGTACTGTCAATACATTTTATATAAGTGAAATAGATCTTAAATGCCTCCTTTATTTACTCCTTTGATCAATAGTACATTAGCTCAGTGGGCAATGGCGTGCATGCTGTGCACAGAAATTCAATAATGCTCTATGCCATATTATACTAAGCGCAATGTGTACCACATGTAGTGAGAACATCACTGGAACACAGGGACAATATTCAAAAGAATTAAATTAGATTATCCCAAAGAGGACTAAAATAATTATGAGACATGAGTCATGAAGTGTCTCCCACTATCACAATGTTCTTCTATTAGCGCAGTCAATGCCTCAGTTGTTTCTGAGTCTGAAATATTGTCTAAGTGCTAGGGTTACAATATTGCCAGTGTGCAGATTTAACCCATTATTCACTTTTTAGAGTTGGCATACATCCTCAAAATGAAAAATGATGGTAGTCCATCTTCAAATTTAACTGCTTGCCTTTAAGACCAAAAGAACGTATTTCATACATGTCAGTAGCTGTATTCATTTGACTCCACAAGTCTGACCAAACGACTACGTATGTATATGTTTGATAAAAGTGTTGGCTTAATCTGAGTCATTGTGTCAACGTTCATAATACGACAACTCTGCACTTATAAAATGATAAAGGTATAGATGACAAGCTTTTCTTTCCTATACAGGATTGCAATAACCTGTCACAAAATGCGGTTTATTTTGCAATCAGGCAAAGTGTGCCAGCTAAATCCAGTGTAACAAGCCTCAGCTTTGACACAAATCTGGTATGCCACAATACCATGGAATTGTGTGTTGGTACAGCTTTGTTGGTGGCATCGTTCCCTGTTTGTGGTTCACTGTAACAATCGTCGATAAAGTTAATGTCTGCTCACAGAGACATATAAAATTAAATGGTGTGCATTGAATCTCTCAGGGAATCACACCCTCTGGAAACCAACGGTGGAAAGATATGCCATATTGACAGCAGCATCTTCCATTATTAGCTAAAATGTATTAAACATATTAAACGAACTGTGGTAGGTCCTAGAATGTGCAATCCTCCTATTCCAGTCCTCTGACTCATACCAAATATTGGAATATTGGGAGCTCCATTTAACACAATGAAGTGACTCAGGACCAGTAATGGCTAATATAAGCCTTTTGTTTCAAGATTCCAATGTTTGTCTTTCTAATTCTCCTTTTTTAGTTTAGAACATTCTAGCCTCAGTAGGTGAAATGGTCTAATAGCCTTCTAGCCATGCCTCAGGCTATACTGGTTATTAAAGGCCCTCTCCCTTGTTATAGGCCCTCATCTGCAGCTTATGCCTATAAATGGGGTTCAGGGACTTTAACAACCAATATAGCTCTTGGCAGCGGGCTAGAAAACTATGGGCCATATGTACAAACACATTTTCCCATAGACACAGAATGGGCAATACTGCTTGATACATCTGGCCCAATGTGAGTTGTGCTATTTTCCTATCAGTTCCTGGCAGAAGCTCTTTATGGTACTATATACTTTTATAGCATATTCTTAATGTATCAGTCTAATTAATAGAAGCACTAATGTGGTTGAATTAATGCAAAAAGCCTGATTAAAACCATATTTTACTTCTAACGTTATAGTATAGAGGGCATTTGATTCCAAATGTGATTAGCTGTGCACTATTACAAGAGAAGTACATACTGAAAGTCAGAATTACTTATTAATTTGGTTGAAGACTCATTTACTGTGCTTACAAATCATAAAGCAAGAAGGTTGGTTTACTTGTAATTTTCAAGGTGTGCAGATATGACAACATATAGATAAAGCATATTACTTAAGTGCTGCTAATTGAAAATGTTAAACGGGGAAAGATTCGAAATAGCTTGTTAGAAATGTATTTCAATCGAAAAACTTTATATATATTGAAACCTATATATGAACAATAAGGTTTTACATTTCAACAATTCCTTAAATCCCTCTTTGATTCTAAGGAACTGCCATGCAATCATAAACTATTTTTATAATGTTAAAAGCAAGGATAATCTAGCTAATTTACAAAACGTCTGGCCAGATGTACTATTTGCTGGTCTAAAAAAAACTTGTCAAAATTTGAAACCAGTACTTTTGCGGCCAGTAAAGAATTTTGTGAAGTGACCTATGTACTAATAGGTGAGTTTGTAAAATTCTCAGATTGGGTCACAATTCGACATACCTCATGAATATAAATGAGGTATGTTGCAAATTTCCACACACTTTGATTGCAGGCCATCACAAGGATGGCAGACTGCTGGGGTCAGCAGACCACTATGTTTGTGATCGCCCTTCAATACAGTAAACATTTAATGCAGCCCGTTTTTCTTAAAGTAAACAGGTCTGTGTATAAAAGACAATATTTATTACATTTTGTTTCTTTGAGAATTGTCAATGGACCCCTGGACCTTTGCCTGCTCCTCAAAACACTTTTTTTAACATCCACAAATGGAAAAGGGTTCTAAAGAGACCCCTCCCCTTTTATGAATGAGTTACCACTTCAACTGGGGAGTCAGTAATTTTTCAATATTTTGCAACTGGAGGAAAGTCATAAAGTATGGATATAGTACCTACCAAATCAGTATTTGCAAGGAGACCTTGTAAACTCCCCATTGCAAATAGCAATTTGGTAAGGGGGCAGAATCTGGTTTCAGGACTCGGTAAAGCATTTTTGGAGGCTCAAGCTCAGAAATTGGAGCATTTGTGGCCGTAAAAATGCTTTGTTCATTTTGCCTAAAGTTTGCAAAGCATAAGCACAGCTTTTGCAGTGGTCATGTCAGTTTACAGTATGGCGACTTTCATTACTTCCACCCATACGTGGCAAGCGAAGAAGAGAATGTGGCACAGAGCAGAAATGGACCACAATGAGGAGGAAGTTTCATGAGAGTTTAGCAATGATGTGGGTGAACAACAGGCAATTTCTACAATTTAAAGGGCGTTTCGGTTTTCACATTTTTTACTTACTTTTTATTTCAACAAAATGCAGTTTCTTAGCAAAGAGTAGTATATATTTTTTACAATTCAACTTAATAATTTGATCAAATGGCATTTCATACTTTTTGTTTCTAAAATAATACCGACATCCCTTCTTGATCCTTCAATGAAAAATAAAAAAATTGAGCTTTGGTTTCTCCTGTGCCTCCACAGGAGTAAATAAATGACATATCCCTCTAGTTACCATCTTGCTAACAATAAAAGGACCCCAGTGCTCCTGTTGCTCCACATTCTCCCATCAGCAATGGAATCAGCCAGCAGTCAGCGGCGGCCACCGCATATTTCAGGGGTGGGTGGGGGGGACAATGGTGATGGGGAAATACTTGAGTACTTTTTTTTAAATGTACTGTTCCCGACACCACCGATGCCGCCGGCCGCCTCACTCGTCTGCTATCCTCATGGTGTCCCAGCAGTTCATGCTATACATAGCATTTGAGCAGCACCAGGATTGGTCTGAGTGGCTTGGTCTGCCGCTCCGACAGTGCATTGGGGTCTGTGCAGTTTCTCCAGCCCTGCTGTGTGGAGAAACCTAACTGCGCCTAAGGAGGCAGGCCAAACTGACATGCCCACTTAGCGCACTCCACTCCTCCTCCTCCCTTCCATGGCCCAGCCTCGCCCCTCCCTACACATGCAGGCTGAGCCGGCAGCTGAAAAATAAAATGATAATGAAATATTGTTTTATTTTTCAGCTGCTGGCTCTTAGCCAGTGGCGCTATGTGCCTCTGCCATTGCAGATGAGATGCCCCTGCCACCAGTGCTAGGTTTTCTATGTTTCTGTTCTGAGTCTTGTTTACATAGTGCCTGTAAGACAGCACCAGTGGAGGACAGGCATGTGCTGCCGCTCTTGACTTTAAAAATGTAACCTCTGTTAGCAATCTTCTACTTGCAATTACAGCTATTCACTCAGTCCAAATACAGTTGCCATCAGCACTTGTACTGTATTGTATTGTAGCATGTGTGTAGAACTTACTACCCCTATGGGGGACGCTGGAGTACTTACCCATGATGATATTAAGCTATACCTTCTAGGGTATATGATTGGATGAAGTGTTTGTTTTCAGCTTTTATAGGAAGTGTTATCATGTAATGCATGGTGACCACTGAGGTAGGGTTATTGTGTTGTGGGATGCCGCACCTGGCAGTGTTTTGGGTGAGGGCATGTGAGAAGGTGCATAAATTATAATTACAATCATGATTACTGTCTACTATGCTTCTCTATACCCCCAATGTGCTCTGTGTCAAAGACTTCAACAAAAGCTGTATGGGTGCTCCAATGAAACTGTAACAATAATTTATAATACCTCACATTAATAATAGGTTAATTTGTATAGAGTGATATCCCAAATTGTCTTGCACTTGGGTGCACTATAAAGAGCAGATATTATGTTTGCCCAAATCAGTGGTGCTCATTTTGTCAACCCCAGAAGTATGAAGCCTACAGAACAGAACCCGTAATGTAGCCCAGTAATAACAACACACAATGGCACACAAGATACACCAATACTACAGTCTTTTTACAACCAATATAATCACTCTTCAACATCATTCATCAAAAACAAAACAAACAACTCAGACTGCTCAACACACTGTATCATAAAGCCACCAGTATTTAGACATTTTGGTGCCAGACACACCTGTCACTTAGCGCAGTACAAAATGTCCTTTGGTGCTCCCCCATATTCCTCATGCATGGATCATAACTTCCCAGATACGCTATGGCATGGGCACCTGTTTGCTTCAGCCATAGAGACACGCAAACTGGTTTCTCTCAGAAAACTCAGACACAAACCCACCAACAATACGCACACACAATGCAGTCAGGGATATTTCTGCACCAGCCAACACACAACTACATCTATTGGATTATTTTCAAACGCAAGCACGTCTGAAACCAACAGGCGCTATTCATACCTGGATCTTTTTTGTGCTACCCTACTCAACATACTTACAGACGAACAATTGCTCAAAACAGACAAACCACAACAAATCTTGACAATCCAGATTTAGGTCTCTGCAAACCCCAACGATCCAAGGAATCAAAATCTATACACTGAGCAATCTTATAACTCGAGGACATATCACTGGCAGAAATGCACTACATCTGAAATATAATGTGACGCGCCATGGCATGGTATCATTTTTCATATAATAAAGACCAAGCTAACAAGAACCATCTTGATGCTGTAAAACCTCTGAGCACGTGATATGCATTTTCACTGAAGTGTAATTTATCCAAGTATTTTAACGATCAGCACCAAATGCCTTAGCTAAAAAAACTGACAAAATCCGTGTTCAGGTTTTAAATTCAGACCATGAGTCGTGAATCAAAGCTTTGAATCTGAGACTGTATATCCCATTTTAGTCCTATTTACATTTTTCAATAAAGCTGCACAAGATACAAAATACAACCATCTAGATTATCATAAGACATACCAAATCCAAGAACTGAACTAGTAAAACCGGCTCCTATTCCTGACCGAGGAGACCATCCCCCACTGTTGATTCATTTGCCCATAAATCAATCCCTAATGTTCTTACCGGCCAGACGTTCTGTTTTGCGTTTGATGCAGTGCGAACACAATAGATCGTCTCTCCAAATTACATCTGAACTGTTCCACAGTCTATACCCCGTCTTATGCTCTCTCCAGGGGATACAAAGAGGCCAATTCAGAGACACTGTGCACTTGCTGTAATCCTTCACCCTGACCCTACACTGAAAGAAAGGAATCCCCTGCCAGTGCAAGAGGCCAGCCAACTCTGGGGTCCCTTCTGTGCTGACTCGTGGCATCAAAGCAGGGAAAAATACTGCATTTGCACACGGAGATCTTCACCCTCTCGGATCAGCTGCTGCTGCTATTCAAGGCAGGACTGGTCTGCCAAGGGAGACCATAAACCTTTGATCGAGAATCTCCTCAAAAAAGCGCGGGTGTTTCAGGATTACGTGAGCAAGGCCCATTCATTGACCTTGGTGTAGGATAGTGAGAGAACATGAAAAAGAGGAATGTCAGTTTTTTTTTTGGTTCAGGAACGTGGTAAAATATCAAAATATGTAGTTTTGATAGTAGCAAATGACTTCCTTTTAAGGAAAAAAGCACTATGATGGATCATGTAGTAAATGCCGTGGACCGAGTCCTTCTGACCTCTATTTCGGACGCTTCTAATTGGGAGGGATTATACAGATATATGGAAGACCCTGGCTCAGTGTTTTATTTTAAAGTAAAGTAACTGCCCCATATCTGTTCTTGAAATCCCAGATTTCCAGCATTTCAAAATGAATGTCGACCATCTGCAACCGAAGTTGGTATGTGAAAATTGGGCACGTGCTCACTTAACTTCACATTCAAGGCAGCTTTAGAGTGCTCAAGTAGTTGCATTGATTGAGAGAATGGATATTTCTGGACAAGATCGCCATTTAGGAGATACAAGGGCTAGCAAATACTACCCCTAGGCGGCTACTTGCATATCTACATCCAGCATCAAAAACAGTGTTGTAAAATAACTATATCTTTAGCATTTACTTGTTTAGCAGCTAGTCTTTGGTGCCTGTTATCTGCCATTGATTAGTAAGATGATAAATTGTAATGTTAAGTGGTGCGTCATTATGGTCAGTAGTCCTTGTGATGTTTTTTCCTGTGAGAATGCCAATGCCCATGACACACAGCTCATCCTCTCACTATTCGAAGATCTTTCCACCACAAAAGCTAACTTCCACCGATGCATGATGAACGCAGTGGACTGGGTGAAGGGCAACTGTATCAAACTCAACACGGAAAAAATGGAAGTCCCCATTTTGGAAACAACATCTTGCCTTGGACTGACATATAGTGGCCCACAGAGCTCGGCATTCACTTCCCCCTGCCTCACCAGACCACGCCGGCAACCTCAGCATTATTCTAGATAGCAAGCTATCAATGAATAAATTTGTTGAAGGAGTCTCACCCGCCTAATTCCACACCCTTTGCATGCTCCACAATATCTTCGGGTGGCTCCCAGCAAACACCAGAAAGACAGTGACAGAGGACTTCATCACCAGCTGACTGAGCTATTGAAATACACTCTACGTAGGAATCACTGCATGCCTTCTGAAGATACTCCGGACAATATAGAACTCAGCAGCAAGACTCATACTCAACCTCACCAGAAAGACCCCTATCACACCCCATCTCAAGAAACTACACTGGCTCTAGATTCAGAAGCAATGCCAGTTCAGGATGCTGACCCACGCCTACTAGGCCCTGCACAACGAAGGACCAGCATACATCAGCAAACGCCTCCCCTTCCACCTTGCAGACACCCCACGGATCCATCGAGCCAGCTGCAGAAGACAACCCTTCTCGCATTTGGCAGTCAAGGCTTGGAACAATCTCCCCCTGTACCTGAGGACTGCACCGTCACATCAGCGATTCTGAAGACAACTTAATACCTTGATGTTCAAATGATCATACCCCCACACAGCAGCATACAGTTCCAGCGCCTCAAGACCCCCCCTGTGATCTGCATCACTCTCTAAATGTTTCATTGTTTGATTGTGATGTCATGGGTGTGAAAAGAGTCAGTGATGCCAGTTCCATTACAACTGTGATTTTAGTGAATTGACATCATTGCAATAAGTGTGCAACCTCATTAAACAAACACAGACGGATGTTGTTCTCACTTGAATGGGATTCCAGGTTCTCAGCATCTCTATATTCTTTAGGTGCACAGGGGTGTACAATGATCTTCGGAACACTGGGCAATGTGCCATTTCGCAATATGCCCCATGAAAATAGGCCCATAACCGATGCTTCAAAATGCCAAAACTTAATGGCACCAAAAATGCCTTCCTAAGATCACTTTGGTGTGGTGTAGGTGCAAGTACACTATGATATGCTTACTGAAACTTCTACAGTTCGGGTGCACAAACAAAGTAGGACGTAGAATCCTAGCGCCGCAGATATTGAATGAATGGCATTTTTAAATAAATTGTTCCCATTTCTGGAAAGCACCTTCATGTGGTATTTGGCACCTGCAGCTGTCTTGTGATCACATCATTATATCCAGATACTCTAAACTACCTTTTTTTGCTATAATCAGCTGCGACGTTTAGTATGTATAAAAGCCAACACTTGCTCAGGGGAGGCACACTTTCTTTGCACAGTGTGCTCAAACCAATAGTTTCAATGCGGCTTGAAAAACTCGAGAGCCCATTTCGGAATTTAATGTATAGACGAGGGATAGTTGTCATAGGCAATGGTTCCTTGATTTAATTTAATAACGAAGACTGACGATGCATGAGTATCCACGTGAAAGTGTTAGTACCTCAGTGGTTTGATTGGCCGTAGTGGATACTTTAAAGAGTTTAAAGGTCAGATCATGTTTAAATATAGCATCTGCTTCCATACTGTCGGACAGGATGGCTTCTGAGCTTTTGCTGGGATGTGGAGAGCTGTGGTTATCCGTGAGTGACAGCACGTACCTAGAGCCTAGATCCTTGCAAGGATTTGCAAAGTATTTTAGTACAGACATCCGAGTTTCAAACCCGCTTGTAGCTATCTGTTTCTCTTCAGGTCAACTTCTAGTGACAGCGCCCTCAACGTAAAGTCCAAGGTCTAACCATTGCATACTCCAGTAGAAAATCACTGGTGCTGAGTATGTAAGGCCAAGTCTGTTGTTCTTAAGTATAGTGAGTAGTGTCTGTTCTTTCACCTACTGTAAATGACGTACTGAAAATCGGTTCATATTGTGAAGAGTTTGCACCCTCCAAACTGATTTTAGTTGACGAAAGAGGGGCTTCAAGGTCCTTTCTGTAATACCAAAAGTACATATGCTGTTGAAGCACCCATCAAATGGGTAAATCTCTATTCCCACTTTACAGTGCGTGTGCTAGAATCCACACCCTCTGAAGAACGTACAGGCATTTTGCGTTGCTTTCTTCCCAGCAGAGTGGGAACTTCAAGAACTGGCGTGGAGGGTCCCCATATAATTATATTTGTATCTGGTCATAAAACAACAAATGTGTTTCAGAAATGAAGTTATAATTTATTTTCTGCGCAAATCTAGTGTGAAATGTTATCTACAGATTATGTGGAAATTATCATTAAAACAACCAGTGAGGTGTCTATTGTTATGCTGCCTTCTAAGTACCTTTGTCTTACACCTTATAGTTTATGAAGCAAATGATGGCCCTGGATTCCGTTGAAGGGTGAAGCAGGGCCATGCTATTCGGCTCAGGGCAATTCCTCTGAAAATAACAGAAGATTAAGTTTATATTCATTCAGCTCATATGATCAGCTACACTTTATCCGCATCACTGCAAATGAGTTTCAGTATTCCTTCAATGGGATTTTTTAAATCTCTTGCTTACAAAGTAACCTGCTTTATAGATCTTTAAAATCAGTTTTCAATCAACATCCTTCAGATTTGAAGTGATTTCCACTATGTTATACCAAATTTCTTCTCGTACAGGGGTTAGGAGGCTTAGATTCCGTTACTGCCTTTATCTTCCAATGGGAGACAAAAAAAGGGGTTGTGGCAGCATGGATTGTGGACAAGATGGTGGAAACGAACTCTCCTCATAAATGCTCTTTGCACACTGCAAACCCATCTAGGATATTTCCCCTTATGTTTTGAGGTTCGTGGTTTGATATTCACTTTTATTAGTGTTTAACCTCTGCTATTTACTGCCAAATTCTCCCTGCTTGCCCCTTTGCTTTCTCCTCCTGTAACGTCTCCCAGGGTATAATGTAGATGGCGTGGGCATGATCCCAGCTAAAGTTCAGCAGCCTGCAGTGGCGTGGGAGCGGTGCCTTATTATCTGATATGCAGCTCCTCCGAGGGGAGAAACTTCAGATATTTGCCACAAACCTCTAAAGTAGGTGCACTTATGTACCTTAAGTAAATTGACCAATGTGGAGAGGAGGGCACACATGGTGTGATAATGGAAGGTTTCATTCGAGTTAGTCTTTAGAGAAGCCCTCACAAGCATTAGAACCATGTAACATCTTACCTGTTTCTTTTAAAGATGCCAGAAACATATGCAGCTATATATGTAAGTTTGTGTGTAGTGTGGGTGTATTTGTCTCGTGTAGAATCATAAATGAATCTGACATCTGCATGATATGTATATATTTAATTAATGTAGAATAACTTTATTTTATAAGAATCACCCATAAATAACCAATAATTCTGTTTCTTACAGTTGGTCCGCACATAGGTCGTTACTGTGGGCAGAACAACCCAGCCCGCATTCGCTCCTCAACTGGCATCCTTGCTTTGAGTTTTTTCACCGACAGCGCCATCGCCAAGGAGGGATTCACTGCTAACTATACTGTCTTACAGGAAAGTGGAACTGAAGGTCAGTGCTTAATGCTCCCACAGAGTCCCTGCATGAATAATCTCAGCTATGTATTCCAGCACTCCAGGAGCCGCATAAAACATTAAAGAGGCTCCTAAATAAATAACCATGTTATATATATATATATACATATATATATATATATATTTTTTTTTTTTTTTTTTTTTTTTAAGTAAATGGAAAATATGCAGTTTCCCAACAAGCAGCTCCCAAAAGGGAAAGAAAAGTCTTAAGTCAGTTCTTCCTGTGACAATAGTATCGTAGACTGTTCTTTTTCTTAGATATTAATGAATACAAAAGATATTTCTTCAAGCCTTTTTAAAATTCACTCCATTAATAGCCCTTAGAGGCTTAATTTGAAAACTTGTTGAATTTACACAGAAGGTGTCCACTGGGCAAGGAAAGTGGGTGTATGAGTTTTTTGCCCAGATAGCACAAATATATGGACAATTATGCAAATAGTGTTGTACATATCTTGTAATATTTTTAATGTTTTATATACAAATTGCTATTGCTGATTTTATTTCTAAACAACTGAAATGTCATATTTCATATCCTGGATATAAATTCGATTGAACTGGAGGGTGTGTACAGAACATCTAATGAATTAAATTATCCAACCTTTAAAAGGTGCATTGTTTGTACCACCTTTCCATATTCATTAGGGCCCACTCCCGTACTTCCTATAGAGATCTACGCATAGAAAACTTCAGGGGAAGATGGCCTCAAATGTAGCTAAAGAAATTGTATTACGAGGGACAGAGAGATTCTGTTTGAAGGCTGATGTTCACATCTTCTCACCATTGTTCTGAGCAAAATAGTTGCCACTCCACCTACCTCAGAGAAAGGCTGGTTTACAGGAACAGGCTGGCTGGTTTTGGCACACTCCTTTATTATTTGAAGTGGTCATTATCTAAAGCTGAATTCATTGGTGCTAACACCAATCAGCCCCTAACATTTTCCACAAACAGCAGCCTCACAACCTGCACTAGATTAGACTAATCCTGCAGTGCTCAAACACGGTCACCAAAGCCATGAACTGTATTTCGGAATCACTGGAAGAAAATTGATTTTGTAAATATATTTCTGATTTATAGTCTTTGTCTTATCTCTGTTGTCACTTAATCTTCAAGTGAGTTATCAGTTTTGCCATCCAAACGCCACTCAGCTAACGTGGATCTTACATTGCTCCACACAATATTAAAATTAATATTTATTATTCACATGCTTAACAAATATGGGGCTTTGGAGTGCAGCGTTTAGCATAGGAAAAAATAAATGTGATGAACTAATCTGCAAGAGTTTAACGATGCCAGCTACTTTCTGTAGCAACAATTGTGGTACCGTGCTTTGAGACGTGGATCTGAGCCTCATTCAACCCAAATTTTAAACATATCGTCGGGCAACAAATTACCTTTTGCAAGTATGACTCTATGAAACATATATCTAGCCTAACGCATGTCAGTGAAAAGTGCAGGTCAGGTTAACTTTTTCATGGCAGGGGACCTCTGAAACGTTGCGTGATGTAGCAGAGCGTTCATGTTCAGAGCGGGGCTATTTATTTTGAAGTTAAACTGTTCAGGTCTTCACTCTGTGGCCAACTAGCAGCGCTGAAGGGAATGCTTGTAACACTTTTGTGGATCACGGACGTTATCTAAAAATACAAGAATAATAGCCTAGTTTCATGTCAACGTTTATGCCTAGAGAAGCATAATCATTGGAATGATTTGTTAATATAAAAATCATCTATACTCTTACACCCAAAGTTCTATAAGAAACATACAAGTATGAATGCCTTAAATGTGTTATTGAGATAATTGTCAGAATAGACTAGCTGAACAGAACAAATACACTGCCATACACCAGAGACAGAAAACTTCCTTTATATTACTTTCTTTCCATTGGTGTCATCTAGAGTGCAAGGAACCACTTGGCATGGAATCCGGAGAAATTGATTCTGACCAGATCACAGTTTCAACTCAATACAGCACCAACTGGTCCGCTGAACGGTCACGGCTCAACTACCCTGAGAATGGATGGACTCCGGGAGAAGATTCCATTAAGGAATGGATACAGGTAAGCAGATCCACCCTCGCAGGCCATCATAAACAAATATGAGAAGCATGTGCCCACATCGCAGCAGCATGCGCTCAGCAATTGCAAGTGTTAGTGCCACTACGGAAATCACAAGCCGAGCAAGACCAAATGATGCTAACAGTGTCAATAATTTATTTTGTTTGTCTGCTGCATTGGTCTGGCTTCCCAAGAGGTACTTATATTACCGATTAGCGTTTTGTTCTTCAGTCAGCATTAGTTCAAAGCATATATGGGAACTGAAACAGTAAATATTTTAGTATGCGCCCTAAGTACTTGCACTGTGGAGACTGCTAAATTACTTGCAGCAGACATAAAAATCTGAAAGTGTCACATTGAATAAATCTTCTATTTAGCAATCCTTTTTAAGTTAATCCAGGTCTTTTTCTGTGTTGTCTAGAGATATTCCTTTTTCCTTGTGTTTGTTTTTTTAGCAAATTGTGAATACTTATGTTGATGCAAATGTTACCTTGTTGGCAAAATGTTCGTATTTTGACAGTATACAACAGAGGTAATGTCTTTAGACCATCCATGACTGATTGGTTTAGTGGGCTTGTGTAGTGCTATATGATGGTTGCATTAGGGTTGGGTGGAATGGAAAAATGGGACAAGCTGTTAAATTTTGAAGTTCGTATTTTTGTCAGCAATTCAATAATAGTTTGTGGAAACAAGGTGTACATCCATTTTTACAAATGTATATTTGGAACAATTGAGATGGGAAATTCAACCAGGAAATTTAGAAATATGGTATGTAGATTCCTTAGTGTAAACAAGGAAGAGAATGAAATGGTGCTCGCTAAAGTATGGATCATATAATTTAATATGAAATATCCTCCTGTACTTTCAGATTCATGATTACTTCATATTTTAAGCTAAGTAGAGTGTATCAATATAAATCTTCACTATCATGCCTCAGCAAGTGCAATATGTATGATCAGCTTCCAGGGGTGCAAAAGTGGCGTCCACCTTGCCAAGGGCTCCCTCTGTCAGTGAAGTGTAACTCAGATTGTTTTTATGTAGAATATTTACAGAACATGTGCAAATGTCAAAGATTCTTAACAATTTAAAACTTACTGGGGTTCATAACTAGCACAGGGGTGCTTTCCATTTTGGTTATGTTGTGGAACTGTGTATTTATTTTTGCACATGCCCCAGCAAAATACTGGGCATAATCTGCAGGATGGAAATGCAAGACATAGAGAAGACATTGGTGATATCTGAACCACTATTTTTTCTATGGCTACCACCTAGTTACACCTCTTCAGACTGCCCCAATCTACACATACTCCATCCAACACTCCACGTCCATTCTCAACCAAGATACTTAAAGGATCCAAACCTCCAAGGCATAGCTCCTCCTGGGTCCTACTTTCATCCACAAGCATGCTACTTCTACTTGTCTTCCACCTCCCAGGTTTCCAGAATCCATATATCCAATTTAACTATGCACCTTTTGTCCGAACAACAGCTGAGAGGAACACCACTCTGAAAAGACTCCCATGAACATTGCCTCAGACATTAAAACGTACCTGCTCTTACAATCATTATTCCTTCCTTGAAAACCCCACTTCAGCTGCCTTTCCATGTTCAACAATGCTAAACAGGCTAAAGCCTTTTAAGCACCAACTAGATCCTTATTGGCTAGTGCTGATGAAAGCTCTTGGCATGACAATGGTGTTAGCAACAATCTCCTTATAGATCAATGAGACAGGATTTAGCTAGCAAACCTGCCAGGGTGAAGTTAACGAAGTAGATTACAGAGGAAGTAGAGCTACTCTACTCCCTTGGAAATACTAAACAAGCATTTGCAATGCAATGGGTCTCACATTTGCTTGAGTTAGAGCTATTAGCGTTGTAAACTCCTAACCAGACTTTTCTTGCCAAATAAATTGAAAATGAAAAGTAAAACTGTTTCACATAAGCCAATTTAAAGCACCATGCCATGAGTGTGAAAGAGACACACAAAAGAAAAAAGAAGGTTGCTCACAGTCAGACGTATCAGCAAAAGTGCAATTAGCCATGTAACAGGGTCGATGTCCAAGGCGATAACCAAACTGCCCCAAGGAGGGGCAAACGTAAAACATTTACCAATGAAAACAAGTGATTTTTGAAGGGCAAGCCCATGAACGAGCGATAGTGATGCATGGTTAAAAGCCCACATAGATAACAATATGTCGGAAAAGCAGCGCTTCAGCGCTGCTGTGCTCAACCTAAAAATGGGCTTTCCTGAATATCCATGGTAGGAGATGGCCCCAAATCCATTAATAAAAATACAAGAAAGGTTTTTCAACTCAGCCTTACACAGGAGCAATCTCTATCACTTATTAGGAGCGTGACCAAGACATGGGTATAAACTATTTAGACATAACAGAGCTATTTTTAATGTCTGGCGCTGTCATCCAAACACTGGACCAGCCCTTTGTTTTTATCGATTTATTCATCATGAAAAGCAATTTATGATTGTGCCTACAAATTGTTCTTCACTGGATATAGTAAGTCACATTTGCAGATAGAAATGGGCTTTTGGTCTTGCAGGCCACCGTTTTTACCAGACATTGGGTTCTGAGCATAACATTGGTTTTCACGGGGACCGCTGTACACGTAATACACTGTACAGTGTGGAAGTCTCTGTTCAGTGCTCACAGCTGTTATATATTGAGATGTTTCCTAGTAGCACTGCTTTTTACAGACTACTTGTAAAAAAATGCAACATATGCATGAGGAAGATGATGTGATTTTCTCTCGTTGTTTCCCATCTCATTACACACACTTCCAAAACGTGTTCTACTGCCGTGTGTGAACTAGTTTCTTTTATTTTAATTTACTCATGGAGGCGTTTAATCCATAATTGCTGAAGCGTGGTGGAACTTGGCCAGAACTTCTCTCTTCACTTTCTTGAGCACGGAGGCCCGCATTTTACATTAATGTTTAATCCTCTGCATGGCTCTAAAATCAGCACTGCAGTCTTACTGCCCACTGACCCATATAAGTCGTGTGCTTGGCATCTGAAAGGATCTTAGAACATCAAAAAAAGAGTCTGGTCATAAATGTTCACAAAAGGACTAACATATTTGGCTCTCTTCAGCTCTCTAACTTTCATAGGGCCCAGTGAGGGCTTCTGTCATGGATGAATTATCAGTAAAGGAAGTGGTAAGACACACCATACTCCAGCTCTTTTGTGTGCACACCTGCTTCCCAGCCTGGTTGACTCAGGTCACGAATTCCGAGATACCTTGCGACCATGCAAGCATGCTGAAGCGCCCCGTTTGTAAGGCATTGCTTTCTGGCACAGCGGGCACCCTTGTTCTATTGCAATAAGTGGAATTTAAGAGCAGAACTAAAGCAGGTCAAAGCAGAAGCCTTCTCAAGCATTACAAAATCCACAAAGTAATGCTGTGGGGCAGTTAATACCGATTAGGCCTCTTAAGGGGAACCCCTTGGGGGCGCACACAATGCTCACTTCATTTGTATGGCTCACTCAGGCGGATTTGTTCAGAATTTCTTCCAATTGGCGGATACTTTCCTTTGCTAGAAAAAATGGGCCAATATTAGTCTATATATGCTCGGTTTTGTGAACATCCCATTTCAACAGCGCATTCTCTTTCCTAAATGAATTATTGTCCAGCACACTGATACGCCAACAGGATTACAGTTAAAAAGCAGAAAACACGAATGCATTCTAATGAATCAAATGTGCACCAGGCACCGTTTTAATAAAAACTGGCTTATTTACGAGAGGTATTTATTTACGGGGAATCTGTTTCACTTTCGCCCTGAATTATCTTTCACGTTCTGTTGCCATAGCAACGATATGAGCAAAGCCAGATCATGTGGTCTCGCCGTGGATTAACTATGCTGCTTTGAAAGCAGCAGTAGTTCCAGAGAGAGAAAGATAGCAAACTATCTCAATTTGCATGAGTCAAATTAGGAATTTTCTGACCGACGGGTAACAACAATACATTAATTATCCACCAGCAATCCTCTGCTTCCTGGGATGTATACCATCTACAAGAGACTAGGAATAAAGTTTGTTTAATAGTGGAAGGAGAGAGAGAAACATAAGGAGTCTAGGACACATCAGAGAGTTTTAGCACACAAACTAGATTTATTACAGGAGAAGCCAACCATCTATTTTTATTTTAAGGAAACCATGTCTCGACCTAGACGCCCTCAACTCGTAACTCAATTTTATTGCCCCAACACTTTTAAAGTGTTTTGGTCAGTGGCGTCACACACAAAAGAGCACTCCCCAGCAAGAATTTGGTTTATGAGACGCTAAGGATACATTGTGTCGAGCCACTTCGCAGCTATGCAAAGATCCTGGGTTGAGCAGTATGCCTCCTGAACAGTGGGAACTCCAGTGCACTGAAATGACTGCTGGGACCTAAGTTACATATGGGTTTGAAGTGAGTTCTGCACCAAGCTTCTCGGCGTCTAAATGGTGCATTGTGGATCATGACCCAGGTATCAGTTACTACATGCATCACTAACAGAGAAGGTGGGTTCATTTCTGGTTAATGAGCTACACAAAGTTAGTCAAGATAAGGGGTGATGGTGTGAATCATCTGAACTGAAGCACATTCAGATGTCTTTTTAAACCCCATTAGGACAAAAGAACAAGAAAAAGTAGGTCTGAGGTTGCAAATGGAGACATTGTTAATATAAATAAAACATTTCAGGCTGGCAGCTCCGTCTGAACTCTTCATTGTGCATATGAATGAGACCAATATTCGCTGTCTTCAAAGACAAAAGAGGAATCCACTCCTCCTATGGCAATTTAGCCGCCTTAGCTGTCATGGCCACTTCTTGGAGCGTGTCTATGGTTTACTGAATGCAATTTAGCAATATTGTACTGTCCTTTTGTGGAACGAAAGATCCTGTTCCGACTATTGAGCTGGTGAAGGGTCATAGTGGATGATGACAATCTTTACAAATTCAAGAAGACAACTTTTGAGTTTTATAGCAGGAAGGCTCAGTGTTCTTTGTGTATTTATAAGAATCTGTACAATCACCTGGTTTTTGGATCAGCAATGAGTTTAGCAGTGTTCTAATACACACCAAAGCCAGGGGCTTTAGATGTGAAAAATGTGGAATGTTTCAGCTACAAAAGCCATATGTTTCATATTTATCGACTGTGTAGTCCCACTGCACAGTTGTCTTTCTCCTGAACCTTCCTCTCCCCAGCGAACCCACTGCTGTCTGCCCAAAACCATGACTGCACGCCGGAATAGTTTCCAGCTTCTACAGTGTCTAGGTATTTACAGTCTTCAAAATGAGAGGCTAGACTGTCTAAAAACGAGAGCGGCCCAAGCTAAGCTCACCTCCTTCTTCAGGTTTGATTTATTAAGCATAACAAATTCAGTTACAAAGCTCATGAACGTTTCTTGAAAAACAACTTGCTCCAAAACAGTAAAATCATGCAGACTTTATAATAAAAGCAATGCACGTTGCAGTGAAGTAGTATGTGCATTAGTTTGCTTTTTGAATAATTAAAAATTGTGATAAAACACAGTGAAGCACATACACAGAAGCAGGAAACCCGCCCTATCTCCCATCACATTTTTTTATGTAGTTGGCATTTTTGAGTACTAATCTTCAAGGTTTGGAAGCAAGCTGTTGTAGGTATCTTGTATTCACTGATAGTGATGAAAGGTATTCATCCAGTACCACCACTGACTATGATCATCATCTGTCACTCTTTAAAGTGGTAGTCCAGTAACAAAAGCTGAAGTTGAAGTTGTCTCTCTCTCTCTATCTCACTTCACTTTATTATTTTTGGATTATAATCACTATTCGAAAACTCTTTCCCTGGAGCTACATGCCTACATCTTCTCTCATGCTGGAATTTCCTGATTTAATAATGTAGGCAGGAAGTCTCAGAAAGAGATTACAGCATTCCTACTGATTCACAATACCTAGTCTGTGTTACAACCTATGATGGGAAGGATTATCTTCTTTCAGAGTTCTTCAACTCGGATTACTAATGGGCAACAGAAAATTGCAGTGAGCATGTCTCATCCTAGAGCTTATGCAAATCTCTGTTGTTCCACCCTGTGCCAAAATGAAGTCTCCAATGGAGACTGTGCTAGACGACTGCAGTAAATATATGATTGACCAGAGCTCTCCTTCATTGATTAAGTGCTAGAAAACTACACTATAATACCAGCTGCCATTACATGCAGCATATTGTGAAAATTATGGATTTGTTCAAATGTTAAATACGGGCAGAAAAGTGTTTATCACACCGCCTGTGGCTCAGTAGTGTGTACCACCTGTTACAGTAAGAAACATCAAACATTAATGAAAACCAGTTTCATGGTTCACATTCCACTTTCAATGTTCTAACATGGATTTCATGCAGATAAATGAAAGTGAGGTTGAGTTGATGGGTAGAGATGCTGGCTATGAGAGTATCCTAGTATTTACCCTGCTCATTGCTTTTGACTTTCGTGTCATCCTAACGTTTATTCTTTATTTGTCTAGTGTCACATAATATAAATATTCCATAAAAGGATATTGTATGCCATGCTGCTTCACATGTTAATTCACATTTGATATTTCAAATGGGGAACATCATGAAGTCAGTACATTTTAATAAAAATGGAAGAGATTTCATCCGTCATTTGCTCATTGTTTCTAACCTTTTTTCATGACACTGTATAATGGTGTTCATATGTATTGATTATTGTGATTCCTAGAGTGCACTGGCAACCAGGAACCAAGCTACCACAAGGAGAAACAGTGATGACTCGGGCCATCTGATAAAATAAATCAGTGCTTTTTTGCCTGTGCCTGAAGAAGCTGCAGTTCATCTCTTAAATAGAACTGCTGGTGCTCGTCTACCTCTTCTGCAGCAGAGTATGAAGATAAAAGTCTTGTGCTCCAAATGACTTGCTGTTCCACATCATTTAGCCGTGGTGCTATGGTTCATGCTCTGCGCTCTTCAGCTATCCAATTTATTGTTGGTAGCTGGGTTATTGGGGCAAAAATCTCCAGAGTCTTTGTGTTTTCACTGAAGACATGAACCTGTTGAAAAGCTGCACTACAAACATTGTAAATATACCAATAAGGCTTGCCAGCTGCCGCCATACAGGCATATCAAGCCAGTGCCATGGTGTAATGGGAAACGTGGCACCATCCTTTGGTGATTCTCACTATATATCACCCTATGTCGCCCACCATTTACTTTGGTGGATGCATATTTAGTGTGGTGCAGGGCTCTCTCTGCTAAAAATATTAGTGCACCATTGTCTCTATTCAGAGTTCATATACCTATTGTGAAAAAGCTTCAACCTATTGTAGCTAATAACAGATGCATGTGACAATTTTATGTGTGTGACTCACAGACTAGGTTAGTAGAGGCTGCAGCGGGCTGCTCTAGAGAGACCCCAGAACAGTTCATAAAACACCAGCTCCTTGTCAGGTACTTCCAAATACTTAACACTAGTGGCGAACCCTTGAAGTGACTTTGTGAAGGAACCTCATTCACCGGGATCTCTAATGGGGCCTCAACCTCTCCTGACATAGTTCACAAAAGATGACCAATAAGTTAATGGCAGACAATTAATAAAAACCAGGTGTGATCTTAAACAGTATGAAGATATGATGTCAAAGCCGTCTGCTTGAACAAATGTTTCGCTGAAGTGTCCAGTCATAGCAATTAGGGCCAGTTTTAGGGTTTTCTGTTTCCCCCTGTAACTACTTCATGAATATTCTCCTATCGATAATAACGTGTCGTTTTTTCCTGTCATATGATGAGCTTAAGCCAAAATAGGTATAATCAGCACAATGAAAATCCACATGTTTCCCAGACATTTCACAAGATCCTATCAAGACCGAAAGGATCCCTGGAAATTCTGCACTACCACATGAGGCTTCAGCATACAGCAGGCATTTTCATTCATGAGGTCAGGCCTAGGCAACACGCATAAGATGTTTCTCAACATGCTGTAATCTACTTCTTTGGGCTTTCCCCACACCCACCAAATGCCCATCACTTTCATTTGTTCCTTGGCCTGCCTTTCAAATTTCCTTTGGTTTCTTTGAAATGCTTTACTTTTGTCCCGCCTTTTGGCTGTTTTGTTACCACCCTGGAGACTGACCCTGTTACATGAATTATTGCACAATCGCCCATATAGGTTAGTGTCAGCACACTACTTTTTTCTTTGGCCTCGGCTTGTTTTATTAGTTTCCTGTCGTGTTTTGATCCATTTCCGCAATGGTTCATTTTGGGCCACTTGGCTTGTGTCCGGGAAAACGCATTCAGCTAACGCCATTTGTAAACCAGAATGTAGCTGTGTATGCGTGTGTAAACACACTTTCATTCCTGATACACTTTTGGAGCCCTAGCGGCTCGGCGCCATGCTTCATGTTTCATGTTATGGTACATTTTCAATTAACTGCTCCTTGGATTGAAATTTAAGACTTGAACCCGGCTTCCAAGTTACAAAGTCGGCAGTTCCAAGTGTTATGCCACATCCTCTCTCCAAGACAATTGGTGTTTTTTAGGGTTGTATATAGTACTAATACAGTTCTTCAAGCCCTGGCAGCATAGCACCCAGGATAATGCGCTGCATGGTTAAACACTTGTAGGGTCCCAAAAGCGAGACTAATTGGCTATGCCAATGCTTGTTTTGCAAGTTGCAATTCCAAGTGGAAATTCTGGATTTTCCTTCTAAAATTACTATCTTTTGTGTAGAACATTTAAGCTACAGAAAATACAATTGAAAGTACGCAATATTCAGAAAAATGTTTTTTTATTTTTTATTGTTCCCTCGTAATTCTGCAATATGTGTGGAATACTCTGATATTCTTACATAGCGGGATTGGCTCATTTCTGCTAATTAGACATGAAGCATGAATTTCACACACATGTCAGGCAATAGCAAAGATAATGAAGAGGAGTAGCCCTGTACAAATGTCCTCACTTCTTTATACCTATACGTGAAGCTTCCTGGGAGCTGAAGAACCACTACAGCTGAGGAGGGTCAACCAACAGTGAATGGCATGTTCTGTGCACTTACATTAACTATATACATCCGTTAGGATTAGTGCCTGCAGATGAAATCCCCTGCATTTTATTGACGTGTAATCTCGGAAAATATTGAATCTTTTCCATCTGGGCATGTAATCATTGATTATTTTGTATATAATGCATATTCATGGAAGCCACAATATACATCATATTAACCAACCCCTCCCCCTTAATTAAAATTGTGAACAGAAAACTATTCACTATAAATTATAAGGGAGCCAATGAACAGATAAATAGACTTCGGTTGGGCTATAAGACTCAAAATTAACTTTCAAATTCTCAAGTTACTTGTTTTCATGAAATATATGTATATTCCAAATGGTAACCAATACAAGCGGAAGATCAGTTGTATACATGTCGCACTTCTCTTTTTTGGAGCATTAAAAAATGCATGACTAATTAACATGGAAGTCCTGCACTTACATGTGCACTTTAATTAGTGAAATGAACATTTAACACCCGTATTTAACCTCCGTGAACCGGGTGCCTTCAGATGTATGAGATAAATTGGCCTATTTACGAGGTGCCTTTTGTGGCCTGCTAAAAGATGGATGTCATTGTATGGCACCGTTCAACCCCTCTCTCTCATTTGCATTCCATTGATGGACCATTCTTCAAATGTAACAATGAGCGCCGGTTCTTTGCAAAAGACAGTGGTGCGTATGCAATGGCTGCAGTAAACGTGAGCCAACATTCAGCAGAGTATGCATCGTTTTCTTGAAGCGATCCAAAAACAGATGTTTATCCCTGGTACATATGGGCCTCAAGACTGCATAAGGTTTTCTAATTAGAACAAGATTCGGTAGTATTAAAGAATCGGAACGTATCCTTAAAGCCTAATACCTTAAAACTCTTGTTAATTACACAAAATGTCACCATGACCAAAACATCTGGTGGTGGGAATTGGGGTGCTTGTAAAATTCAAATGCGCACTCACCTAATCCCATGATATTTTCAACAGCTGGTAACACGGCTAATAACTAAATGAAAAGAAATTACATTGAGTTCACCAGCTTTATTGGAAAGATGGAAAGAACTGGCGCTTTAAATCAAAACTTGATTCTTTCCACACCATTCTCCTCGTGGGAGGACTCATTTAATTAGCTACTTTAACATAGTACAGCATGATGCCCATTACATTCAAGATATAAAATGTTGAGTGCGGCGTGGCTCCAATTTTAGTTAATTGCCTCCTGAGGTATTATTAGTTTTCAAACAACACCATATTAAGTACCATGTAAAATAACATCGGTCGGCACCATCAATCAAAGTCTATTTGCCATTCACCTTCCTAACTGGTATCCTGTTCTCCATTTCTATAAATTTGATATATTAGCATAGAAGTTAACATGCCTCTGAGGGATGTGAGGTTCCTCTGATTTGGACTTCTGTTTGCACTAAACACTGTAAGGTATCAGTGCTACAAAATACATATTTTGTAGATTTGTGTTCAATTCATCATGTACCTTTTAAGGTGAGTGTAGGGGGACACGATGGATCAAATTTGCCTAGTTTTGCCCATATCACTTTTTTAGCTCATTGACATTGGGGAGCTATGGTGTGCAGATCTAGAGCTCTCTTTAAGTAGAATGAATGGTATATGGCCTTATGAGCACCTGAATTTCAAAACACTCTTCATACTGTGCGCCTCCTAACATGACAGCATGATCCTGTAATGATCTGCAGCTTCCTCACAATGGAACTTTTGCCTGTCACATCAAAACTATGAGTAGCAAGATAAACAGGGATCAGAAACTGCATCCTCTCAAGTTAACCTGTAATGAGCCTATGTCAGGTTCTTGGATTCTTCTCGATGCAGTTTTGGCTATACCGTCAGTTATGTGCTTTTAAAAAGGGCTAAAACACACCCATTCTCAATGGACAGAAAGGCATTGAAACAACACATGACTAACATAATTGCTTTATTTATTCCAAAAACTGTGTCACACTCTGTAAAGTGATAAGAAACTTTTAACCAGTGGTGACTGCCTGAAAGGAAAGAAAACTCTGTGCATATAATTAAAACCTTCCTAAGAAAGAATTACAGATTTGAAGGTGAAATATAGCTGAAAAATGGCGATGCCGTCCCTGCTCTTATTTGAAGAATGGTTTTCTCTCACAAAAAGCAAGGTCGTTTAAATGTTGTAGTATCTGTGCGTGTTAGTAAGTAGAGGGTCATACAGAAGGGGCTAACTTTGATTATTATAGAAAGGGATTACTAATTGACAGCAATAATATGCTTCATATATGCACCTTGCCTTCCTCCCGTGTTAAACACACTCTAACGTGGGTGGTCTTTTTTGCATGATTAACACTTATTTTAGGGTATGCAGGAGTAGTATAGTCTAATAGTAGCAAATGATTTTTAAGTTGCAGTCTACAAGACACTGCAAGTGTCTGGTTTGCTAAAGACATCTTGGTGACTTTCAGAAAGTTCCATCCATTGACTAACATTGGCTTCGTGGTTTGTAACACATTTTCTGGCTTCCTATTTGCTGGTTTTATTTGCTGTAGGCTCTCCAGGTTCAGTTCATTCCTCCTGTTGTCTAAACCCTAAACCGTGTTTACCTATATTCTTCCACAAACTCTCTTTCTACAATTAGGCCTATAAATCCTGTTCTTCTCTTGTCACATTTTGCTGTGGATTCAAAGACCATGGTCAAATGTCAGGTGCTGTCTACTATTCTTTCTATGACTTCAAAGTGAGAGGATTTATGTGACAATCTTGCTGGATACTGGGGGTAAGACAGATGTTTTGTCCAGCACCCTTCAACATTTAAATGAACTGTGTAAGTATTTCAGAATATATCACAATTAGGAACAAAAATAAAGCACTTTTTTTTATTTCTGAAGTGTGTTGAAAACAAATACTTTAATATGATCAAAACAAATCATTACAGGACGTGATGCAATTTCCACACATTTTCGTTTGCGTACTGTATAGTTGTATCAGTTAAACTGTATGTCTGTACAAATGTAATGGTCATTTCAGTTCACTACTCCTGCGCCACTCTATTCTATGCCACTTCACACTATGCCTCTCTACTCTACACCGTACCACTCTATTCTGTGCCAATGCACTCTCTGCCACTCTATGCTACACAACTGCAATCTTCACCACTGCATTCTGAACCACTCCACTCTAGGCCACACCAATATACTCTGCACAACTCCACTCTATTCCACTGTACTCTATGCCACACTGCTATACTGCACGCCACACCACTGCACTCTATGCCCATGCATTTTACTTTTTAACACTCAACTTCATGTCTCTGCACTCTACACCAATTTACTGCACGCCACTCTTATCTACTCTGCACCACTGTACTCTATGTCACTGCACTCTACACCACGTTACACCATTAAACTCTATGCCACGCTAGGCAATTGCACTCTACCCTGCACCATTCCACTATGCCACTACGCTTTATGCCACTCTAGTTCACTCTATACCTGTAGGAAGTTGGCTCTGTATGTGCTATTTCAAAGTAAGGAATAGCATGCACAGAGTCCAAGGGTTCCCCTTAGAGGTAAAATAGTGGTAAAAATAGATAATACTAATGCTCTATTTTGTGGTAGTGTGGTCGAGCAGTAGGCTTATCCAAGGAGTAGTGTTAAGCATTTGTTGTACATACACATAGACAATAAATGAGGTACACACACTCAGAGACAAATCCAGCCAATAGGTTTTTGTATAGAAAAATATCTTTTCTTAGTTTATTTTACGAACCACAGGTTCAAATTCTACATGTAATATCTCATTTGAAAGGTATTGCAGGTAAGTACTTTAGGAACTTTAAATCATAAAAATTGCATGTATACTTTTCAAGTTATTGACAAATAGCTGTTTTAAAAGTGGACACAGTGCAATTTTCACAGTTCCTAGGGGAGGTAAGTTTTTGTTAGTTTTACCAGGTAAGTAAGACACTTACAGGGTTCAGTTCTTGGTCCAAGGTAGCCCACCGTTGGGGGTTCAGAGCAACCCCAAAGTCACCACACCAGCAGCTCAGGGCCGGTCAGGTGCAGAGTTCAAAGTGGTGCCCAAAACACATAGGCTAGAATGGAGAGAAGGGGGTGCCCCGGTTCCGGTCTGCTTGCAGGTAAGTACCCGCGTCTTCGGAGGGCAGACCAGGGGGGTTTTGTAGGGCACCGGGGGGGACACAAGCCCACACAGAAATTTCACCCTCAGCAGCACGGGGGCGGCCGGGTGCAGTGTAGAAACAAGCGTCGGGTTCGCAATGTTAGTCTATGAGAGATCTCGGGATCTCTTCAGCGCTGCAGGCAGGCAAGGGGGGGGTTCCTCGGGGAAACCTCCACTTGGGCAAGGGAGAGGGACTCCTGGGGATCACTTCTCCAGTGAAAGTCCGGTCCTTCAGGTCCTGGGGGCTGCGGGTGCAGGGTCTCTCCCAGGCGTCGGGACTTAGGATTCAAAGAGTCGCGGTCAGGGGAAGCCTCGGGATTCCCTCTGCAGGCGGCGCTGTGGGGGCTCAGGGGGGACAGGTTTTGGTACTCACAGTATCAGAGTAGTCCTGGGGTCCCTCCTGAGGTGTTGGATCTCCACCAGCCGAGTCGGGGTCGCCGGGTGCAGTGTTGCAAGTCTCACGCTTCTTGCGGGGAGCTTGCAGGGTTCTTTCAAGGCTGCTGGAAACAAAGTTGCAGCCTTTCTTGGAGCAGGTCCGCTGTCCTCGGGAGTTTCTTGTCTTTTCGAAGCAGGGGCAGTCCTCAGAGGATGTCGAGGTCGCTGGTCCCTTTGGAAGGCGTCGCTGGAGCAGGATCTTTGGAAGGCAGGAGACAGGCCGGTGAGTTTCTGGAGCCAAGGCAGTTGTCGTCTTCTGGTCTTCCTCTGCAGGGGTTTTCAGCTAGGCAGTCCTTCTTCTTGTAGTTGCAGGAATCTAATTTTCTAGGGTTCAGGGTAGCCCTTAAATACTAAATTTAAGGGCGTGTTTAGGTCTGGGGGGTTAGTAGCCAATGGCTACTAGCCCTGAGGGTGGGTACACCCTCTTTGTGCCTCCTCCCAAGGGGAGGGGGTCACAATCCTAACCCTATTGGGGGAATCCTCCATCTGCAAGATGGAGGATTTCTAAAAGTCAGAGTCACCTCAGCTCAGGACACCTTAGGGGCTGTCCTGACTGGCCAGTGACTCCTCCTTGTTGCTTTCTTTGTTCCCTCCAGCCTTGCCGCCAAAAGTGGGGGCCGTGGCCGGAGGGGGCGGGCAACTCCACTAAGCTGGAGTGCCCTGCTGGGCTGTGACAAAGGGGTGAGCCTTTGAGGCTCACCGCCAGGTGTCACAGCTCCTGCCTGGGGGAGGTGTTAGCATCTCCACCCAGTGCAGGCTTTGTTACTGGCCTCAGAGTGACAAAGGCACTCTCCCCATGGGGCCAGCAACATGTCTCTAGTGTGGCAGGCTGCTGGAACTAGTCAGCCTACACAGACAGTCGGTTAAGTTTCAGGGGGCACCTCTAAGGTGCCCTCTGGGGTGTATTTTGCAATAAAATGTACACTGGCATCAGTGTGCATTTATTGTGCTGAGAAGTTTGATACCAAACTTCCCAGTTTTCATTGTAGCCATTATGGTGCTGTGGAGTTCGTGTTTGACAAACTCCCAGACCATATACTCTTATGGCTACCCTGCACTTACAATGTCTAAGGTTTTGTTTAGACACTGTAGGGGTACCATTCTCATGCACTGGTACCCTCACCTATGGTATAGTGCACCCTGCCTTAGGGCTGTAAGGCCTGCTAGAGGGGTGACTGACCTATACTTGCATAGGCAGTGAGAGGTTGGCATGGCACCCTGAGGGGAGTGCCATGTCGACTTACTCGTTTTGTTCTCACTAGCACACACAAGCTGGCAAGCAGTGTGTCTGTGCTGAGTGAGAGGTCTCCAGGGTGGCATAAGACATGCTGCAGCCCTTAGAGACCTTCCTTGGCATCAGGGCCCTTGGTACTAGAAGTACCAGTTACAAGGGACTTATCTGGATGCCAGGGTCTGCCAATTGTGGATACAAAAGTACAGGTTAGGGAAAGAACACTGGTGCTGGGGCCTGGTTAGCAGGCCTCAGCACACTTTCAATTGTAAACATAGCATCAGCAAAGGCAAAAAGTCAGGGGGCAACCATGCCAAGGAGGCATTTCCTTACACAACCCCCCCCAAACGAAAGAGGATGAGACTAACCTTTCCCAAGAGAGTCTTCATTTTCTAAGTGGAAGAACCTGGAAAGGCCATCTGCATTGGCATGGGCAGTCCCAGGTCTGTGTTCCACTATAAAGTCCATTCCCTGTAGGGAGATGGACCACCTCAACAGTTTAGGATTTTCACCTTTCATTTGCATCAGCCATTTGAGAGGTCTGTGGTCAGTTTGAACTAGGAAGTGAGTCCCAAAGAGGTATGGTCTCAGCTTCTTCAGGGACCAAACCACAGCAAAGGCCTCCCTCTCAATGGCACTCCAACGCTGCTCCCTGGGGAGTAACCTCCTGCTAATGAAAGCAACAGGCTGGTCAAGGCCATCATCATTTGTTTGGGACAAAACTGCCCCCATCCCATGTTCAGAGGCATCAGTCTGCACAATGAACTGCTTAGAATAATCTGGAGCTTTTAGAACTGGTGCTGAGCACATTGCTTGTTTCAGGGTGTCAAAGGCCTGTTGGCATTCCACAGTCCAGTTCACTTTCTTGGGCATTTTCTTGGAGGTGAGTTCAGTGAGGGCTGTCACAATGGATCCATATCCCTTCACAAACCTCCTGTAATACCCAGTCAAGCCAAGGAATGCCCTGACTTGAGTCTGGGTTTTTGGAGCTACCCAGTCCAGAATAGTCTGGATCTTGGGTTGGAGTGGCTGAACTTGGCCTCCACCTACAAGGTGGCCCAAGTAAACCACAGTTCCCTGCCCTATCTGGCATTTGGATGCCTTGATAGAGAGGCCTGCAGATTGCAGAGCCTTCAAAACCTTCTTCAGGTGGACCAGGTGATCCTGCCAGGTGGAGCTAAAGACAGCAATATCATCAAGATAAGCTGTGCTAAAGGACTCCAAGCCAGCAAGGACTTGATTCACCAACCTTTGGAAGGTGGCAGGGGCATTCTTTAAACCAAAGGGCATAACAGTAAACTGATAATGCCCATCAGGTGTGGAGAATGCTGTTTTCTCTTTTGCTCCAGGTGCCATTTTTATTTGCCAGTACCCTGCTGTCAAGTCAAAGGTACTTAAGAATTTGGCAGCACCTAATTTATCTATGAGCTCATCAGCTCTAGGAATTGGATGAGCATCTGTCTTGGTGACAGAATTGAGCCCTCTGTAGTCCACACAAAACCTCATCTCTTTCTTTCCATCTTTGGTGTGAGGTTTGGGGACTAAGACCACTGGGCTAGCCCAGGGGCTGTCAGAGCGCTCAATTACTCCCAATTCCAGCATCTTGTGGACTTCCACCTTGATGTTTTCCTTAACATGGTCAGACTGTCTAAAGATTTTGTTCTTGACAGGCATGCTGTCTCCTGTGTCCACATCATGGGTACACAGGTGTGTCTGACCAGGGGTTAAGGAGAAGAGTTCAGGAAACTGTTGTAGGACTCTCCTACAATCAGCTTGCTGTTGGCCAGAGAGGGTGTCTGAGTAGATCACTCCATCTACTGAGCCATCTTTTGGGTCTGATGACAGAAGATCAGGGAGAGGTTCACTCTCTGCCTCCTGATCCTCATCTGTTACCATCAACAGATTCACATCAGCCCTGTCATGGAAGAGCTTAAGGCGGTTCACATGGATCACCCTCTTGGGGCTCCTGCTTGTGCCCAGGTCCACCAGGTAGGTGACCTGACTCTTCCTTTCTAGCACTGGGTAAGGGCCACTCCATTTGTCCTGGAGTGCCCTGGGAGCCACAGGCTCCAGAACCCAGACTTTCTGTCCTGGTTGGAACTCAACCAGTGCAGCCTTTTGGTCATACCAAAACTTCTGGAGCTGTTGGCTGGCCTCAAGGTTTTTGGTTGCCTTTTCCATGTACTCTGCCATTCTAGAGCGAAGGCCAAGTACATAGTCCACTATGTCTTGTTCAGGCTCATGAAGAGGTCTCTCCCAGCCTTCTTTAACAAGAGCAAGTGGTCCCCTTACAGGGTGACCAAACAGAAGTTCAAAGGGTGAGAATCCTACTCCCTTCTGTGGCACCTCTCTGTAAGCAAAAAGCAGACATGGCAAGAGGACATCCCATCTCCTTTTGAGTTTTTCTGGGAGCCCCATGATCATGCCTTTTAATGTCTTGTTGAATCTCTCAACTAAGCCATTAGTTTGTGGATGGTATGGTGTAGTGAATTTGTAAGTCACTCCACACTCATTCCACATGTGTTTTAGGTATGCTGACATGAAGTTGGTACCTCTGTCAGACACCACCTCCTTAGGGAAACCCACTCTGGTAAAGATACCAATGAGGGCCTTGGCTACTGCAGGGGCAGTAGTCGACCTAAGGGGAATAGCTTCAGGATACCTAGTAGCATGATCCACTACTACTAGGATGTACATATTTCCTGAGGCTGTGGGAGGTTCCAGTGGACCAACTATGTCCACACCCACTCTTTCAAAGGGGACCCCCACCACTGGAAGTGGAATGAGGGGGGCCTTTGGGTGTCCACCTGTCTTACCACTGGATTGACAGGTGGGGCAGGAGAGGCAAAACTCCTTAACCTTCTGGGACATATTGGGCCAGTAGAAGTGGTTGACTAACCTCTCCCACGTCTTGGTTTGTCCCAAATGCCCAGCAAGGGGAATATCATGGGCTAAGGTCAGAATAAACTCTCTGAACGACTGAGGCACTACCACTCTCCTAGTGGCACCAGGTTTGGGGTCTCTGGCCTCAGTGTACAGGAGTCCATCTTCCCAATAGACCCTATGTGTTCCACTTTTCTTGCCCTTGGACTCTTCAGCAGCTTGCTGCCTAAGGCCTTCAAGAGAGGGACAGGTTTCTTGTCCCTTACACAGCTCCTCCCTTGAGGGTCCCCCTGGGCCTAAGAGCTCAACCTGATAAGGTTCAAGCTCCAAAGGCTCAGTTCCCTCAGAGGGCAGAACTTCTTCCTGAGAAGAGAGGTTCTCTTTTTCTGACTGTGTTGCAGTTGGTTTCCCAACTGACTTTCCTTTTCTCTTGGTAGGCTGGGCCATTTTTCCAGACTCCAGCTCTACTTTTTCACCCTGTGCCTTGCATTGTGCTCTTGTTTTTACACACACCAGTTCAGGGATACCCAGCATGGCTGCATGGGTTTTTAGCTCTACCTCAGCCCATGCTGAGGACTCCAGGTCCTTTCCAAGCAGACAGTCTACTGGGATGTTTGAGGAGACCACCACCTGTTTCAGGCCATTGACCCCTCCCCATTCTAAAGTTACCATTGCCATGGGATGTGCTTTAGTTTGATTGTCAGCATTGGTGACTGTATAAGTTTTTCCAGTCAGGTATTGGCCAGGGGAAACCAGTTTCTCTGTCACCATGGTGACACTGGCACCTGTATCCCTCAGGCCCTCTACACTGGTCCCATTAATAAAGAGCTGCTGCCTGTATTTTTGCATGTTAGGCGGCCAGGCAGCTAGTGTGGCTAAATCCACCCCACCCTCAGAGACTAGAGTAGCTTCAGTGTGGACCCTGATTTGCTCTGGGCACACTGTTGATCCCACTTGGAGACTAGCCATTCCAGTGTTACCTGGATTGGAGTTTGGAGTGGAACTTTTCTTGGGACAGGCCTTGTCTCCAGTTTGGTGTCCAGACTGACTACAGTTTCGACACCAGGCCTTTTTGGGATCAAAGTTTTTACCCTTGTATCCAGGATTGTTTTGTGAAGAGGCTCTGGGCCCACCCTCCTGTGCAGGTTTTTGGGGGCCTGTAGAAGACTCTTTACTATTTTTATTTTTGGCTGTCTCACCACCTTTCCCCTGGGGAGGTTTTGTGACCCCTTTCTTTTGGTCACCCCCTGTGGAAGTTTTGGACACCCTTGTCTTGACCCAATGGTCCGCCTTCTTTCCCAATTCTTGGGGAGAAATTGGTCCTAGGTCCACCAGATGCTGATGCAGTTTATCATTGAAACAATTACTTAACAGGTGTTCTTTCACAAATAAATTGTACAGCCCATCATAATTACTTACACCACTGCCTTGAATCCAACCATCTAGTGTTTTTACTGAGTAGTCTACAAAGTCAACCCAGGTCTGGCTCGAGGATTTTTGAGCCCCCCTGAATCTAATCCTATACTCCTCAGTGGAGAATCCAAAGCCCTCAATCAGGGTACCCTTCATGAGGTCATAAGATTCTGCATCTTGTCCAGAGAGTGTGAGGAGTCTATCCCTACACTTTCCTGTGAACATTTCCCAAAGGAGAGCACCCCAGTGAGATCTGTTCACTTTTCTGGTTACACAAGCCCTCTCAAAAGCTGTGAACCATTTGGTGATGTCATCACCATCTTCATATTTAGTTACAATCCCTTTAGGGATTTTCAACATGTCAGGAGAATCTCTGACCCTATTTATGTTGCTGCCACCATTGATGGGTCCTAGGCCCATCTCTTGTCTTTCCCTCTCTATGGCTAGGATCTGTCTTTCCAAAGCCAATCTTTTGGCCATCCTGGCTAACTGGATGTCCTCTTCACTGGGGCTATCCTCAGTGATTTCAGAGGTGTTGGTCTCTCCTGTGAGGGAACCAGCATCTCTGACTATTATTTTTGGAGTCAGGGTTTGAGGGACCCTGTTCTTCCTAGATAGGATTGGTAGGGGGGAATTTTCCTCCAAGTCACTATCCTCTTCCTCTGAGTTGCCACCCTCAGAGGGGTTGGCCTTTTCAAACTCTGCCAAAAGCTCCTGGAGCTGTATTTTGGTAGGTTTGGGGCCCATTGTTATTTTCTTTAGTTTACAGAGTGACCTTAGCTCCCTCATCTTAAGATGGAGGTAAGGTGTGGTGTCGAGTTCCACCACAGTCACATCTGTGCTAGACATTTTGTTTCTAAAAGTTGGAATACTTTTTAAGAATCTACAACTGGTTCTAGAATCTAATTCAAACTTTTACAAACTTTTAAACTCTAAAAGAAATGCTAAACAGGATCTAACACAAGGCCCTAGCAGGTCTTTTAAGAATTTAGAAAACTTTTCAAATTGCAAAAATCAATTTCTAATGACAATTTTGGAATTTGTCGTGTGATCAGGTATTGGCTGAGTAGTCCAGCAAATGCAAAGTCTTGTACCCCACCGCTGATCCACCAATGTAGGAAGTTGGCTCTGTATGTGCTATTTCAAAGTAAGGAATAGCATGCACAGAGTCCAAGGGTTCCCCTTAGAGGTAAAATAGTGGTAAAAATAGATAATACTAATGCTCTATTTTGTGGTAGTGTGGTCGAGCAGTAGGCTTATCCAAGGAGTAGTGTTAAGCATTTGTTGTACATACACATAGACAATAAATGAGGTACACACACTCAGAGACAAATCCAGCCAATAGGTTTTTGTATAGAAAAATATCTTTTCTTAGTTTATTTTACGAACCACAGGTTCAAATTCTACATGTAATATCTCATTTGAAAGGTATTGCAGGTAAGTACTTTAGGAACTTTAAATCATAAAAATTGCATGTATACTTTTCAAGTTATTGACAAATAGCTGTTTTAAAAGTGGACACAGTGCAATTTTCACAGTTCCTAGGGGAGGTAAGTTTTTGTTAGTTTTACCAGGTAAGTAAGACACTTACAGGGTTCAGTTCTTGGTCCAAGGTAGCCCACCGTTGGGGGTTCAGAGCAACCCCAAAGTCACCACACCAGCAGCTCAGGGCCGGTCAGGTGCAGAGTTCAAAGTGGTGCCCAAAACACATAGGCTAGAATGGAGAGAAGGGGGTGCCCCGGTTCCGGTCTGCTTGCAGGTAAGTACCCGCGTCTTCGGAGGGCAGACCAGGGGGGTTTTGTAGGGCACCGGGGGGGACACAAGCCCACACAGAAATTTCACCCTCAGCAGCACGGGGGCGGCCGGGTGCAGTGTAGAAACAAGCGTCGGGTTCGCAATGTTAGTCTATGAGAGATCTCGGGATCTCTTCAGCGCTGCAGGCAGGCAAGGGGGGGGTTCCTCGGGGAAACCTCCACTTGGGCAAGGGAGAGGGACTCCTGGGGGTCACTTCTCCAGTGAAAGTCCGGTCCTTCAGGTCCTGGGGGCTGCGGGTGCAGGGTCTCTCCCAGGCGTCGGGACTTAGGATTCAAAGAGTCGCGGTCAGGGGAAGCCTCGGGATTCCCTCTGCAGGCGGCGCTGTGGGGGCTCAGGGGGGACAGGTTTTGGTACTCACAGTATCAGAGTAGTCCTGGGGTCCCTCCTGAGGTGTTGGATCTCCACCAGCCGAGTCGGGGTCGCCGGGTGCAGTGTTGCAAGTCTCACGCTTCTTGCGGGGAGCTTGCAGGGTTCTTTCAAGGCTGCTGGAAACAAAGTTGCAGCCTTTCTTGGAGCAGGTCCGCTGTCCTCGGGAGTTTCTTGTCTTTTCGAAGCAGGGGCAGTCCTCAGAGGATGTCGAGGTCGCTGGTCCCTTTGGAAGGCGTCGCTGGAGCAGGATCTTTGGAAGGCAGGAGACAGGCCGGTGAGTTTCTGGAGCCAAGGCAGTTGTCGTCTTCTGGTCTTCCTCTGCAGGGGTTTTCAGCTAGGCAGTCCTTCTTCTTGTAGTTGCAGGAATCTAATTTTCTAGGGTTCAGGGTAGCCCTTAAATACTAAATTTAAGGGCGTGTTTAGGTCTGGGGGGTTAGTAGCCAATGGCTACTAGCCCTGAGGGTGGGTACACCCTCTTTGTGCCTCCTCCCAAGGGGAGGGGGTCACAATCCTAACCCTATTGGGGGAATCCTCCATCTGCAAGATGGAGGATTTCTAAAAGTCAGAGTCACCTCAGCTCAGGACACCTTAGGGGCTGTCCTGACTGGCCAGTGACTCCTCCTTGTTGCTTTCTTTGTTCCCTCCAGCCTTGCCGCCAAAAGTGGGGGCCGTGGCCGGAGGGGGCGGGCAACTCCACTAAGCTGGAGTGCCCTGCTGGGCTGTGACAAAGGGGTGAGCCTTTGAGGCTCACCGCCAGGTGTCACAGCTCCTGCCTGGGGGAGGTGTTAGCATCTCCACCCAGTGCAGGCTTTGTTACTGGCCTCAGAGTGACAAAGGCACTCTCCCCATGGGGCCAGCAACATGTCTCTAGTGTGGCAGGCTGCTGGAACTAGTCAGCCTACACAGACAGTCGGTTAAGTTTCAGGGGGCACCTCTAAGGTGCCCTCTGGGGTGTATTTTGCAATAAAATGTACACTGGCATCAGTGTGCATTTATTGTGCTGAGAAGTTTGATACCAAACTTCCCAGTTTTCAGTGTAGCCATTATGGTGCTGTGGAGTTCGTGTTTGACAAACTCCCAGACCATATACTCTTATGGCTACCCTGCACTTACAATGTCTAAGGTTTTGTTTAGACACTGTAGGGGTACCATGCTCATGCACTGGTACCCTCACCTATGGTATAGTGCACCCTGCCTTAGGGCTGTAAGGCCTGCTAGAGGGGTGACTGACCTATACTTGCATAGGCAGTGAGAGGTTGGCATGGCACCCTGAGGGGAGTGCCATGTCGACTTACTCGTTTTGTTCTCACTAGCACACACAAGCTGGCAAGCAGTGTGTCTGTGCTGAGTGAGAGGTCTCCAGGGTGGCATAAGACATGCTGCAGCCCTTAGAGACCTTCCTTGGCATCAGGGCCCTTGGTACTAGAAGTACCAGTTACAAGGGACTTATCTGGATGCCAGGGTCTGCCAATTGTGGATACAAAAGTACAGGTTAGGGAAAGAACACTGGTGCTGGGGCCTGGTTAGCAGGCCTCAGCACACTTTCAATTGTAAACATAGCATCAGCAAAGGCAAAAAGTCAGGGGGCAACCATGCCAAGGAGGCATTTCCTTACAATACCACTGCACTCTGACACTTTACTATTCAACATTGCACTCTCCACCACTGAACTTAATGCCACTCTACTCTACTCTACTCCACGACGCTACTCCAGTCTATGACAATGCAATTTATGCCACTGCACTCTACAGCAGTATACTGTACTCTGCACCACTCTATGCTACTCTACTCTGCACCACTCTATGCCATTGCAGTCTATGCCACTCGACTATCCTCTGCACTCTACATCACTGCATTCTATGCCATTCAACTCTACTCTGCGCTTCTGATCATTGCAACACTCAACTCTATGCCACTTCACTCTGCACCACTCTGCGCCACTCTACTATGCCACTTCACTCTGCACCACTCTGCGCCACTCTACTCCACAACACTGCACATTACGCCACTGCAGTCTGTGCCACTCTACTCTGCACCACTCCACTCTGTGCCGCTTCACTTTGCGCCACTCCATTCTGCACCACTGCACTCTATTATGCACCACTCTAATCTACTCCCCTGCATTCTATGATTCTGCACTGTGTGCCAATGAATTCAGTGCCACTGCATTCTACGCCACTATGTTCTGCAACACTCTACGTCAGTGCAGTCTGTACTAGTCTACTCTACTCTATGCCACTCCAGTGTATGGTACTCTACATGACTCCAAACCATGCCACTCCAATACACGGCTCTCTCTGCCCCTCCCCGGTTCAACACTCAACTCCATTCTTCACCATTTCACTCTAAGACACTCCATGCAGCTCTCCTCTATGCAACTATCTTTTAACCATGCTGAACAGCAGCCAAGCTGGTGTACAACATTGCTAAAATACATTGGCAAAGCCAATAGTTCTAGCATAGGCGAGCCCTATTTGCTCTGCCAATGCTTGTTTTTTAAACCTTTGTGTTTTGTAGCATGATAAACCTGTTGCCTTCTATGAGCATTGAGCCTTTTATACAGGGTGTTTTGTATGGATTCTAACACAGTGTTCTAGGTAGAAACAAATGTTGGAATCATGCTCTTAAGTGGCACACTGTTATTGGTCTGGGGATCTGGTGTACAGTGGGAGCAATCAGCAGCTATTGCAAAGAGTGCAAGAGGGAGTTGGATCAATATACCACATTAATGTAGAACTGTACCACCTCATGAGTCGACACACTTGTGGAGAGAAAGAGGGGGTTGATTGACCCTGAGAATTCCAAGTTTTCTATATTATAATATGCTGTACAGACCTTTCCTGAATCCTTGGTGATGTCTTTGCACTCTCAGCTGGTGATCGTGATTGTGTCATTGGCTGCTACTAAAACTCTTCCATCCCTTTTCTTGGGAGAACCACAAGGCTCATGTAGGGACATAGAAGGTAACCAACTCATGGTTGATTCCTGCGAAAGGCTGTGTGTATGGTGTGCTAGATCTTAAGTTAACTTTTTTTTTTTTTTTTTTTTTTTTTTTGCTGGGGGTTCAGTGAAGACTTTCTTTACATATGTGGCATGTTTGTGCGTTTCCATGTTACTAACAGCTGTTATACTTCATATATAGTTTGGAGTTATGTGATCTTGAAGGTAGGTCCAAACTACATACAACACGCTTATCTTGCTGGAGTAAAGGGGTGGTATTCTGGAGCAGTTTAACTGGTAACTTCTTCATATCGTTGCACCAGTGTTTTGTGGGTTTAAGGAGAATTGGGAGTGAAAGAGAATGTGCAAGTGTCTTTCTCGAAGTAACACAGTGAAGTAGAAAGAAAATATGATATGAATTTATAAATGTGTGCGGTTGCGTTCATGTAGATTTCTATTTAAGAAGGTATTCTTCAGTTCTTGTAATTGTGTTTGTATTCAATGCATGCCATTTAGAGCCAATAGTGTATTATTATGTGAGTACTAGTGGTTTGAAGGAATTGGTGTACACTAAAACCTTGGCAATTGTAAGGGGCGTTTGGATTCCTGCTCAGTATCTCTTGGATAAATATTGATTTGGAGTACGGTTATGTTAAGAATTGTTACAATTGAGGATTCTGATCGTTTTTAAGGTCTGCATGATTTGCAACAGTTGGCTTTGAATCAGTCCATAAAAAAGGCCCAAACACGAGACTTTACGTTTCCCTGAACGACAAAATCAATATTTCACTCAAATAAGGAGCGTAGCTACCATTGATGAAACCGATGGAGTAGCACCGGGGCCCAGAGCACTGATGGGCCAATTCAAACCTGATCATTGAAATGCTTAGTACCTCAACAGTTGTCAAAGGGGCAGTTTCCTTGCATGCACTAGGGCTAATGACATCCTTGACTCAAACGAACTTCAAGTGAGTGACTGTGTACAGTACTGGTATTCTACCTAAATAGCACCTAAACTGCCTTCACAGCATTCTAGTATTAGAAAGGACAAAACATGCAGGGTCCAGTCACGGAGTTCACGAGAAAATGTGTAGCTTGTGGACATTCACAATGAATTTCATGCATATGCATAAGTTATGACTTTATACTGAATAAAATGCGTTTCATTGCAACTTGTGTATTGTGTGTGCTGCATATAGTGCATGCGTATGTGCATTGTTATTTACAGATATTTGAGAATCATCCAGGTTGCCTATCCTTAAAACTAAGTATTGTATGCTATGAATACTTTAGACATGCAAACGGTTAAGAGAAGTCACCAATTTGCCAGTTAATTTCAGTTTAGTTTTCTTTCCTCAATAGTACTTCTTCCCTATACATTTTGTTACTACTGCCTGGATTTGTGTATTTTATTGCACGTATTACGCAGACTATATCAGGCACATTAGGGTTCCTGAAATGACCTGCTCATATCAGTACAGAAGACTATTCTTAAGCTTTGTAAATACCCAAAATGTTATTGTTTTGGTCAAGCACTCAGCCTGTCAAGTGCATGGTACATTGCATCCTGAACGCCCTCACCTTACTAGGGCATCATATAAGACATGACATTCAAACCTCCCTCCTATCACAACTATTATCATTGAATGGCTTATCAGACTGTCCATCTTTGTGCTCCCTGCTTTTGTCTACTGACAGAGGGGAGGATGAAAAGCAACACACAATTCCTGGCAAAAGGTCAAATGTAAATAAATACTTTGGGTGTAAAGAAAATTCATCCAAAAGGTGTTGGCTCATGAAGGTGCCACATGCGCAGTGGGAGGAGATGCAGAAAAATGGCAATGTAAACAAAATGTAGTAATAACTAGAGGTAAGCTGTGAACTCTGCTCTGCTTGCGTAGTTTTTGAAGTTTTTCCTACTCTGTGCTTTCAAGTTCTGAAAAACTGCATAGAGGAGCGGAGCAGTGTTTTTTCCTTGCTCAAGCTCACCAACATTAAAGTGTAAGCAAGGAAAATCTTACTCCAGACCACCTCCCACCAAGATTTTTCAACACGGGCAGTTGTGAATGGTCGCTACCACTCACTTTGAGAAACCTTCCATTCCTATAGAAGCAGCTGTCGCTTGAGTAGAAAATCTACTCGAGTGGCAGAGAAGAAGCAGTGTCCTCTTGCGCTGCACGTATTGTCATTCGAGCTGTACAGCACAGGACAATCAGTGAGAACAGCACAACCTAACACACTCCACCGCTTTGTGGAACTCTGTGTAGCACAGCTGAGTTTTTTTGGTCACTTCGCAAAGTTGTGCGTAGCAGAACTCTACCCAGGCCTAGTAATAACGATAATGTGTATAACTGTTAAGTGAGTTGTACAGTGAATACAGCTGAACTCCAGTATTAGCCCTGGAAGGAGAGAAAAAAATGCTGCTAGGCTCAGATTGTTCTCTGACCCCCACACCTTCCTTGTTTCCCTGACTTCACACGCACTTACAACTCTTGCTTTGTTGGGATAGTATAAATAATCTAATTGAATCAAGAAAAAGGAGCAGTTAATAACATATGACCATTCTTTAACCCATCTTTCCATGGGAAATGCAGTCTAGAGTTTCCTCAATCTAAACAACAAACATTTTAAAGGCCCCCATTACCGAGCCACGGCAGGCCGTTCACATCTGTTTTCACTAAACATCTATTCTTGTCTGTGGTATTCCAGGACTAGAGAACTTCTGCTATTGCACAACTGAATATCTCTACGGGCAAAAATATAATTAAATCCACAACATTCCCGGAGTTTATGATTCTTGAAATTTGAAAATTATTCCTCCAAGGTGAGGCTGACTTTCTCTGGCAGCATTAATTGTCTTTGGCACACAGTGTATGGGGGCACCAGAGGATTCTTACACTGATGTAATGGAAAGGAGTTAACGTCTTCAGTGCTAATAGGCTGCATGGTCATCTGGGGGTGAAACAGGTGCCCTGAGATACCAGACAGACTGTTACATTTAGGATCGTCTGAACCAGATGTCATCTACCTCACAATAGTTTTGCAAGTAATGGGACATAACAAACTGGTGGAGTAGAACGTAAAACCCACAACGCTGCTAGCAAAAGAATGTGTGGCTATCAAAAGAGTTGTCAGATGTAGGATTATTCTGGCAGAAACTTTTGCTCAAGACTCAGTTCATGCTCTATGTGCCAAAGTATGCATTTGCACCTTACATATCAACTGTTTCTGTTGGTCCATATCGATGACCTGCGTCTTTCGTTGCAAAGCGTGGAAGGTTACAGCAAAGACTTAAGTCTTTTCTTTGAAATACTGCTGGGAAAAATCCATACTGTTATGTAAATAGAAGGTGGCAAGCCATACGTGACATGGTCATGGTTAATGCAGCTCTGTCTAAAGACTATGGAACTAATTTAGAGTTTGGTGGACTAGTTACTGAGTCCCAAACGTGACAGATATCCCATCCACTTTATTTCAAGTGTCATAAGATATAACCAACCTGTAGTAAGGTGGACAGAATTTTTGTCAGGTTTGTGACAGTATCCCAAACACCTAATTCGGACCCTCTAACTTTTGTGCAATCTTTCATCCAGCCATTTTAAAGCTGAGTGTTTGTAGTTGAGAATATTCACAGCAAGAAGATCTGTGTGTGCATTGATTCCGTAGCTGAATTCCTTTAGTACAACTGTGGAGTGAGGAGAGCGTGCCATCATCATCAGCACCTAAGAATAAGGAATTCTGTAGCTCTATAAACCCTTGACATGTATGTGGTAAAAAAGTAAATCAGATGAAATGATTGGATTAGAGCGATCTTAATCTGTTTTCTAAAAGCAAGACAACGTTCTAGACTTGGATTTAGTTTGTGTAACAATTTCTGAAGGCGAAGGCATGATATCAAATAGATTTACATCTCATTTAGACCTAGGGCCAGATTTTATGCAGATTGCCAAAGAAAGAACAGAAAGAGTGGTAAGTGTCCTTCAGACCACGTGTTCTTTAACCTCCTTGTGTAACTCACAGACTAACTTTTTCTGTATGAGGAAAATTTGCCGGAATGGCTTATCTGATGGGAGTACCTTTACTGCCTAAAAGATACAGCACACACTGCTAGATAAAAGCAAAGCCGCAACCATCAAATTAATTCCACCGGTTTACAGCCAGCGTCTGCAGCAGAGGTCAGAAAGGTAAATTGAGATCACCAAATTAATTTCATGATTGTAATGAACAATAGTCAGCAGAATTGAGGACCAAAGCTGCCTAGCTAAAGGTGACCAGCTCTTATCAGGGTTAACTTTTAACTTCAGCTTCTGTGGTTTCCAACCAACATGCAGGATGGGAGGCCACTGTGTTTTTAAGGAACATTTGCATTTCACTTCCTTCCTGCTAGGTTTACTTATTGACCTAGTTCAAATGGAATATATGAGACATGGTGTGGGTTAAGCATTTAACTTACTCAGTCCACCACACACTTCAAACTGAACAGCCACTTGTTGAAGTAGGTCATATGTTTACATTGCACATTAGCCCAGCTCAATCAAAAAAGTCCTTTAGGACACGCACACCCATCCTTAGACATAACAACCTGCAAAAATGTTCAGCTGGATTAAACTCATTTTACTTTCACATTAACGAATATGAGCTATTACAGATCCAGGTATTTAACTAATCTCTGCTAACTGCACACAAACAAGCATACACAACTGATACATTAAAATCCCAGAACTGTACAAAAGGGGGGCTCAGATTGAGAAAGCATTACTGGACCCTACTAATGGTAGAAGGTGCAATGCAAATACTAATTACATAACAAAACATAACATACCATAACATTGAATATCATTACATAAGTGGAGGAGAAATAATTTCAATCGGAATCACCCAACTCCTGAAGGAAAGCAGAGCCAAAATTTTATGTGTGACCTCAAAATATTTTTTATCAAATGACACGCTGTTTGTGAAGCTCCAGCTTTCAGACTGCTTTCTTCCAGCAGGCTTGTTTGTTCTTCACCATGTCCCTCTTTGTCTTGGCTGCCCCACTCAAGCTTATCTGTATGTTTCACATTCCAGACCTCGGAAGCAGAAGTCAATGGCTTTTCTGGTTTTCTTTTTTTCTTGTTGCTTTGCTTCCTCACAAAGTGTATCCCATGTTGTGCTCCATAGGACTAAATCTGAACAAACTCCACTTTCAAGTTTCTGTCACCCTTTCAAGAGCTGCCTGCGAGCGGCAGATCACAGGCGCCAGTGCTGGCCTTGCACATCATTAGACAGTGCATAATGCCTCTCACATGAAAGGAAAGGGACTGCCATTTCTATCCCCGCTTCACTCTAGATAGGCAATTTATACATTTGCTTTGTGTCATTTACAGTTTGTGTCTCACTCCAAAAAATTATAACCATCATCCCTCGCTGTTCAGCAGTGTGAGAAAATGCATTATGGTTGCCTTTGAGTCTTAAGATATGTTTGCTCTGGGTTAAGGCATAAGGCGTGCTTCTCCCCACCCGGAGATTCCTGACACTGTATATAATCAGACACAGTTCAGAACCTCGCCTATTCAGCCTAGAAAGAAGAACCTATATCTTAATTTATTGGGACAAGTGAATAAATAATAACTTTAGCTCTGAGACAGTAGTGCAGACTGCAAAAGGCTTAGCATTCATTCCCCAATGTGTCCTTTTCTCATCGGTCTTCCTGCTCTCCAATGTTCATGAAAAGGAAAAAGAAGAATACTGCTGTGCGACTTCCACGCATGCTGCTTCAGAGAAATTCAATTAATACAAATCCAATCTAAAATAGGCTAAATCGTGTGGTGTGCTTTTATTAAGGCATTCAAGTGATATTTTGAAGGAATTGTATTTCTGTAAGTTCTCCATCTGGGTTCTCTTGGGGCTACATGCCCACTGGCTGCAAAATAACAGGAGATTATTTTTGTCCCAGTTCTGTGCTTTATGGTGTCTCCTGATATCTACTGCTTTCTTGCTACCAGAGGGTTATTCCATACTCAGGGAAGCATTTTGACAGACAGGCCACCATAGCTCTTCCCAACAAAAGGAGCCTGCACTTATTCAGTCAAGGTCTTTGGACTGTAAAGAACATTGTTTTGTATTTTAGAAGGCTGTATGATGGAAAGTGCTCGGTGGGGCGTCTAATCTCTAAAATAAAATACGTCCTGTGTCTGTGTTCTTTCATACCTCTAGGTTAATTATGCTAACTGATTCTGAGAGGATTTTATCCCTTTTAGTTTTGAGTACATTCGCTTGCTCTCATTGTTTAGATCTTCATAAGTGGTCATGCATTTTTCCCTCATTCATCATGTTTCCACGACTGCTAACGTCTGAATGAGGCTCGTCACTAACAGTGTCTTCATGGGGGGTGTTTCTTGCTTTTTACCGCATCTAGCGAGCACAACAAGGGTACGGATGCATAGTGTGTCACTGGATTTACCTTTGGCATGTGGTGTGAACACAACTGCGATCAAATTCCTTGATGGTGCACTTACTGATATTGACATTTGGGTGCATATATTCTCTATCATAGATTGGCTGTAGTGTGACATCTTCTCACCCTATTTGTCTCAAAACTTGTGGGGTAGCATCCTCAAGTAAAGACAATTGAATAGTTTGCGGTGTCCAAAAGTACCCAAAGGGTCATAAAGGAGTGGAATACTCACGTTCATCTAATGGTGGCCAGAAAAGTAATCCAGCAGTAGTTAATGATTCCTTCTTCCATGGGAGAACACAATGCCATTGACATGTTTTCTGACGTTTTACTGTGTATGAGAAAAGAGTGTTTTCGCATTGCATGTTAGCTTTCTCAGCACCTCTCAACAGGATTGGTGCCCCAGCAAAGCACACGCTGCTGGCGAGGGCCTGGCAACTGCATAATGTTAGCAAAAATGTTAACAGAGTTTCTGTTTTCAGTCTTAAAAAAATCATTCCAGTGCAATCCACAGTCTAACTACCTCCTTAAACATGTGGCACACTTATATCTAAACCAAACGCAATCCTACCAATTTTCATCTTAAAACCACAGTGTTTTTTTAATTTGCCAATGACACTGATTACTCAAGACCTATAAGGAAAAGCAACTAAAGATGTAATCACCTATTTCTTTGTCACAACAAAGTATAACATTATGGAGTCCATGTTTTAATTGGAAGTCCATAGTGAGAGTACATGGGAAACGGATGCTTTATTGATTCCGACAGAGCTTGATTCAAATATGGGAAAAACCTCAGTGTAAAAGAGGAGTCTCTGTGTAAGATCTCCTCAACGAGAACAATGATCAATAACAATAACTAAGCTTTGAGAAGTGGCATTCATGTGCTCACTGACGTTTCATCATAGCCACACATATAAAGTTCTTGAATAAACAATATATCATTTCATTTTTGCAAACAACATCCCAATAGGTAGACTTCTCATAAACGCATGTGAAATAATGGCAGCTTACAGGTCACCTATAGCAAGCTACCATCTGGCCTCATCTCATATAGCTTTATTTGCCTTCTGGGCGATGTTAGATACGCCTTCCCAGGGTCCCAAACACATTTTAATTCCCGTCATAACTAGCCTCCGGTCTCACTGCAGTAAGCCCAAGGTCCCTCACTGGGATAATATTTTCTTCTCAACATAAGAGGTCTTTCTTTCTCGCTGTCTCAGGATCCAATGTATGGACCAATATTATTTTGTGACCTTCATATAGAAGGTTTCCTTTAATCCTGGCTGCCATCAGGATCCACTCTTTGTCCTGTACCTCATCATTAGGCTATTCCCTCAGGTCCTCAGTCTTCCCTCACATTATGGGCAATTTTGCTCTTTCTCATTTCCAGACAATTGCGGTGATAGAGGCCTTTTCTTCTACTCTTCTGGAGATCTCACGGCTCCAATTTGCGTTTGACCTGCCTCAATGTATTAATCATGTTCCGGTACGCAAGGTATTTGCTCTCTTTCATTACTAACTGTGTTCTCTTGTCAACACTATAAAATGTAGAGGATTAATTTGCTGCTGCCTAGCAACATCCCAACCCCTACTGTACTCTCCAGGACACCAAGTTTCCATTTTAGCACTGGGACCATTACCACTACGACTGTTCTGTGACCATCTCCAGTCTGGAAATTGATTTTTCAATCTGCAATAGGCTGCAAGAACAGAGTCACTTATATGAGACAACGCATTTGTAAGTGACTGGTGTCTTGTTTTAACTTTGATCTTTTTCCCACTTAAAAGAAAAAGTCTGTCCCTAGCCTTTCTCTTTACCCTTGCCTCTTGAAGTCATTACTGTCTGTCCTCAGTATTGCATCCAGTAATTAATACCCTCTGATAAATAGTTGCATCTGTAGTGAACACGAGTTCAAATGAAGATGCCTGATGCAGACATTATGGAGGTCCCTATCAGTTCATAGTGTGCCATTGCCCATAACAAATATAGCTTACCTAGGCCCACCATTCCTGAAATCCCAAATCACTCTCCAACTTCTATCCAGTTTTGGTAAGTATTGTTCCTCATCTTGTGAGCTTCTGTACCTCTCTAGAAGAAAGACATTCCATGGACTTCCAAACAGCTTCATTTACATTCCCCATTCGAGCCTTCTCCTAGCCAAAATTCTCAGCACAGTCCTGGAGTTCTGCACCTCTTCGCTGGTCCTCATTCCAGCACCACTCACCAGGCTGGTGGGACTATAAAGAAGGCCTCCAGTTTTACCTAGGGTCCCAAAATAGAAATAGGGCAGTAGCACAGATAAACTCAGAATGCTATACCCACACTACCCATCTATGCCTTACTATCCACAGCCTTGTCAGGGGACCTGACTCTAAATCCACTTTTTCCCACCCTTTCAGTCTGCAAGGCCAAATGGCTGTATTGGGAATATAATTGTTACAGTGCCCAGACTACCAGGGCCTTTCACAGAGTCCAATAAAAATACATCATCTTGGTGGATGGGTGGACAAGCCCCCTCCCTTTCTTATTTTTTGTATGCATTTAATCAAGGTGTTGAATAGTCTTGAAAGATGTCTGTCTTTCACTGACAACACCACAACACCAAATTAATAAACAATGCCACAAAATCTATTGTAAATTAGGTAGTAGGTCATTAGATCTATATCCTACAATGATGCACAATGCAGAGACAACCCATAACTTACTTTACTCACACATGGGTGTGACGAGCCAATTAATAGTGGGAAAAATATTGCATTTCAAGCCACACATACTGACTGTCTTGGGCTGGGGTTGGCTCGGAGACCACGCCCTGCCTGGAAGATCAACAATAGGCAAAACTACGTCTGCAGATCCACGCTCTGATTCAAGTTCTACTAAGAGGCCAAGTAATTGGTGAACAAATGCTTCGTAAAAACAGCTTGTCATCAAACACTGGATTAGATTGTGACATGCTGTTAAGATGTGGCTTAAAATTGCTGAAAGTACAAAATTAATGCTACTTTGTGAAACCTTACATGGCTAGAGTGTTCTTATTGCGTGTTGTTTCTGGAATGCCCTCCATACAGTGTCAAAAAGATGTTGCAAATATGAACAAGCATTTGCAATGCAATGGGTCTCGCATTTGCTCGAGTTAGAGCTATTAGCGTTGTAAATTCCTAACTGTACTTTTCGTGCCACATAAATTGAAAATGAAAAGTAAAACAGTTGACATAAGCAAGCGGATTCAAAGCGCAACAGCCGCCATGAGCATGAGCGCGAAGGAGAGTCACAAAAGGAAAAAGAAGTTTGCTTGCAGTCAAACGAAATAGCAAACTCGCAATTATTCATATAACAGGTTCGATGGCCAAGGTAGTAACAAAACTGCCCCAAGGAGGGACTAACGTAAAGCACTTACCAATAATTAAGGATTTTCAAAAGGCAAGCCCATGAACAAATGATAGTAATGGGCATGCAGTGGGTGTGGTTAAAAGCCCACAGATAGATTACAATAGGCCAGAGAGCGCTCAACCTAACAACAGCAATGTTTCTTTTTAGTTATGCAAAAGTGTTTGTTTTCAGGTTGTGTTTATTCGCCATAACCTTGAAATAGTTTCGGATTAGCCAACCTAGCAGCTTTAATGACATCAAAAGATGAGCCACAGACCTAAGCCCAAACATAGTGAAAGATTATTGAACTCTTCTGTCCGAAGCATGTCAGTCTCGGGATGCCATGTTTAAAATGTCACATTGCAGCATGTGTTGTGCACACTCAGTTGACTATTTTCTTGCCTGTTAGCTCTTGGGTTGAAAGGTTTTGATATAGGGCTACAGATGTAGTTCTGGGCACAATCCCACGACCAGTGATACGTGTCTTTCCCACCATGAGCTTTCACAGTTTCCATACTGGAGCCCTTTCAGCCGCTGCAGGTTCCTGGAATCTCCCCAAGCTGAAATGCCAGGGCCTTAACCTGCCGCACCGCGTCTCCTTTGCTTCCATTTCATGGGCGCGTTTCTTGCCAATTTTTACAGCTACTGCAGATTATGCTATTCAAAGAGGACCAGATGGACTTCCAGTTCAGCGAATGTCATAGTTAAATATTTCTTTTTTAATTAGCTTCTCTTGATTCATGCATAAAAATAACAATTGAGCTGCTGGGATCGGGTAGGGGTAGCTGGGGAAGCAGCCAACTGGAGCACTAGCTTTTCTTCCTATCAGATTGAGGCTCTCTTCTTTCTTCTGACTGTAAATACTTGTATGTATTTATTTTTTCTTAGTGAAGGCATTTGTGGGTTAAAAGCTACTTTTATATTATTTTATTACATCTATTGCTTGAATGGAACAGCTGCGTGATCTGCTATTGGTTACAGGCTATTTCTGGGCAACCAGGACTAAAAAGCTGGCACATTGGTAACTATGCCAGATTCTCCATCTAATAAGCAGTTTTAAATTAAAATCTCAGCACCATGAACGGAGGAAATAACAGAAAGCTTAATGAGAATATTGCCATTGCAATGTGGAATGTGTTCAAAAGAGCTACAGTGGCGCGATGCTGTGGAAGCTTTCAAGAACATGCACACCATTAGAGGCTACTATTATTTGTCCACAATGTTGACTTCAGTATTCTTGAACATTGTCTGCTGGTCCTGCAGAGAGCTAACTCAAATTCCTCCTGTGAAAAGCTACTGAAGCTTTGGTCGACTCTAGTGAACTTTATGTGTTGTTTTTGCTCAAGGTTCCAGATGTTTGAGAATCATTAAAATGGGCAGACTGGTTCTGTTCTGCGGTTCACTCATTCAAAGGAACAGACTATGTCAGTGACTGCATCACTGTTCCAAGTTGCTTTGCTTAATTTAAGTTTTCTTAAAATATTTTTGCAGTGCAGCAATTCTTGATGCAAGTAAGGTTTCTATTGATACAAAACCCAAAGCTCAGCTAAATCAGCTCTAGAATCTTGAATTAATTTCGGTTTGGATGTAGAGACTGGTGTCCACTGTGCTTCAAACTTCTCAGATGTGTGAGGCAGGATGCAGACGGCATGTTTATTAAACTTTTTGAGCCAGATTTAAAAGGCCCTAGCGCCACCAGAATGTCACTTTCAGTGACACTCCGGTGGTGCTTTTCACTGCTCCATATTTACAAGGAGGTGTAACGCCACTTTTTGTGGCATTACATCTTCTTGTAAATATGGGCCCCTCCAATGCAGTATTGAGCATCAGAGGGGCATGCAATGGGTGTTGCAATGGGTGTTCCATTGCAACACCCATTGTTTTTGGTGTTGCCCCAGATTTGTGAGAAATCATAAATCTGTGCAGCACCAAAAACTAACGCCACCCAGGGTGGCGTTAGCATGCAAAACGAGGAGGAATGCTTTTATTCCTCCTCGTTTTTGCTTCTGGTGTAGCACCTCGCTGCCCCAGTTTCTTTTAAATCTGGCCCTTTGTCTCTCTACAAAGACTCCACATACACCTCTAGTAGTGTAAATAAGCAGGGTCTCCCCAGAGACTTAATAAAAGCTTCATCAGTATAACTTATAATTGCACCCCTCCATGTACATTCCAACACTTTCCATGAACAGGCACAGTTATGCTAAGTTATGGTATTTATACTGTACAGTTATCTATTGTGCTATTTTATAAAGCCTTACAACACATTTTACTAGCTATACTCTGAGGCACAGTCTTGTTATGTTAGGTTTGGTTATTAGTATCGCACGTTATGCCACACTAAGGAGGCTTAATGCCACCTGGGACAACAAGAGATGTTGAAACCAGGAATGATAAGGTGGAAGAAACTTGTGGTTGATGTGAACTTCCTCAATTCACTGGTACATCACTTGAGGGAGTGATAGTTCACTGTGGAATTCCTGTCTTAGATGTCTGGTGATTGATGATGTTTTAATGAGATGAGAACGGAGATCACCATTGCCTCCGTAGACATTCGCTTGACGGCAACTGCTCATCAATGGTTACACAATCTACAATTTACTGTGTGCCACAAGACAGTTGTAGGAAGCTGGCTCTATATATTCTATATCAAAGTGAGCCATAGTGTGCACAGAGTCCAGGGGTTCCCCTGAGGCTTAACAGAGGCCAAAGTAGATAATACTAATGCTCTCTTTGTGGTAGTGTAGTTGAGCTGGTAGGTTTATCAGAGAGTAGTGCAAAGCATTTGTTGTACACACACAAACAATATAAGAATCACACACTCAATGATTTATCTCCAGACCAATGTTTTTTATACTGCAAAATGTATTTTCTTCGTTTATTTTTTGAACCACAAGATTCAAGTTGCAGGTAAGTACCTTAAAAGTTTCGTATTTCAGAAAGTACTTTGCTTGAAATAGGTAAGTAATACAGTTTTTGAATTATTGGCAAAAGGCTATTTTAAAAATGGACACACTGCATTTTTCAAACAGTTCCTGGGGAAGACAAATTTAATTGGTTTACAGGTAAGTACAACACTTACAGTCTCAGTCCCTGTGTTTCAGAAAGTTCACCAGTTGGGGTTCAAGCTAACCCCAAACATCCACCACTGGCAACACGGGGTCGGCCGGGTGCAGAGGTCAAAGTTGAGCAAATTTAATGTGGGCTCCTATGGAGACAGGGGGTACTCGGAATCTGGTCAGCCAGGAGGTAGGTACCCGCGACTCAGAGGACAGATCAGGGGGGATTAGAAGAGCACTGAAGGGGCCACAAGTAGGCACTGAACACACACCCTCAGCGACACAGGGGTGGCCGGGTGTAGGGTGCAAACAGGACGTTGGGTTTTCAATGCTGGTCCATGGGGAGACCTTAGGGTCACTCAGAGGCTGCAGGTGGGGCTCAGGGGGCTGTTTTGGGCACACCACCGGTCGAGAAGGGCCACCTGCTGAACAATGTGGCTCCGCAGTTGTTTCTCCAAAGCTGGGGGCTGCAGGTGCAGTGTGTCCTTTAGGCATCGAATATCTTCGTCCAGAGCTCGCGGTCAGACAGGTCCTCAGGATTCCCTCTGCAGGTGTCATTGTGGAGGGGTGGAGAGGGCAACCCAGGGTAGGCACTTCCTCACAATCACCTGAGAAACCTCTCTTGCTGGGTGGACCACCTGGACACATGCTGTGGGTGTTGGGTGCACAGGTGTCAAGACTTGCGCATCTGTAGTGAGGTGAGAGTCCTTAGTTGTAGGTTTCTTCAGACAGAGCTGCTGTTCTCAGGAATTCTTGGTCCTTTTGAGTGCAGGGCAGTCCTCTGGAGTTGGCAGAGGTCGCTGGGCCTGTTGGACACATTGCTGGTCTTTTTGCAGGTTATTTGAAGCAGGAGACAGGCCGGTAGGGCTGGGGCCAAAGCAGTTGTCGTCTTCCTTCTTCTCTGCTGGGGTTTTCAGCTTAGCAGTCCTTCTTCTTGTAGGTCACCAGGAGTCGGGTGAGCTGGGTTCAGGGAGGCCCTTAAATCCTAGATTTAGGGACGTGTTAGGGGTCAGAGGGCAGGAGCCAATGGCTACTGTCCCTGAGGTAGGCTACATCCTCCTTTTGCCCACTCCCTTTGGAAAGGGGAGCACATTCCTATCTCTATTGGTCCCTGTCCTCCAAACCAAGAGGGAGGATTCTGCAGGGGTGATCACCTCAGCTCTGGACACCTCAGGGATGGTACTGGCTGGGGTGGTCACTCCTTCCTGTTTTCCCTAATATTCCCACAGGACTTGCACCAAAAGTGGGGTTTTGTCCGGGGGGCACGCATCTCCACTAGCTGGAGTGCCCTAGGGTACTGTAATCCGAGGCTTGAGCCTTTGAGGCTCACCGCTAGGTATTACAGTTCCTGTAGGGGGAGGTGTGAAGCACCTCCACCCAGGGCAGGCTTTGCTTCTGACCACAGAATGCAGAAAGGCACTCACCTCATGTGGTCATGAACTTGTCCGAAAGTGGCAGGCTGGCACACACCGGTCAGTCCTACACTAGCAGTTGGGCTAACATACAGGGGGCATCTCTAAGATGCCCTTTGCGTGCATTTTTCAATAAATCCTGCATTGACATCAGTGTGGATATATTGTGCTGCAAAGTTATTGATGTAGCCATAAAGACACCTTAAAGTATTTGGGGGAGGGGCTATGATGTTAGAAAGAAGGACCAAGAAAGAGGAATGGAGAGACTAGGCATGATACCAAACTTCCCAGTATTCAGTGAAGCCATTATGGTGCTGTGCAGTTTGTAGTGACAAACTCCCAGACCATTTACTCGATATGACTACACTGCACGTACAATGTCTAAGAATGGACTTAAACACTGTAGGGGCATATTGTTCATGCAGCTATGCCCTCACCTGTGGTATAGTACACCCTTCCTTCGGGCTCTAAGGCCTGCTAGAGGAGTGACTTACCTAGGCCACAGGCAGTGGTTTGTGGGCATGACACCCTGAGAGGGCTGCCATGTTGACTTTGTCTTTTTCTCCCTACCAGCACACACAAGCTGCAATGTAGTGTACATGTACTGAGTGAGGGGTCCCCGAGGGTGGCATAATACATGAGGCAGCACTTAGAGACCTTCCCTGGCCACAGAGCCCTTGCTACCATGGATACCTTTTACAAGGGACTTAACTGTGTGCCAGGGCTGTGCCAATTGGGGAAACAAAGGTACAGTTTTTGCGAAAGACCACTGGTGCTGGGGCCTGGTTAGCAGGGTCCTAGCACACTTTCAATCAAAGTTGGCATCCACACTAGGCAAAAAGTGGGGGTTTAACAATGCCAAGAGTGGCACTTTGAATTGTATCCCCATGATTCTCCCAGTGTCCGATTATCCAGCACAGTACATGAAATGAGAGTGGAGCCCAGTTAGAGGAGGGCACTCTCTCTAGCAGCACTTACTGCAAAGAAAACAACTGTTTCAAATGTCATTTGATTGTCTTGTGGCCGGCTGGGACAAAATCAAGAACTTTCCAGAAGCAAAAGTGGAGTATTTTATACCCTGTGGCATAGCTCAGAGATATTTACCATAAAACATTATTTTCTCCTTGATGATAGATCATTTGCTACCCACAAATAACCCTGGTGCTTTGTAATATTATGATAGTTTTGGTACTAACACCCTAATACAGAGCCAGTGTGGTACAACTTTGTATAAGAATATCATTCTTTCCACAGGTCTTCCCCAGTTTTCCATCATGCCCAGTCCCTCCATTCCTCTTTCTTGGTCCTTCTTTCTAAAATCATAGCCCCTCCCCCAAATACTTTAAGGTGTCCTTATGGCTGCATCAATAACTTTGCAGAACAAGAACAATTTTCCACTCAGCCTAAGAGTTTCTATCAAACTGAGCACCTTCAAAACAATCCAAAACAACCAATCCTTGACCGTGAGCAGTCCCTTTTTCTCCACGAATTCCCATAATGGGTGACTCCTGTACACATTATACTGTGAACACACCCTAGAATCCAACGTCTAACGTCTGGTGCTGTAATTATCATATTTTTCTTTCTCATTCCCCTCTCTTTAAAATGTAGTTTTTGTTTTCCAAGTCTCTGCTAAGTGGGTAAGAGACAGCTGGAAGTACTGCATGTGCAAACCAAGTCAAACTAAATGGGAACTTAATATCTAAATGTCGGAAGTGAAACAGGAAGGAAGACTGATTGTGGCAGGGCAGATAAGTCATGAAAGCATGCGCTAATAAAAACAACATGCACTGCATCGGGAAATTACAGAGAAATCAAGATTTGTGTTCAATAAAATCAAGCGAAACAAGTCGCATACAATGGAAAAACAAAATGTATCAGAAAACACCTAGTAGATTGAGTAGTATTTCATATTTCCTTGGAAATTATTTACTCCGACGTTTTTTGCCAATGGGTGTATTTTGCAGCTATTGCTCTTAACTGCGTCTACATTTAACTTAAAATGCACGTATTTCTTATTGATTTGGACGAGGCAGAACTCGCCAAACATTCTTTATTGCTTAGGCTCAAAGATGTTAACTCTGTCGTTGAATACATTGGAAATATACTTATGGAGATTTTATACTTTGCTAATTAAGTCCATGCACGAGACAAACGTTTACATTAGCAAACAGACAGTCCCACTTTTGAATGGATTATTTTATCTTATTTTATGTACATATGGTACCATCAATAGCCATTCCTACGTTTATCCAGATATGTTAATCCCACCACTTATGCACATTCTGTCTCCTTCTCAACCTTGCGGTTTATCCAACCAGTGTCCTTTGCTTCAGAGGTTGGCTCTGGGTCACAGAAGAGAAGGGGAGGGTGAGGAATGTTGTATACGTTTCTGTGACCCCTGAAGGACCCTAAACAGCTTCCAGCAGAGGACTTGCCTGCTATTATAATCCTACTATTGTGTTTCTTGGCAATAAACACAAACAAAAGAGAAAGGGCTGCTAGTTGAGAAAAAAATCGTTTTAAAAATTCTGTGACACTTCTTTCCTAAGGAGATTCACTTGCAAACACTGTTCACTTCACAAATAAATATACCACTATTCACTCAAGGCAAGTAAATGCCCAGTTCTCTAATACCTCTTGTATATTGGTTAAATCTATCGTCATATTCTCGTCTAGAATATACATCGTGCTCTATTTCCATAACTCCCTACACCCATATTTCTGATTACACATGTTGTTAGTTGAAGTTACCAGTTTGTTTACTCCATGCCATCATTGGCACGCTTCAACGAATCTTTGTCATTTACATCTTTAGCCTGATTTACAATTGAAATAAGCCAGGGCTTCAAATCTCAGTGTGCATTTGATTTCTAGATTTACTCACAGTACAGGACTGTTGTGCCCTTGGTGGCATCGAATTTCATAGCAACCTTACTGCAAAAGCATGTTGCAACAGGTCATAGGTTGCCCTTCCAGTAGATGCCTTAATTTGATTCAGCAGTGAATTAATTTGCTAGCGAATGAACTGCAGCATTACCAAGAATGGATATGACTCTTGATAAAAAAAAATAAAACCCTTAAGAGGAAATAAATACATCTATACACTTAAGAGTGCAGTAATATAAACATGGGGGCTCATTAGTGGCGTAACAAAGGCCCGAGGGTGCGGGGGTCCCAGATCTCCAGGAGGCTCCCTCAGGAAACCACCCTGGCCTGAGAGCTCCCCAGTGAGTCCAGAGGGGGCCCCTTCATGTTCTTTGCTGAGTGCCCCTCTCAAGTTTCGTTATGCCACAGGGGCCCATATCATCAACAGGATCAAAAAGTCAAGATCAGACAATACACTTTCAAATTCAGGGCAAGAAGTATTCTTAAATTAAACAGAGTAATGTACATCCTGCTGGGTGATACAGATATTTGCATTTATCACACGCTGAGAGACAATATCTTTGAATGCAGCACTTCAGCCGTTTGATGGCAGATGCTGTTTGCAGGCTCCTGGCTCCCTTGAAATGATGCCAACATATTAAGAGCCATTAGACAAAGTGTGCCATAAGGTCTCCACATTTATTTATTATTTGCTTGCACTGCTGGCAAACCTCCCACTGAAAGTGGGTTGTATGTGTTCAGCTGCACACAGCTTCAAGAGGGTCCATTTCCACGAACACTGCTACGGACCGGGTGTATATCAAGAGTAGGCCAAGGGCAGAGTAGTGGTACTTGTGTACGGGTTCAACATTTAGCTCGGCAGAAATAGTCTTGTCAGAGGAGTTTCGGAGTGCAGTACATGACGCAAAGAACCAATAGTCTCTTGTGGAGAAGATTGGAAGGGGGTAGACATGGACGAATTGGTTGGGAGCTGTTTGATTTTAAAATGATGTGCCTGTCCAAATCCCTTTTTCAGGCGTAAGCATAATATAAACGTTTATAAAGATCTTTGAATGACTTCTTTGTAAATGCGGGGAAAGTCCTGTAACTTTCGCAAAATAATTAGTTGTAAAAATAGAGTTTAAAAGCAACTTCGTGCACTTGCTATGTTCACCAGCATCGCAGGATCACAAATAGAGTCATACCATGGGTTACTGGTGTGATTCAGAATGCACGATCAGTTAATTTAACCCTTCCAAAATATATTTTTTGTCCAAAAGTTAAACTGACATTTCATGGTGGAATATTTTACCGAGGTGACAGTGAGCCCGCATATTCTTCCAAATATGTTTGACCTGGAGGGTGATTAGGTGATATCGTTTTGAACAGTGATGAACGTGATCAGCCATGTTCCCAAAGGCATGTGGCCTGCCGACATTTTATAACTTCCATCTTTCATTTTCAAAGTCTGCCCAAGTGCGGACTTGTGGCAGAAGCTCAGTGAGGTTGTGCCTAGGTAGAAGCTGTGGTTTTTAGAGCATTCAGAAGACAGACACCAAAGGGGCTCAAATGGTATCCTCAGTCCACATAAAGGTTGGTCAGGGTTGGAGTAAATTTGGAGACCTATATACGTGTCCCCAATTGTGGCAATTAGTAGGTGAAATGGCAAATTGGATAAACTTGTATTTTTTAGTTCTGTTGTCAGCTTGAGTGCATTCTTAAGACAGTGTGGGCCGCAGAAAAGGCAAGTAATGTGTTTTCAGAAATAATATGTCAGTCTAATAAAATTACAGATTTATACCCTTATTTACATAGCGTGGTAACAGTAAATGTGCCAAAGACAGCATATTTTTCATTACCTCCACCAATATAATTTTTTAAGTAGGTTTTGTTTACTTAAGTGATTTTCAAATTTGTTTTAGCAGTTGCCAACATCACAAACACGTTCCCAACCTGAAGTCAGTGTGTGATTGCTACACAAGGAAAAGTGTCAAAAGATTCCCAACAAATGAAACGCCGATCGCGTCGAACTTCTCGCAGATCATAACATTATACACAGTAATTGGTCTAAGTTCTTGTAGGTAAATGAAAGTTGTCAAACCTGGCTGCCAAGTGCATGCTCCGCACGTAAATGATGAGGACATGCCAAGAAGCATTGGAGTGGCAGTACCTTGGTAAGCCTGGCTGTAATCGCTGTCACTAGGCCGCAGTGAGCACGAGCTCATTACCATTTTGTTCTTGTACAGCAGGCAAAAATCCCATTTTGCTGCACCAAGGTGAATTCCATTGACAACTTTCCATGACAGGAAATGATTCTTTCTTGCAGACTCCTTTCTCTGTGAAGACTATTAGCAGATATACCTATTGATTTGCTCAGCTGTGCGTGGAGTGGCTTGACAGCTCCCACTTTTTGCCTGATGCTTTGAGCTGGAAGTTGTTGTGTTTAGAATGTGGTTTTACAATCAATGTCTAGAGCTGAGAGCTCAGAGCTCAGAGGCAGGCGCCTGACTAGCATTCCAAATTAAGGACTTTAAGCGAAGGGAAAAAAATAATCCACTTCAATGATTTCAAATCAGTCTGCACACGGGCCCGCTCGTAATCACCTCCAAACTGAGCAGCTACTTAAGAGCTGAAGAGGCGCGGTTCACTTCAGAGCTCTGACACGGCGCTTGCACCAGCTCCGAAAAGGAGAGCAAGGACACCTGAAGAGTCCTTCAGCTTGAAAACGAACGAGGGATTGGACACGAACCGTGCAGCTCAGCTCACTTAACAATCACTGGCGCTAGTGAGGCCCTTAAACAAGTGACAGCCTTTTGAGTGATTTTCGGTTGTTCGCGTCCTAGGTCGCAGAAGGTTTCCTCATTCCCATCCAATTTCTTAAACTCTCTGGGAGCACAAAATCTCACATCGCGCCTCTTCGGGGGCGGTCCAGATTTTGCTTTCTTTAACAATTTCCCGGCCCAGAAAATGGCCCACTTTGCAGCAGTTCATTCCCGGACACGCCGAATTTCAATTTTTAGTGCGAGCTGCCTAACCGATTTCACAACACGGGGCCGCAGTTGGAGGTAGTTTCTTCCCGTTCCAAAATGGTCCATAATGCTGGATTGTATTACATCTGCTCGTGCTGGAGCAGGCAGCGTAGCCTTCGTTTGCTTATCCATTTGTCAGACTTGTACAACCAAACATTACAGTGAGTGTTAAGAGCCTGAACCACCAACAGCAAGGAAAAGTGAGTTACACACAGAAAGCTTGCATGCATAGAAAAGTAAATGTACTTTCAAGTTTTGAACATGTCGAAGGGTCTATTTACACTTCTTACAGTGTTGTGGAAAATAAAGGCATATTTACACAAACAGCTCCTCTCACTTACTCTTCTCATTTTCTGATACAGACACTTTGTATTAGCAAACGCTGCATGTGACACTAGAGGGAAAATGTTGTGCAGTAGGCTTTCTGACGATGCAGAGACCTGCTCACCATAACAGAGGGGTGGTCTCGCCCAAGACACTTTTGATGTGTCCAGGGGGGATTCCAACTCTTGAGGGTGGCCTGGGAGTAACAATGAAGGAGGATACAATATCTGACTTTACTAGTATTGAGGTGGAGGAATTCAAGGCCCTTGGTTGGCACACAATTCAGGGGCGGAGAAACATGTTTCAAACCCATGCCTTAATGCCTGATTACAAACACTGCAAGATTTAGCGAGAAGACCAGGCCCTGTTCTTCTTGGTGGCTCAGTGCATAATTTTATTCTCCCACATTCCCTCCTTCTACAAGACATATGATGTAAACCGTCATGGTGATCTACATTTAGATAGCATAAGTAAGACTTCAGCCCCTAAGCAGATCTGAGCATAAGAGGCAGTAACACCTTTGTGTATGTCGATATAACAGTCGGGAGTGTGTACTATAGAACCGTCTTTAATAAATGCTTTCTCGCTACCGATTTTCCTGTTGTTTTAGATGTACATATTCCACCTTCAGGGTCTAGAGACTTAGCCATGATGGCAATATTCACCATGCTCATTGAGCAAACACTGCCTCACAGGGGAGCCCTCCTGCAAAGCAAGGTAGGACATTCCCAATTTGGAACATACCAGCGCTGGAACAGCCATAGAGTTCTCATGTAATACCATACTGGGCACCTGCAAGGCAAATGCTTGAAACTATTGCAAAGCTCAGATC